>NW_006788438.1:0-283 GCF_000442215.2 Lipotes vexillifer | reverse complement strand
TGCCCTAATCCTAAACCGTACGCTAACACTCACCCGTGCCCTAACACTTATACTAACCTTCAAACGTTGTCGTACCCTAACCTGTACCCTAAACCATCTCTGTACCCTAAGCCTAAGCCTAACCCTTAACCTAACCCTTACACTGAGCCTTACACTAAACTGTGCCTGAATCCTAATCAATACACTCACACTAACACAGGTCGTAACACGTACGGTAACCCTAAACTGCTGTCATACTCTAACCTGTACCCTAAACCGTCCCCGTTCTGTAACCCTAACCCTA
>NW_006788434.1:0-1514 GCF_000442215.2 Lipotes vexillifer | reverse complement strand
AATGAGAAGCCTGCGCACCACAACGAAGAGTAGCCCCTGCTCGCCGCAACTAGAGAAAGCCCGTGGGCAACAATGAAGACCCAACGCAGCCAAAAATAAATAAATAAATTAATTAATTAATTAAAAATTTTCAAAAAAGAAAAGCCTCTCAGCAAACTAAGAATAGAAGTGAACTTCCTCAACTTGATAAAGTGCATCTACAAAAAAACCTACTGCCAACAGTAGGCTTAATGGTGAAATATTGGGTGTTAGTTAAACCACTGAAGAATTGAATGAAGCAGGATGTCTGCTCTCAACCTTTATTCAACAATGTACTGGAGGTCCTAGCCTTTGCAGTAAGGCATAAAAAGTAAAGAAAGAAAGAAAAGGCAGGCAAATTGGAAAGGAAAAAGCAAAGTCCAGTAAACTTCTTCCCCATTCAGCCATGTTAACAGCGTCAGCAGTGATTATTATTTCCTTCTACTGTGTATCAACTTAGCCTCCCCTGCATATACTTGTCTCACTAGCACATGCTCTCTTTTCTAACTACACATAATCTAATTTCAGCAAGGTTCTTACAGATCAAAACTAGTTCCATTTCCCAAAAGATAGTTTTTGGCAACAATTCCTTTATTGTCTGGTCACAAGAAAGATACTAATGGCTTTTTTACTTGAACAGTCACTCTGACTAGCTGTACTAGAACACTGGGCGGTTGACACACTTCTGCTGTTGCCAGTAAGTATCAAGTACTTCCAAAAGTCTCTCTCGCTCTCGCCACTTTAAACAAGAAGAAGAAAAGATTCCAAGTTCCCAATTAAAATGTATACACACAGTAGTCTTGGGGAACTTGTTGGAGAGAGGTATGTGGTCCAACACCTCCTCTCCTCTCTTCTCTAATTTTTTCTGTGGTCGACTCTCCTGTCATCTCTCTTCCCAGCAAAGCATACACTGCCTTTTGGAGTGTCATGTGGGCATGTGTGTGTGTGAGAATCTTCCCTACCCAACTTTATTGAGACGTAATTCATCTATTGAAAAATGCCTTTTTTAAAGGATACGAATTAAGTGGCTTTTGGTATAACTCTGGGCACCATTTTTGGTAAAGACTGTTCTTTCTCTACTGAATGGTCTTGGCACCCATGGCAAAAACCCTTGACCATAAATGAAGGGTTTCTTTCTGGACAGTCAGTTCTATTCCATTGATTCATATGCTTATCTTTATGCAGTACCACACTGTCTGCTACTTCAGCTTTATAGTAAGTTTTCAAATCAGGAAGTGTAGTTTCCAACTTTGTTCTTTTTCAAGATCATTTTGGCCACTGAATCCCTTGCTTTCCCATATGAATTTTAAGATCACCATGTAAATTTGGCTGCAAATAGGGCAGCCAAAATTTTGATAGAAATTGCATTGAATCTGTAGGTAAATTTGGGGAACACTGCCATTTTGGTAATACTAATAAATCTTCCCCATAACGTCAAGTCTTCTAATCCATGAACGTAACGTCTCTCCACTTTTTTTTTTTTTTTTTTTTTTTTG
>NW_006788433.1:0-573 GCF_000442215.2 Lipotes vexillifer | reverse complement strand
ACAGGCTCCGGACGCGTAGGCTCAGCGGCCATGGCTCACGGGCCCAGCCGCTCTGCGGCATGTAGGATCTTCCCAGACCGGGGCGCGATCCCGTGTCCCCTGCATCGGCAGGCGGACTCTCAACCACTGCGACACCAGGGAAGCCCGAGAATCCCTATTTTTTAAGTTAACTTCCTTGGGAGTTTGTCTCATTGCAATTAAACCATCTAACCAAAGCAAGGTAGTAAGAACAATGCAACAAAGAACACTTAATTAAAAAAATAACATAGAGAGTGAGTGGATGCCATGAAAATTTTGTAATTCCCAAATGACTTAGTATATATAAGGTTTTATTAGGATGGTTATAGCATTCTTATAGCTAATAATGCAGCCATGTATGCTTTATTTAATTAACTTCAGTGCCATTGTGAGTAAAGGAGTAGTCTTCTTTTTGAAATGGTCTCTGCTCTTCCAAAGATTAATTCATTTAGAGTCAGTCCCAAGCAGTGGATGCTGGTGATAAAAACATGGATGACAGGGCTTCCCTGGTGGCACAGTGGTTGAGAGTCCGCCTGCCGATGCAGGGGACACAGG
>NW_006788432.1:0-1187 GCF_000442215.2 Lipotes vexillifer | reverse complement strand
TACAGACTAAAAGTGTGGGGATGGGAAAATATTTCATGCAAATGGAAATTAAAAGAAAGCTGGAATAGTAATACTGATATCAGAGAAAATAGACCCTTCAACAAAGACTGTAACAAGTGACAAAGAAGGATACTAAATAATGGTCAAGGGTTTGATTCAACAAGAAGATATAACAATTGTAAATATATATGCACCCAAAATGAAGCACCTAAATACATAAATCAAAATTTAAAAATATAGAGAAATTGACAGTAACACAATCATAGTGGAGAATTTTAATACCTCAATTATATCTGGACAGATCATCCAGACAGAAAATCAATAAGGAAAAACTGGCCTTAAAATGATGCATTAGACCAGATGGACTTTATATATATATATAGAATAGTGCATCCAAAAGCAGAAAAATCCATATTCCTTTTTTTTTTTTTTTGCGGTACACGGGTCTCTCACTGTTGTGGCCTCTCCTGTTGCGAAACACAGGCTCCAGACGTGTAGGCTCAGTGGCCATGGCTCACAGGCCCAGCCACTCTGCGGCATGTGGGATCTTCCCAGACCGGGTCACGAAACCATGTCCCCTGCATCAGCAGGCAGACTCTCAACCACTGCGCCACCAGGCAATCCCCATATTCTTTTCAAGTGCACATGGAACACTCTCCAGGATCACATGTTAGGACACAAAATAAGTCTCAAAGCTAAGAAGATTGAAATCATATCAAGCACATTTTCCAACCACAATGATATGAGACTAGAAATCAACTATAAGAAAAAAACTGCAAAAACACAAATACATAAAAGCTGAACAGTATGCTACTAAACAACCAACACATCACTGAAGAAATGGAAGAGAAAATAAGAAATTATATGGAGACACATAAAAATGGAACTACAATGATTAAAAATCTATGGGGCATAACTAAGGCAATTCTAAGATGTTTATAGTGATACAAGTCTACCTCGGCAAACAAGAATGTAATCGAAAGAGCAACATAACATTATGCTTAAAGAAACTAGAAAAAGAACAAACAAAACCCAAAATTTGTAGAAGAGATAATAAATACCAAAACAGAAATAAATAAAATAGGGACTAAAAAAATAGAAAATATCTGCAAAACTAAGAGCTGGTTATCTGAAAAGATAAACAAATTGATAAACTTTAGTCAGATTCATCAAGAAAATAAAAGAGG
>NW_006788430.1:0-626 GCF_000442215.2 Lipotes vexillifer | reverse complement strand
AGTGAGAGGCCCGCATACCGCCAAAAAAAAAAAAAAAGAAAGAAAGAGGAAGCTGTGATTGCTCCAAGTGTAGATGTGTATCTCAAATGATTCCAAGCTTACCTGCCTGTATGTATAAATGAGCTTGTAGTAATACTAATTTCCATATCCCGTTGGTTCCAGGCCTGGCCCACCTACTCGCCTATTCCCCTCCAGTATATTTGGGAGTCCCCAAGTCTTACCTTAGGATCAGGACTGCTATCAGCCTCAGCAGCTGCTGGCTGCTTGCTGGCCTGGCCGACTGAGCCACTTCCAGGTTCCTGTGATACCTTTGTGAGCCACTGTGTTTCTGGGAGCAACGCCAGCATTGACATGGATGGCAGATCCAGGTCTTTCATCCTGGACCCGATAATGCTCAGTCTTAATTTAGGTAAGCAGGCTGCAGCTCCTGTCCTCTGTGATATGATTGTGTGTGTGTGTCGGGGCCTCACAAAACACAGTCACTTGGATCTAGGAATGTTACGGTGTTTCACGAAGTACCTCACACACCAACAGTCTCCCCAGTGGGGTAGTGGGCCTGCCAGACACCACACTGCATTCATACGCTCCTGCCCTACTGCTTCATGGCAGGCCACGCAAGCCCCCCC
>NW_006788429.1:0-224 GCF_000442215.2 Lipotes vexillifer | reverse complement strand
CTGTTGATGGACACTTAGGTTGCTTCCATATCCTGGCTATTGTAAACAGTGCTGCAGTGAACACTGTGGTAGATGACTCCTTGAATTATGGTTTTCTCAGAGTATATGCCTGGTAGTGGGATTGCTGGTTCATATGGTAGTTCTATTCTTAGTTTTTTAAGGAACCTGCATACTGATCTCCATAGTGGCTGTATCAATTTACATTCCCACCAACAATGCAAGAG
>NW_006788428.1:0-404 GCF_000442215.2 Lipotes vexillifer | reverse complement strand
TCACTGTTGTGGCCTCTCCTGTTGCGGAGCACAGGCTCCGGACGCGCAGGCTCAGTGGCCATAACTCATGGGCTCAGCCGCTCCGCGGCATGCAGGATCTTCCCAGACCAGGGCACGAACCCATGTCCCCTGCATCAGCAGACGGACTCTCAACCACCGTGCCACCAGGGAAGCCCTGAGTTTATTTTTTGTGTATGGTGTTAGCGAGTGTTCTAATTTTATCCTTTTACATGTAGCTGTCCAGGTTTCCCAGCACCACTTACTGAGGAGACTGTCTTTTCTCCATTGTATATCCTTGCCTCCGTTGTCATAGATTAGTTGACCGTAGGTGCATGGGTTTGTCTCTGGACTTTCTATCTTGTTCCATTGATCTATGTTTCTGTTTTTGTGCCAGTACCATATTG
>NW_006788427.1:0-1490 GCF_000442215.2 Lipotes vexillifer | reverse complement strand
CGTTCTGCCAATTTTCATAGGCGTTAAATGCAATTCCAAAGCACCTCCTGAAATCGGTTTCCTACAATTCTGCCTCACATTCAAATTCTCTTCGCAGCCTTACTTTAGTATATTTTTGGACCAAAGCTGTCATTTATAACTCTGCAGGTTTGTGAATTACAGTGGCCCTGAGCTCCTTTTCTCCCCTCGCTTTCTTGTGAGCTGGCCGCCATCCCGAAGGATTGCTTCAGACCCTAGTCTGCTTCAGGCACGGCATGCTGAGGCTTTGGTTCATTCTTCTTGCTGGTGGGAAATTAGAGTTCAATGTGCCCGTCCAAACACCTACAGCTAGTCTATAGTTGGTTCTCCCCATTCCTGTCCATCTTACGCAGAAATTGCCAAGTGTGCCAAACAGGACGTTAAAGGCACTGACTCTGCAAGTGTGAGGAGTGTTGGGAAAGCGTCTTGAACGACCAACACGTGTTCCCGGGCACGTAAACTGAGATGCGTTTTAGGAACGTTGCCCGATCACATGGTGGACCGTAATCTGGGTTTCCTTTGAATGTTTTAATGGAAGGAAGAATCCATTCAACCTGGGGACTTGGGCCCCATGGAATGGATCCCATGCAGGATGACTTCAAAGGTTTTGCCTTTGCTTACCAAACCTCACCAATCCTATCAGCCCCTAGAGTCCAGCCTTTTGTCTCACACGGATGTGGGTGTAGATGTGGTAAATCCAGGTTTCATCCCGAGCCCTGAATGAATGAAGTAAAAATGTCTCTGTATTTCACTGTCATTGTGATTTGGTCTTGAAATTTATTTTTATAATGGGATTTGGCTGATATTCACTGCTGCGCTTATGTCGCTCTACACACGCTTGATTCTCTTACGGAGACATATAAATACATAGGTTTTAAGATTCCTACCAGTCAGGTCTATTCCCATGCGTTGAATATGAGGTGTTGAGTCCATTTCGTGGAGCAAGGAGCAGTTCTTGTCTAGTACGTATTTGGCTTCTGGAACGGTATCTATGCTGATTTCAATCTCTGGTTTTATGCAGCACCCCCACTCAGCTTTCCCCTTATGCAAGCAGACGTTTGTTTTCTAAATGAGAGACTCTCTTCTGTTTTGTAATTCCTTCCATGTGTAGAAAAGTTTACAATCCGTGTATTAGTGATACCGTATGATGTTTCTTTTTCCGTGTGACTTATTTCACTTGGAATCATCGTACCTAAATCCAATCACTAAGATGCTACGTGACAGATGACCTTGATTTCATTGCTGACTGATATTCCATGGCACGTAAGTGCCGCAACTTAACGATCCATTTTTTCCTTTCGTGGGTATTTAACTTGTACAGTGGACGAGGTTCCTGTAAAGAGGGCAGATCCAAACGTTGGGGTGGCTGTGTCTTTTTGATTTCTGTTTCCCTAAGCCTAGTGCCCAATGCTATGTACCCTGTTTTTTCGATGTCTCAGGAAATACCATACGTTTCTCCAGGGTGGCTGTTG
>NW_006788426.1:892792-907162 GCF_000442215.2 Lipotes vexillifer | reverse complement strand
GAATAAGAGTGGTGAGAGTGGGCAACCTAGTCTTGTTCCTGATCTTAGTGGAAATGCTTTCAGCTTGTCACCATTGAGGATGATGTTGGCTGTGGGTTTGTCATATATGGCCTTGATTATGTGTAGGAATTCCCTCTATGCCTACTTTCTGCAGGGTTTTTATCATAAATGGGTGTTGAATTTTGTCGAAACCTTTCTCTGCATCTATTGAGATGATCATATGGTTTTTCTCCTTCCATTTGTTAATGTGGTGTATCACGTTGATTGATTTGCATATATTGAAGAATCCTTGCATTCCTGGAATAAACCCCACTTGATCATGGTGTATGATCCTTTGAATGTGCTGTTGGATTCTCTTTGCTAGTATTTTGTTGAGGATTTTTACATCTATGTTCATCAGTGATATTGGCCTGTAGTTTTCTTTCTTTGTGACATCCTTGTCTGGTTTTGGTATCAGGGTGATGGTGGCCTCGTAGAATGAGTTTGGGAGTGTTCCTCCCTCTGCTATATTTTGGAAGAGTTTGAGAAGGATAGGGGTTAGCTCTTCTCTAAATGTTTGATAGAATTCGCCTGTGAAGCCATCTGGTCCTGGGCTTTTGTTTGTTGGAAGATTTTTAATCACAGTTTCAATTTCAGTGTTTGTGATTGGTCTGTTCATAGTTTCTATTTCATCCTGATTCAGTCTTGGCAGGTTGTGCATTTCTAAGAATTTTTCCATTTCTTCCAGGTTGTCCACTTTATTAGCATAGAGTTGCTTGTAGTAATCCCTCATGATTTTTTGTATTTCTGCAGTGTCAGTTGTTACTTCTCCTTTTTCATTTCTGATTCTATTGATTTGAGTCTTCTCCCTTATTTTCTTGATGAGTCTGGCTAATGGTTTATCAATTTTGTTTATCTTCTCAAAGAACCAGCTTTTAGTTTTATTGATCTTTGCTATTGTTTCCTTCATTTCTTTTTCATTTATTTCTGATCTGATTTTTATGATTTCTTTCCTTCTGCTAACTCTGGGGTTTTTTTGTTCTTCTTTCTCTAATTGCTTGAGGTGCAAGGTTAGGTTGTTTATTCGAGATGTTTCCTGTTTCTTAAGGTAGGATTGTATTGCTATAAACTTCCCTCTTGGAACTGCTTTTACTGCATCCCATAGGTTTTGGGTCGTCGTGTCTCTATTGTCATTTGTTTCTAGGTATTTTTTTATTTCCTCTTTGATTTCTTCAGTGATCACTTCGTTATTAAGTAGTGTATTGTTTAGCCTCCATGTGTTTGTATATTTTACAGATCTTTTCCTGTAATTGATATCTAGTCTCATAGAGTTTTGGTTGGAAAGGATACTTGATACAATTTCAATTTTCTTAAATTTACCAAGGCTTGATTTTTGACGCAAGATATGATCTATCCTGGAGAATGTTCCATGAGCACTTGAGAAAAATGTGTATTCTGTTGTTTTTGGATGGAGTGTCCTATAAATATCAATTAAGTCCATCCTGTTTAATGTATCATTTAAAGCTTGTGTTTCCTTATTTATTTTCATTTTGGATGATCTGTCCATTGGTGAAAGTGGGGTGTTGAAGTCCCCTACTATGAATGTGTTACTGTCGATTTCCCCTTTTATGGCTGCTAGTTTTTGCCTTATGTATTGAGGTGCTCCTATGTTGGGTGCATAAATATTTACAATTGTTATATCTTCTTCTTGGATCGATCCCTTGATCATTATGTAGTGTCCTTCTTTGTCTCTTCTGATAGTCCTTATTTTAAAGTCTATTTTGTCTGATATGAGAATTGCTACTCCAGCTTTCTTTTGGTTTCCATTTGCATGGAATATCTTTTTCCAACACCTTACTTTCAGTCTGTATGTGTCTCTAGGTCTGAAGTGGGTCTCTTGTAGATAGCATATATATGGATCCTGTTTTTGTATCCATTCAACCAGTCTGTGTCTTTTGGTGGGAGCGTTTAATCCATTTACATTTAGGGTAATTATCGATATGTATGTTCCTATTCCCATTTTCTTAATTGTTTTGGGTTCCTTATTGTAGGTATTTTCCTTCTCTTGTGTTTCTTGCCTAGAGAAGGTCCTTTAGCATTTGTTGTAAAGCTGGTTTGGTGGTGCTGAACTCTCTCAGCTTTTGCTTGTCTGTAAAGGTTTTAATTTCTCCATCAAATCTGATTGAGATCCTTGATGGGTAGAGTAATCTTGGTTGCAGGTTTTTCTCCTTCATCACTTTAAATATGTCCTGCCAGTCCCTTCTGGCTTGCAGAGTTTCTGCTGAAAGATCAGCTGTTAACCTTATGGGGATTCCCTTGTGTGTTATTTGTTGGTTTTCCCTTGCTGCTTTTAATATGTTTCCTTTGTGTTTAATTTTTGACAGCTTGATAAATATGTGTTTTGGCGTGTTTCTTCTTGGATTTATCCTGTATGGGACTCTCTGTGCTTCCTGGACTTGATTAACTATTTCCTTTCCCATATTAGGGGAGTTTTTAACTATAACCTCTTCAAATATTTTCTCAGTCCGTTTCTTTTTCTCTTCTCCTTCTGAGACCCCTATAATTCGAATATTGGTGCGTTTAATGTTATCCCAGAGGTCTCTGAGACTGTCCTCAGTTCTTTTCATTCTTTTTTCTTTATTCTGTTCTGCAGTAGTTATTTCCACTATTTTATCTTCCAGGTCACTTATCCGTTCTTCTGCCTCAGTTATTCTGCTATTGATTTCTTCTAGAGTACTTTTAATTTCATTTTTTATGTTGTTCATCATTGCTTATTTCCTCTTTAGTTCTTCTGGGTCCTTGTTAAATGTTTCTTGCATTTTGTCTATTCTATTTCCAAGATTTTGGATCATCTTTACTATCATTATTCTGAATTCTTGTTCAGGTATACTGCCTATTTCCTCTTCATTTGTTAGGTCTGGTGGGTTTTTATCTTGGTCCTTCATCTGTTGTGTGCTTTTCTGTCTTCTCATTTTGCTAATCTTACTGTGTTTTGGATCTCCTTTTTGCAGGCTGCAGGTTCGTAGTTCCCATAGTTTTTGGTGTCTGTCCCCAGTGGCTAAAGTTGGTTCAGTGGGTTGTGTAGGCTTCCTGGTAGAGGGGACTAGTGCCTGTGTTCTGGTGGATGAAGCTGGATCTTGTCTTTCTGTTGGGCAGGTCCATGTCTGGTGGTGTGTTTTGGGGTGTCTGTGGCCTTATTATGATTTTAGGCAGCCTCTCTGCTAATGGGTGGGGTTGTGTTCCTGTCCTCCTAGTTGTTTGGCATAGGGTGTCCAGCACTGTAGCTTGCTGGTCATTGAGTGAAGCTGGGTGTTGGTGTTGAGATGGAGAACTCTGGGAGATTTTCGCCGTTTGATATTATGTGGAGCTGGGAGGTCTCTTGTGGACCAGTGTCCTGAAGTTGGCTCTCCCACCTCAGAGGCACAGCACTGACTCCTGGCTGGAGCACCAAGAGCCTTTCATCCACACGGCTCAGAATAAAAGGGAGAAAAAGTAGAAAGAAAGCAAGAGGGTAAAATAAAGTAAGATAAAATAAAATAAAGTTATTAAAATAAAAAATTATTATTAAGAAAAAAAAATTTTAAGTAAAAAACAAAACAAAAAACTGACGCAGAGAACCCTAGGACAAATGGTGAAAGCAAAGCTATACAGACAAAATCTCACACAGAAGCATACACATACACAGTCACCAAAAAAGGAAAAGTGGAAGAAATAATAAATCTTGCTCTCAAAGTCCACCTTCTCAATTTGGGATGATTCATTGTCTATTCAGGTATTCCACTGATGCAGGCTACATCAAGTTGATTGTGGAGATTTAATCCACTGCTTCTGAGGCTGCTGGGAGAAATTTCCCTTTCTCTTCTTTGTTCGCACAGCTCCCAGTGCTCAGCTTTGGATTTGGCCCCGCCTCTGCGTGTAGGTCACCGGAGGGCGTCTGTTTTTCGCTCAGACAGGAAGGGGTTAAAGGAGCCGCTGCTTCGGGGGCTCTGGCTCACTCAGGCCGGGGGGAGGGAGGGGCACCGAGTGTGGAGTGAGCCTGCGGCGGCAGAGGCCTGCGTGACGTTGCAGCAGCCTGAGGCGCGCCGCGCGTTCTCCCAGGATGTTGTCCTTGGATCCCGGGACCCTGGCAGTGGCGGGCTGCACAGGCTCCCCAGAAGGGAGGTGTGGATAGTGACCTGCGCTCACACACAGGCTTCTTGGTGGTGGCAGCAGCAGCCTTAGCGTCTCATGCCCATCTCTGGGGTCCGTGCTGTTAGCCGCGGCTCCCGCCCGTCTCTGGAGCTCCTTTAAGCAGCGCTCTTAATCCCCTCTCCTCGCGCACCAGGAAGCAAAGAGGGAAGAAGAAGTCTCTTGTCTCTTCGGCAGCTCTAGACTTTTTCCTGGACTCCCTCCTGGCTAGCCGTGGCGCACTAACCCCCTGCAGGCTGTGTTCACGCAGCCAACCCCAGTCCTCTCCCTGCGAGCCGACCGAAGCCCAAGCCTCTCGGGCTGGTGAGCGCCGGTCGGCCCCGATCCTCTGTGCGGGAATCTCCCCGCTTTGCCCTCCGCACCCATGTTGCTGTGCTGTCCTCCACAGCCCCAAAGCTCCCCCCTCCGCCACCCGCAGTCGCCGCCCGCGAAGTGGCTTCTAGTGTGTGGAAACCGTTCCTCCTTCACAGCTCCCTCCCACTGGTGCTGGTCCCGTCCCTATCCTTTTGTTTCTGTTTATTCTTTTTTCTTTTGCCCTACCCAGGTACGTGGGGGGTTTCTTGCCTTTTGGGAGGTCTGAGGTCTTCTGCCAGCGTTCAGTAGGTGTTCTGTAGGAGTTGTTCCACGTGTAGATGTATTTCTGGTGTATCTGTGGGGAGGAAGGTGATCTCCGTGTCTTACTCTTCCGCCGTCTTCCCCCTCTCCCATAATTAGCTTCTTATTTGATTTCTAATCATTTTCTGTCTGTGTGAGCTACATGGGCACTGAGAGAAAGGAGGTTGAGAAAGCTTCAGGATGAATTCTGCCTATGATGTAGAGGTATGTGACTTACGAAGAGCCACATCTTGGAAAGCAAGAAAGTGGTTAACTATACCTGTATCAACTTAAATACTTTTGCCTACAAATAATAGCAAGTTTACTTAACAGTGGCATAAGTAATAAAGTCATTATCTCACATAATCAGCAGTCAGGAGGTAGCAGTTCTAGGGTTGGTTCACTGGTTTCCTGACATCAGGGCACTGGGCTCACATCTAGACTTCCCTCTCTGGGCTACAAGGTGATGGCTGCAGTTGTAAGCATCATGTCTTCATGAGAAGTAGGTATGAATTTGAGCCTTTCTTCTCAAGCATCTCTCTCCTTTTGTCAAGGAGGAAAAAAATCCGTCCAGAAATTTCTTAGCAGACTTGCCTCATGTCTCATTGTCTAGACATAATTCACAGGGTACCTTCTGGCTGCAAAGGAGTCTGACAAAGTGAATATTTGACTTTTTCAGTTTCTGTTTTGGGGCAAGCAGAGTAGACAGGCGTTAGAAATGACTGTTGAATAGCTTCTAAAAGGATCTGCAGAAACATCCTTTTTCTTCTCCCCCACCCTGGCCCACCCTTCTTCCCTGTCTTCTCTCTTTGTGTCCTGATTTTGGGGGTTGAGAGGAATAACTCTCTAAAGGAGAGGTTCAGTGATTTCTCCATATATTCTTTTGCTTTGGTACCACCACGTTATTCAACCATAGGTGGTTTAGTTTTTGTCTCTCACGATGGACTCTGAGCTCCTCTAAGACAAAAAGCTTATATTTAAAATTTTTCTTTTAATGCTTAACACTCACCATAATATGTGGTGTTATAGTAAGTGCTCAATTAAAGAAATGGCATGAAATGAAATTATAAATTAAGGAAAAGCTGATCCAACACTGTTTAAAACTAAAGAAGGAACAAAAGTATTTGATAAGACATCTTGAGAAAAAATAATTATGTTGAAATAAGTAGTTTGAGAATTAAAGGTATTAGGCTGGCTTTGCCCTTCATAGCAAAGTTAAGAAACGGGTTAGGGAAGTTTTACATTCCAGAGATCACTAGAGCAAAATGATGAAAACACGCTACCCTGGTGAGATAGAGGTCTTATTGAACTTTAAATTTCTATAACCTCAGATTATAAATTATAACTCCTCTCTTTATTATTCCTTGAGAAGAAACAAAAAAATTAAAGATATTCACCTATTAACTACAAAATTTTTTTCTCCCAAGCATGTTATCTTTCACCACAAAGCATATGATGACCGCAAAGTTGTAAACCGTGTTCTTGGAAGAAAATTGTATTTGTTCTCTTGATTATAGTAGTAATTCTGCATTTGTTTTACTCAGACCCACATTAAATATATTTTATATCACTACCTAGTGTGTATATAGATAGATAAATAGATAAAGAATACTGGTACTGAACTTTTATTAAAAAGTACTTTTTATTTTTTTTTAGTTAATGTTTGTTCTTTGAAAGGTACTGGGTCTCACAACACACAATGTGTGCTGGTATTCTTTATTCTATTTCTTTCTATTGTGTAAAATATTGATCACAATCCACTAAATTAATTTCATGATCCAGTAGTGGGTCATAGCCAGTGGTGTGATGCTAAATGTTCTAATGGTTTGCTCCATCCCTGAATAACATGTAGCATTTCCTGATTTCCATGATATAAATACACCCAGTTTGGCCAGTTTCAAGCTATCAACCTGTTGTCACTGAATGCTGAACTGGGAAGAGATGACACAATCTCTCTCTCTCTGGAGCCAACTTCACTGCACCACTGGCTTTAACCCGCAGTTTGAAATAAACATAAATTTATGTTTGTTATATGTAAGTGAATTAGTTGTCTTGTTGATGCTAGGAGAATGTTGCTCTTTATGGTTGAGCAGGTATTCCTGCCAATGGGGGGGAGGTTTGGTCGATGCATGATGCAGATACACAATGCACAGTGCAGGGAGAGGAGGCCAAAGGACAGAGAAGACTTTTTTATGTTTAAATTTTTCTTGTCTTGCCATAAAATACAAATTTTATTTCACAAGAGTATAGGTCTGATTTACATAGTTGAATTATATTTATCCTTTTAGTTTTAATATATTCAAGAAACTGCTAACATATGAATGCTTCAGAAATCTGGGCAGTTCAGTATAATTTCAGTATGTCTGTTATCCTTAGATAATATTTTGAATATCATATACAGTTAACCTTATTTAAAGGCTAAAATGAATATCAAGAAATTTTCATAGAATTGTGCTATAGCCTTTGATGCTTACTTTAAGCTATAACGTTCTAAGATGGGAAATAAGTTTCCAAACTTTTACAACTAAAATTCAAAAGTTATCTTTACTTGAGAGTGTGTCAGTCTCTACCTGGCAAGTCTTCAGATACCCTTGAAGAGTATTTGTAAGGAAGCCTAGGGAGTCTTAGTCGATCCTTGAAAAGGATAACAAGGAACAGAGACTGAACTTCAAAACAAAAGGGTTGTAAATGATATATATTTGACTTTAAAAAAAAATTTTTTTGTGAGAAACTATAAGGTGCCTATCAACCTAAATTTTATTTTTATTTTTATAAAGCATATAAAAATGACACAGATGTGTGTCACATACACAAAAATAAATTTTAATAAAGTACTTTGTACTGTGAATAAACTAAAAATATTAAGCATTTATTCATTTACCTTTTAACATAAGTAATACATAGATATATTATCATTAATAAAAATATTCTGATAGTATACAAACATGTACAATAAAAAGTTAAAGCCCTTTTTTGGCATCACTACCCACAGTGACACTGCCTTCTCATACTTCTTTCTATGCATGTACATATACAAATACATATATGTACAAATATTTAGGATTTAAGATAAATGTAATGATTCACTAATTCATTTACCTATTCTTCTAACAAATATTTATTGCATGTCTACAATGTGCCAGGTACTTTTCTAGGAGCTAGAGAAATGGAAGGAAAAATGTTCCTGCTGTCATGTCCTGTCATTCGATCCTAGTGGGTAGAGACAACAGAGTAATAAGCAAATAGATAGATAGATAGATAGATAGATAGATAGATAGATAGATAGATTTATATCTATCTATCTATATATATATCCTAATGTATCTTGATGTCTCCCCTGCCCTGCCTTTCCCCTGTGGTAACCATACATTTGTTTTATGAGTCTGTTTCTGTTTTGTAAATAATGGTAACCATACATTTGTTTTCTATGCTGTGAGTCTGTTTCTCTTTTGTAAATAAGTTCATTTGTATCTTTTTTTTTTTAGATTCCACATATAAGTGATATCATATTATACTTGTCTTTCTCTGACTTACTTATTATGATAATCTCTAGGTCCATCCATTTTGCTGCAAGTGGCATTTTTCATTCTTTTTTATGACTGAGTAATATTCCATTGTATATATGTACCTCATCCTCTTTATCCATTCATCTGTCAGTGGATACTTAGGTTGCTTTTATGTCTTGGCT
Source organism: Lipotes vexillifer (assembly GCF_000442215.2). Lineage (NCBI taxonomy): Eukaryota > Metazoa > Chordata > Mammalia > Artiodactyla > Lipotidae > Lipotes > Lipotes vexillifer. Next base: position 898,713 of record NW_006788426.1, on the reverse strand, counting down.
ATTGTAAATGGTGCTGCTATGAACATTGGGGTGCATGTATCTTTTTGAATTAGAGTTTTCTCCAAATATATGCCCAACGGTGGGATTGCTGGATCATATGGCAACTCTCTTTTTAGTTTTTTAAGGAACCTCCATACTGTTTTCCATAGTGGCTGCACCAATTTACATTGTCACCAACAGTACAGGAGGGTTCCCTTTTCTTCACACCCTCTCCAGCATTTATTATTTGTAGAATTTTTGATGATGGCCATTCTGACTGGTGTGAGGTGATACCTCATTGTAATTTTGATTTGTATTTCTCTAATAATGAGATGTTGGGCATTTTTTCATGTGCCTATTTGCCATCTCTATGTCTTCTTTGAAGAAATGTCTATTTACGTCTTCTGCCCATTTCTTGATTGGGTTGTTTGTTTTTTTGATATTAAGCTGTTTGAGCTGTTTATATATTTTGGAAGTTAATCTGTTGTCTGTTGCATTGTTTGAAAATATCTTCTCCCATTCCATAGGTTGTCTTTTCATTTTGTTTATGGTTTCCTTTGCTGTGCAAAAGCTTATAAGTTTGATTAGGTCCCATTTGTTTATTCTTGCTTTTATTTATTTTGCCTTGGGAAACTGACCTGAGAAAACATTGGTACAATTTATGTCAGAGAATGTTTTGCCTGTGTTCTCTCCTTGGAGTTTTATGATGTCATGTCTTATATTTAAGTCTTTAAGCCATTTTGAGTTTATTTTTGTGTATGGTGTGAGGGAGTGTTCTTAATTTACATGCGCTATCCAGCTTTCCCAACACCACTTAATGAAGAGACTGTCTTTTCTCCATTTATATTCTTGCCTCCTTTGTTGAAGATTAATTGACTGTAGTTGTGTGGGTTTATTTCTGGGCTCTCTATTCTGTTCCATTGATCCTATGTCTGTTTTTGTGCCAATACCTCACTGTTTTGATTACTGTAGCTTTGTGGTATTGTCTGAAGTCTGGGAGGGTTATGCCTTCAGCTTTGTTCTTTTTCCTCAGGATTGCTTTGGCAATTCTGAGTCTTTTGTGGTTCCATATGAATTTTAGGATTATTTGTTCTAGTTCTGTGAAAAATGTCATGGATAATTTGATAGGGATCACATTAAATCTGTAGATTACTTTGGGTAGTGTGGCCATTTTAACAATATTAATTCTTCTAGTTCAAGAACATGGGATATCTTTTTGTTTCTTTGAATCATCTTCAGTTACCTTTACCAGTGTTTTATAGTTCTCAGCATGTAAGTCTTTCACCTCCTTGGTCAGGTTTATTCCTACTTTTTTTTTTGACACAATTTTAAAAGGGATTTTTTCTTTTTACTTTCTCTTTCTGATATTTCATTGTTAGAGTAAGGAAATTCAACAGATTTCTGTACATTAATCTTGTAACCTGCTACCTTGCTGAATTCGTTTATCTGTTCTAATAGTTTTTATGTGGAGTCTTTAGGGTTTTCTATATAGACTATTTTATCATCTGCATATAATGACAATTTTACCTCTTCCCTGCCAGTTTGGATACCTTTTATTTATTTTCTTGTCTGATTGCTGTGGCTAGGACTTCCAATACTATGTTGAATAGAAGTGGTAAGAGTGGGCATCCTTGTCATGTTCAAGACTTTAGCAGGAAGACTTTCAGCTTTTCCCTGTTGAGTATTATGTTGGTGTGCATTTGTCATAAATAGCTTTTATTATATTGAGATACGTTTTCTCTATACCCACTTTGGTGAGAGTTTTCATTGTGAATGGATGCTGAATTTTATCAAATGCTTTTTCTGCATCTATTGAGGTGATCATGTGGTTTTTGTCTTTTCTTTTGTTGCTGTGGTGTATCACATTGATTGATTTGTGTATGTTGAACCATCCTTGTAGCCCTAGGATGAATCCAACTTGATCATGGTATATAATCCTTTTTATGTGTTGTTGCATTCAGTTTGCTAATATTTTGTTGAGGATTTTTGCATCTGTGTTCATCAAAGATACTGGCCTGTAATTTTCTTTTTTGGTAGTATCTTTGTCTGGTTTTGGTATTAGGATAATGGCGTCTTCATAGAATGACTTTGAGAGTGTTCCCTCCTCTGCAGTCTTTTGGAAGAGTTTGAAAAGAATTGGTATAAGTTCTTCTTTGTATGTTTGGTAAGTCCTCAATGAAACCATCTGGTCCTGGACTTTTGTTTGTAAAGTTTTTTCTTTATTACAGATTCTATTTCAAGACTAGTGATAATTGTTCAAATTATCTGTTTCTTCTTGATTCAGTTTTCATGGGCCTTATATTTCTAGAAACTTGTCCACTACTTCTAGGTTGTCCAATTTATTGGCATATAATTGTTCATAGTATTCTTTTATGGGTTTTTTTTGTATTTATGTGGTATTGGTTTTTATTTCTCCTCTTTCATTTCTTTTTTTGTTTATTTGGTCCTCTCTCTTTTCCTCTTGGTGAGTGGCCAGAGGTTTGTCGATTTTGTTTATCCTTTCAAAAACCCAGCTCTTGGTTTTATTGATTTTTTTCTAATATTTTTGAATCTCTATTTTATTTATTTCCTCTCTGATCTTTATTATTTCCTTCTTTATGCTGACTTTAGGTTTTGTTTGTTTTTCTTTTTCTAATTCTTTTAGGTGGTAGGTTAGGTTGTTTATTTGAGATTTTTCTTGTTTTATGAGGAAGGCCTATGTTGCTATGAACTTCCCTCTTAGGACTGCTTTTGCTGCATCCCATGTGTTTCGTATGTTTGTGTTTTCATTGTCATTTGTCTCAAGGTATTTTTAAATTTCCTCTTTGATTTCATTGTTGACCCATTGGTTTTTTAGTAGCATGTTGCTTAGTCTCCATGTAATCATTTTCTTCTCATTTCTCTTTGTGTGGTTAATCTCTAGTTTCCTGTTGTTGTGGTCAGAAAAGATGCTTGCAATAATTTCTGTCCTCTTAAATTTGTTGAGGCTTTTTTTGTGAAGGGACACTGTTTTATATGAAGCAGCCAGGGAAGACCTTGTTATTAACATAACATTTGAGCAGACATTTGAAGGATGAGAGAGGGACCAATGCAGTTATTCTGGAGAAATAGTGTTCCAGGCAGAGGGAACAGCAAGTAAAAAGCCCAAAGGGAGGAGCTTGCCTGCCTTTTTCAAGGAACACTGCAGACACCAGTATGGATGAAACAAAGTGTCAAGTTCAGAAGCAGGGAGATAAGTTAGGAAGCTGATCTAGATGAGAGATGATGGTGGTTTAGATCAGAGAGGAGCAGTAGAAGAAATGGTTAAACTCTCGATATTATTTTTAAAGTATTGCTAGCAGAACTTATTGACAGATTCAATGGGGGTGTGAAGGAAAGAAGAAAGCCAAGTATAATTCAAAGATTGTTGGCCTGAAACAATGGGAAAATGGAGCTGTCATTTAGTGAACTAGATACGACTGCTGAAAGAATAGAATTGAGGTGGAAGTTGTTTAGTTTTGGACAGGTTGAGTTTGACCTTCCTTTTAAAAATTCAAGTGTGGACGCTATATTATCAGTGGATAGATAATTCTGGGTTTCTGAGGACAAATCTGGGTTAAAGATAAATCCCTGAGTTATTAACATATAGATAGTAAGTCTGAGTGAGATCACTTAGGGAGCAGAAATGTTGAAAAGAAGTACAGAGACTGAACCTAGGAATATTCCAGAGGAGTTTGGGAAGATAAGGAGGACCAGCAAGGTGACCTAATAAGGAAGAACAGTACAGTGTTGCTCTCTTACTTAGCAATGTATCTTGGAGCTCTCTCCATTGTTAACATATTCAGATTTACTAACTTTTATACAGGACAAAGTATTCCTTGGAATGGATGTACCATATTCTATTTTGCTTCTGCTATATTGATGGTATTTGTTTTCTAATTTTCTCCTCTAACTATAATTTTTATCTAGTTCCATAGTCTATCTGGATTATTTTTGTTTATTTGCAAAATGGTTTTAATTTTATATTTTTCTGAATGCTATTTATTGAATAACCCATGCTTTCACACATTGATAGGAAATGACATCTTTCTCAGATAGTGCATTTTTAGGTTCTCTGCTTTTCCCTTAATCTGTTGGTTCCTGTGGTAATACTATACTGTTAAAATTACTGTAGTTTATTCGAACCTTTTAAATCCAGTAGAGCAAGTCCCCCAAAGTTCTTATTTTTCAGAATTTTCTTAGCTAACCTCATTCATTTTTCTCTTTTGAGTTTTACTTATTTATTTACTTTAAAAAGAGTGACCATTTTACTTCATTGGTCTGTGTAAGACGTACAGATGCAATTTTATATTTTTTAGAGACAAGATATAGGGTTACTGAGTGAGTTTCCCCAAAGAAGAGATTTCAGTCATGAAGAGCTCACTGACTACAGCTCATTTATTGTCTGGGCTCAGCAATGGAAGCCAGGATATTCAGTGCACGTATGGTGAACAATGCCAGATAGGAAAGTCGAACAATAAGGCTTTTGTTTCATATTTTGCTAGAGTTCTTTCTAATATTTCTAGTGTAGATGCAAAAAGGGTAGACCATCTTTTAGAGAAGGAGATAATTAATATTTTAAAATCTTACTTAATATTAACAATTAGGAAGCATTTTAAAATTTGATGATGAAATATTTTATTTATCCAGAGATCTTGGCAAGAGGAAAATTGAAATTTTGATCACATCAACAATTTAATAAGGCTTAGGTAGAAAAGTTTACTTGAGTCTTTCATTTGGGATTAAAGTATATGTGGTTTACAGTGCAAATTCGTAGAAAAGTTGCAAAATGTTTTATGCTTAAAAAGAGTGATTTTTAAATTATCTCATTTTCTTTATAATGTTGATCATAATAAACATTGCTGACCAGATTTAAAGTAAAAGCTGATTTTGATAATTTTTGTGTCAAATGAGTTTTAGAGTCAGATTGTTAAAGTCCATTTAAAAAAAAAAAAAAAGCCTGTTGGGATTTTTATTGACATGCATTGAACTTAAAGATCATTATGGGAATAAATTATGTCTTTGATATTTTTTTCTCTTTGTAACATAAATTATCTTTTCACTTATTTGGTTGTTGTTTCAGATATTTGTGTTAATCTTGCCCAGTTTTACTTTGGTTTATTCCTAAGGATTTTGTTGGGGGTTTTTTTTCTTCGTATAAGAAATATTTATTGGGTGCCTGACACATGCTAGTCACTATTCTAGGGACCAGGGATACAAGATTGAGCAAAACAAAGTCCCTGCCCTCATTAAGTTTATACTCTGATAGAAGGCATCAGGGAATAGAAAAACAAGTAAATAGATACATAATGTCAGGTTATAAACAGGAGAAAAACTAAACAGGGAGAGGAGGGTCAGATATGTGAAGAGTAAAGCAAAATCTCTCAAAAATCACTTTCTAGGGCTTCCCGGGTGGCACAGTGGTTGAGAGTCTGCCTGCCGATGCAGGGAACACGGGTTTGTGCCCCGGTCTGGGAAGATCCCACATGCTGCGGAGCGGCTGAGCCCGTGCGTGAGCCATGGCCGCTGAGCCTGCGCGTCTGGAACCTGTGCTCCGAAACGGGAGAGGCCATAACAGTGAGAGGCCCCGCGTACCGCAAAAAAAAAAAAAAAAATCACTTTATATATTTTTCCCTATCTTTTTTTCCCTATCTTTCAATAATAGTCATTGTGATTTTAAATAAGATAGTCTAAAACCCTCTATATACAAAGGTATAATGTAAGTTGAGATTATTAATTTAGGTGACAAAAATTTGTCTCTAACAGCATAATACCTGTTTATTTTTCCTAGATAAAATGATATGTCAGATTTCATTTAGGTCTAAAGAAATTTTAAAAGTGTGAATTTTCAAAGTAGAGTGAGGACATGTAGATAATCTTGATTCATCTGTGTAATTCTGTTGATTCAGTTCAACAAAGTTCTGTAGTAGGCAGTAGAGGATGTA
>NW_006788426.1:889460-892782 GCF_000442215.2 Lipotes vexillifer | reverse complement strand
TGATAAGTGAGATACTCTTTCCCCTTAGGGAGCTCATGATGTAGTGAGGAATTCACAAGCAAGTACGTAGAACTTTCATGCATGTCTGAGAGTGATATATTCATGATTTATACATCTTAATCAACGACAGATATGAATTACTGAAAAGATGAATGAAAGAAGTAATGAGTGATGGATGTATAAACCAAACGCTATTAAGACTAGGAGAGTAATTTTTCATAACTAAGGGATAAAGGAAAGCTTTCTAAAAAAGGTGACATTTGATCTTCATTCAGAAAGATGAACAAAGAAATTAGGGCCAGATTATGAGAGCCATGAATGCTATACTGAGGTCTCAGAATATTATTCAGTGGAAAGCAAAGTATACTTTGTTCCATAAAAATATTTTTGAGTGTTTAATGCAAAAGAGTTGCATACATTCATTTACATTTCTGAAAAGTAGTAATTTTTTGCATAATAGAAGATAGACTGGCATGGAGCTAGATCAGAGACAGAGAGACTGGTTAGGGAGTAGTTATAAGAGTCCAAAGCAAGAATACTTTAGATAAGAACAGTAGGAGGAGACAACAATTTACCAGGCCTTTTCAGAGATAAAACTAACATGGTGACCAATCGCAGGGAAATGTGGTAGGGTCGGGGTGAGGGTGGCAGTGAAGGCTAAAGATGATGACAAGGTTTTAGGTTGGTTGGCTACATAATGATGTATCATTATGGGGGAAGATCAGATTTGTGGGCTTAGGAAATGAGTTTATTTTTGCATATTTTTCATTTTAGAAATGTTCAGCAAATAGTTTAAAATTCTTACGTCAAAATCCAGAAAGAAGTTCAGACTGAAATAATGTGGGAATTAAATTTAAAGGAGTAGATGTAATTGCCCAGAAACTGGAGTGAGGCATCTACAAGCCAAGGATTGCCAGCAACCACCAGAAGCTAGGAAGAGGCAAGCAGAGATTCTTTCCTAGAGCATTTGGAGTGAGCATGATCCAACTGATACCTTGATTTCAGACCTCTAGCCTCCAGAACCGTGAGAGAATACATTTCTGTTGTTTTCAGCTACCCAGTGTGTGGCCATTTGTTATGGCAGCCCTCGGAATGTATTACAGGGATCATCAGTACGTATTGAGATATGGACAAGATTGTCTAGGGAAGGAGTATAGATAGGGCAAGAGTTCAGACTAATTTTAGGCAATTTAGATAGACTTAACTATGCCCAAATTTTACTTTAAAAAGCAGTAAGATGAGGCAAATGTGATACTTGGTTACCACACAAAATATTTAGTACCCATTACATTCTACCTAGCCTAGCTTCATACTTTTGTTTACCGTATGAAGGCATGTGAGTTTATGAGCCTTTATTCAAAGAAGTATAAAAGGGCCTTGGGGAGTGAGAGGATTAAGCCTTAAGAACATTTAATAGACAGAAAATACTGAGCTATCAAGGGGCTATGAAGAGCATTAGGCCACAAATAAGAGAGAATGATACCATGGAAGCTAGATGAAGAGAATGTTTTAAGGAGGGAGTATCAGAAGCTCTCGAAAATCTACAGTAAGAAAAATACCTGTTGGGTTTGGTCTCAGATGCTGGTGATGATGGAAACAAGAGCTGTTTGAGTAGCCTAAGTAGATCTTTTCAGAAAGATACTGTTACTCTTAATATAGAGGAAGGACAAGAAGACAGAAAGGGAAAAAGAATTTTTTAGCAGGTATTACACTTACCCAGTCAAGAGCTAATGAAGATTGAAAACGAAAAGGAGATATAATTAAGAGGATGCATATATAAGAACTTGGAGATTAAAGGAGAGAAGAATAAAAGATTGTTCTAAAATTCAAACTTGTTTAATTAAGTGGATAATATTATTAACACAAGAAGGAAGAGCTAGTAGAACATCTACATTTACAAGAGTAATGCATTTCTAAAGCCAGCAAAGACTAAGAAACTGGGCATATATGCAGAGAAAACCATAATTCAAAAAGACACATGCACCCCAATGTTCATTGCAGCAGTATTTCCAGTAGCCAGGTTATGGAAGCAATTTAAATGCCCATCGACAGACAAATGGATAAAGAAGATGTGGTACATATATGCAATGGAATATTACTCAGCCATAAAAAAGAATGAAATTGGGTCATTTGTAGAGACGTGGGTGGACCTAGAGACTGTCATACAGAGTGAAGTAAGTCAGAAAGAGAAAAACAAATATCGTATATTAATGCATATATGTGGAATCTAGAAAAATGGTACAGATGAACCCATTTTCAAGGCAGAAATAGAGACATAGATGTAGAGAATAAACGAATGGACATCAAGTGGGGAATGCCGCGCAGGAGGGTGGTGGGATGAATTGGGAGATTGGGATTGACATATATACACTAATATGTATAAAATAGATAACCAATAAAAACAAATCGTATCTCATGTAAAAGAAAAAAAAGACTAAGAAATGAAATAGAAGAAAAAAACAAGAGGCTTCACCTACTCCAAAATTATCATTTAAAGATAGCATGAAAGTGCTCGTAAAGGAAAGCAACTTGATTCACTGATAAGGAAGTTTAATGCCCAGTTTAACTAGATTTGAATATAAGTATATGAACACAGTTAAATAGGAGACCGAGACTTAACAATAGAAATGCTGAACACAGTGACTTTGATTCAGGACATAGAAGGGAGCCTCATTCTTCACTGCAGTCAGAATGAAGCTGGTGAAATAGATTCTAAAGATTATATTGAATCAGTATATGGAAGGCTTTGTTTGAGGGTGTCTCTCTGTATCAGTTTTTTGCACTTGTTCTCTTACAAATTGAACAGAGCTGTGAGGCTACTGTGACCTCAGTCAAAGAGGAAACTGTGATGCAGACTCAGAAAACTTCAAGGTGATTACACAATCATTGGGTGTCCAGAGGAATGAGTCTCTAATGTGGTTTCACATAGCCCTGAGCCAAGGCTGGCAATTGCTGTAAACTGCCCTAGGACCTTAAAGTTCATGGGAGTTTTGGATAGAGATTTGGGGATCCATGTGCATGGAGTAAGACTCCCCTTCAGCTGTCTTTCACACTGTTATGTAGGGTTGAAGGGAGAACTTTCTTACACGCAGGTTAAGGGTACCCTTCTGTAGGCCTTCACTGTGGTGGCAAAGAGAAGTTTTATGAGCCCTAAAGAAGACAGTAACCCTCCTCCCTACCTCATCACCTTCATCAACACAAGTTAGGGAACATGCTTGCCATCTTTCAGCCTCCATTTCTCCAGTGACAGCCCTGTGTGCTCAGTGTGTGACTGCTCCCCTGCTGGCTTCCATGCTATATCATCTGAAATCAAGAGGAATGC
>NW_006788426.1:867939-889428 GCF_000442215.2 Lipotes vexillifer | reverse complement strand
GGAATGCCGGGAGTCCTGTGTATCCCTGTCTGCATCTTCCCTTTATCAACTGTCAAGCCCAGAACTTTGTATTCCTCTGAAAAATTCCTTCCTCCGCCCCTACCACAACACTCACAGCTTCACCACTATCTCTCTAGGGATGGTAAAGACCAAATCCCATCGTGCCTTTGATCCCCATTCATGTCAGCCCTCACCAGAAACCCTGGCCTCACGATTCATTCCTGATTTCTGGGATTCTCATCAAATGTATCTCTGTATGTCCTTTGTTCTGACTAGTCTTCTGCCTCTCCTCAATTCCAAAATTTTCTGGAATTTGGTCATTCATCACTAAAAGTGTCTTTATCTGCAGCCTGTTCTCTGAAAATTCCTTTACTGTCTAATCAAAACTTAGCTCTTTCCTGAGGAAGCATACTTCCCATCCTCATCGAGCAGTGCATTTTTCTGTCTCAGTTCCCTTGTATGAGGTAATTAGCCTCTCGATTGCTACTTCAAGACTGTATGCATCATCTAATGCTGTTTCAGAAATCACCACAAAACTGAATGGCTTAGAGACAGAATAAATTTTATTATCTCTTACAGTTTCCATAGGTCAACAATTTGAGAGTAACTTTGGCATGGATTTCTTAGATGTTTTTTTTTTCCTGGAAATAATATACCCCTTCCATTGTAATATATTTTCCAGAAATACTCTTCCCATTTCAATCTAATGTTAAGTTGTAATTTTTCTCAGTCAGTTTTTTTAGATTATTATTGGCAGAGGAAATTTCTACCTGTTTTCAGACAAGTAGACCTGCTTTTTTCCTGGCAACATAAGGTGAATTGCAGAGCAATGATGGCGCACTAATTATACTTTTCATTACAAATGCATTGCTTGTTTCTTAAGTGGGATTCTTTTCGTGTTCTGTAGTAAGTTGACTTTCATCTCTTCTTTTCCCCTAGTAGAAGTTTATTTTGTAGGTATTTGGTTGGGATATTATAAGTTGAGAAATTGCTGGCTAATCATTTTAAATGGTAAAATGTTCTGGTATGTTTTTGGAGATTAACTGTATCCTGTTGGAAGCACTTTGTTTGTTTTTCATTGTCTTCCCTTAATATTTGCATGGCTTGCTTCCTCATTTAAATCTCTGCTCAAATATCACATCCTCAAAGAAGACTTCTGTATTAATTAGGGCAGAACTATTCAACTAGTGCGCTGTGGATGCTATATGGGAGTTCCCAGGGTACTGCTTCCTTCAGCCCATGGGTTTTGCCTCAACACAGTTATCTGTGTTTATTCCACTGTGATGTACAAAATTTGCCATATTCCCAGAGGGCTGAGCTACAGAAAAAGTTTGGGAAGCATTAAATTAAGATAAAGGTTTAGGTGCAAAATGGGTTCAAACCCAAAGTAACAGTGACTTCAACAAGACAGATGGATATTTCTGTTTCAGTCCAGAGGTAGACAGAGTTAGTAAGGGAGCTCTGCACCAAAAAGCCTTCCAAGAACCCAGAATCCTTCTATTTTGTTGCTCCACCGTCTGCTTGCCAACATGAACACATTCCAGACAGGGGAGGGATGAAATGGGATGGAAAGTGTGGGGGAAAGACCATGCCCCCCCCCACTCCTCTTTGAGCATTTGCACACATCATTTTTGCCCACATCCAGTTAGCCAAAACTTACCCTCTGGCTATCCTAGTGACTGCATGGGAGTCTGGGAATTGCAGTCTTTAACCCAAGCAGCTGAATAGCCAGGTAAAAATTGAGTGCTGTTACTACAAGGAAGAAGGAGAGAACAGATGGGGGAAGGGAAAGAACTGGCTGTTTTATTGGTTAGCACTTTTCCTAACACTCTCAGTAAAAGACCACAACCCCATGTCTCCAGCCCCTTAGCCTTCACAGTAAAGTTTAGATATTTCTTTCTTCAGTTGTAAGAAAAAAATTGAAGTACTTAGAGTAACCCTTTGATTTAGCAATAATCATGTTTCAGTTAAATCATAAAGCCTTCAGTAAAACTCAAACCGCTGTTTCAAGGCATCTTGGAAATTGACAGAGAGGTAGTCCAGGGTCCCTAGTTACTGGATAGACTTCAAGGGCTCCATGATTCCTGGGCACTTGTAAAGTGAAATTGTTTATATAGCCTGGTGGTTAAGAGCATGGCCCCTGGTGTCAGACTGCCTGGGTTTAAATTCCAACTCTGCCGTGTGCTAGATTTGCAACTTAGGCAGTTTTCTTAACCTCCCTGTGCTCACTTTCTCTATTTGAAACATGAGAATAATAGTATACCTATTTCACAGAATTGCTGTGGGGACTAGTTAATACATTTAACGCTCTTAGCATTTAAAGCTAGTTATTACATTTAAAGCACTTACAATAGTGCCTAACAATATTAAGTGCTATATAAATACTAACATAATTATTATTTATATTCCTAGGGCAGGGTCAGTATCTTCCATCTGAGTATCAATAACATCTATTGTAAATCTTACTTTAATACCTGAAAGAAATCACTATCATAGGCTTATGATCTGCATGAAATTTAAATTTTCTCTATTTTAATAAAAAATCATTTGACCTTTCATGACACAGAAGTTTATTTAGTGGAATCTACCTCAACAGTATTTTCTTTTAAAGCATTTTCTTGTTTTCTAGTTCTGTTTTACTTAACCTAATAGAAAATTTGTATTCATCTCAGTTTTCTTTTAATTGCCACAGTTTTGATAGGCTTAAGCTTTTCTAGACTTTAATTTAAAATAGAAAAATTTTTTTTTCCTTTTGAGAAACCCTGTGCGGTTAATAGTTGTACATAAAGGGCTTACACATCTGCAAGTTGCACGTGTAACTCTGTTAGTGAGTTGGGCAGCAGATACCTGTGATTAAGCAGAAAATGTTGATTTTTTTGTTGTTACTCGAACCATAAATGCAGTTGAGCCAAACTGAATCACAGTTTAAAATCTTACAGCCTGTGAATATAGTGAAAAAATAAGAGCCTATACAGCTGTTCATTTTCTGGAAAGTGAACATCGTGGCTGGAAAAAAAAAATTGGTGCTTCAACATTGTTAGGAATGAATTAATATTGTTCTATAATAAATTGCCAAATGTCACATTTAATAAACCATTTTATTAGAAAGTCGGGTCAGCAGTAAATGCCCAGTATCTCATTACTTATCTTCTGTAGTTACACTGAACATGCAAAGTATTTCCATTTTAAATTGCTTTTGCTAAATATTTGAGAAATAATTTTGGCAAACTGGTTGGTATCAGACCTGGAGCTTAAATACAAAACAGGTGTTGTTGAGAAAATACCATTTTCATAACATTAATATGCTTTTAATTAACATACTGGAATGAACTGTTAAACATTACCACTTACATGTTTAACTACTGTTTGACTTTCAAATGACTGATTTGCTTTCTCAATAGATTATTTACTTTAACTAAAAGAGGAAGAATTTTATTTAAATAATCCATATTTTTCTTCCATCTGCAGAATGTATCCAAGAAAAGTGGGGATTTCCAATGTGCCACTATTTAAAGGAGGAGAGATGGTGCTGTGGCCGGAATGCCAGAATGTCAGCATGTTTGGTATGACTGTTTTTTTTCCTGGACTTAGAGCTTTATCCAGATGTTGCAGAATTTTATTTATTTATTTTTGGCTTCATTAAATGCCACATTTTGCAGAGTGTCATAATTAATGTTTTTGTGCATTGCAAATTATGAGGAAAAAGATGACTTACCCTTCCAACATTACTCACTCTGCATGCAGTGTGATAACAATTTATAATTATACTATAATTCTACATTATAGTACTTAATTTCTTACATATAATTACTTTAATTATCATTTAAAATGTACCAACAACCAAGTCTTAAACACAGAATTACTTTAGTGCTTTATCCACACCTCTGTGGTATGTTTGTGTTTGTTTGTAGCAGATCATTTGGCCTCCTAATTTTTTATAAAATGGGAAAAATATTACTAAGCTACCTGGGATATGAAGTAACTACCTAGTTAAGTGAAATCTTTATTTAGCTCGTGTCCTTAGACCTGGAACACTTTAGCCCACAGTCTTCTCTGTTTGTGGTGTTATGTTGGTTTAAAAAGGAACAGATGCCAGTTAAATGGTATAAATGGACTTTGTCATCATAAATTTAAAATATAGCTTTTAAAATAATGTGTTTAATGTCCAATCCCAAGATAAATTAACTATTTTGTGGTCATTATCTCAATATTTTTTATATTGCCAGTAACAGCAATATAAAAAAGGGTTCCAGTGTTCTGGGTCACATATCTGAGAATTAACTTCGAAGTCTTATTTATGCTCAAATAATGATTTCCTTTTGTGAGTCCTCTTAAAATACTTTTCTGGGAATTTGTCTTTCTTTCATAATATTTGTAAATGATACTTATTTAGGGTCTTGTTAGAATGGGAGGTCATTCTTGGAATGACTTGGTTCCCAGAATGCTGGCAGCTTACACCCTCTAGGCAAGAAACTGAAATAGTCTTTTATAGGGAATCTGATTAGCCTAAGAGAAAAGACTAAAGATATTGGCATTAGGGATTTCACAATGAAATAGGACCTTTGTGGTGAGACCCACAATTAAAAGTCCTCACTCATAAGCACAGTGCTTCTAATCAAGTTTATGATTACTGCATTTTAATTATCAAAAAGCCAAGAATCATTAGTTGTCTAAGAAAGTCTAACATGAAAGAAAAGAGATCAGATAAACAAATAGAAAAGTAGCAACTTGGAGGAAACGGATACTATCCAAAGTAAAATAAAATAATTATTAGTATCCCTTAGAAAAATAAAATGATATAATATATCCACAAAATAAAAATGTTTGCTATAAAAATAAACATTCAACAAACCAAAAAGAAGAGTTTTTGAAAAATAAATTCCAAAATGTAGAATTTGTCAACCGTGCCACACTTAAGAACTTTGCCTGACCAATGTCAGCTTCTCATGGAATGCCCCTCTCCTTAACTCTATCCCTGTCTTTGCTCACCTTGACTTCTTTTTTTGATGCTAGAGTAATCTAGGAAAGTCTAAGGAACATATTTCTTTTGGTGCATCTTGTTTTATTGCCTTTTGCTCCATAACTGACCTTTTCTACAAATATTCAAAGCTTAAGGGGTTGACAGAGAGACACAGAGAGAGAGAGAGAGAGAGAGAGAGAGAGAGAGAAGTATACCTTTCTGGTGACACTTTCAGATAAATTGTTAAGGGTACTAACCAGAGGTGAAAATTTAATTACATTAGTGCAATCTTGTCAGCATACTTTTAGCCTGATAAAACTGTAAAATATTTTAGATTAGTACGAAATGAACACTTGGTATATTTATTGGCCAAGAAAAATTATTAATGTTTGTAAGAAACTGCTTATCACCTACCTGATTATCTTTTATTATGTAATCAGAATTTATTGTTAGTATTTCTAAAACAAACACATCAGTAACACATACCAAAAGTAGTCCTGAGTTATATGATATTTTTATTGATGCCAAATCATTTATTATTAAAAACTTTTGTTTCTTTATTATTGATAGTTCGGCCTTTTAGCAAAGCAAGTAACACAAAAATTTAATCTGAAATGAACACAACCAGTACTGTAAATGAAAACTCAGTGTTTTCTTCAATAACATATTTGTTCTGGGCCTGTTGCTACTTAATTTAATACAAAAATTATATAATAACTATCTTCTGTATTCATAACACTCTGGTTCTAGATGTTCATGAAGGTATTCTTGAAGTCAATGGAAAAATTACATTTTTTTTTCTTCAAAAAATTTCTTTAAAGCAAGCTTTTATACCATGAATTCATTTTCCCACTAACTCTTCATGGTGTGAGGGCATGAGAAGTAAACCGGGGTTCAGAAAACAAGTTTTTAGTTCCTATTCACCTGCTAACTAGCTGTGCAGCTTGTGTCAAGACCCTGCCATTGTCAGTGACCTCGTGCATCTGAGAAAATTGCACTTGGGATAATCTGCACATTTTCTTTCAGTTTTAAAAGTACATGATTCAGCTGTATCTAAAAAGTATTATTTATGAAGACATAGCCATCTGAAGCAAATATGAGTACTTTAAATTTGAGTAGGAAGTATATGCACTGTTACATTTTACTGTTTTTCTTTATGTTTGAAATATTTTGTAATGAAAACTTTAAAAATAAAATTTTAGCTAAAATGTTATATCTAATTTAGTTATAAAACAGTGTAAGTGTAGAAATGCATGTCTAAAAACTTGAAAGTTTCAGAAGGCCCTATTCCATTTTTAAATTATAACAAATCCTTTCATGTATGTTAGATTATGAGTATTTATGAGAAATATTGGGAAAATTTTATAAAATTTTTTATAAAAGTGTTTTGAATTTTAAATAAATATCAATATAAAAGCAGCTACATATAAAATTGCAAAAATATGTATTACTTTCTCTTATGGTGACTTGATCATATGTGAATTTGATTCGAATTTGACCGTGCAGACCAAAAATATATGTACTTTTCTAAACTAAGATTTCAACTATAATCAGTTCAATATAATCTTGTTTAATAAAAGATGAAATTATACATTTATAAAAAATTGGAAGCAAATAAGTTAAAAAGTAGTATGTATATAAATATGTTTATGTATGTCTATACATAATAATAGTTTTGGATTTATTTGATTGTTTTAGCTGCAATAAAAGTGAGCCAAGAATATGTCATTTTATTTCTTTCCTGTTTTCTAATTCTTTCTAAAATTCAAGGAGTGTATACAGTTGGGGTGTGTATGTGTTTGTGTGCGTGACACACATCCATATATCAGCCCTAAATTATACAAGTGTACCAGTTAACATTCCTTAATGATATTAACACTTTTAAGTGTATAAACTTATATGTTATCATTTAATTAATCTTTTTAAATGTCACTTTTACAAGCCCTTATACAGTGTGTTTATAAGTCTTATAAGACAAGACTAAATAGATCAGCTGTCTTTGTCTTATTTTTTTCTCCTTAAAGGCACTGGAGCGCGTTGCAGTCGGCCAAGGGGTAAGTGAGCATTTTTACTCTAATCCAACTGATGAATGTGATAGTTTTTCTCAAAGTACTCTTCATACTTGACCTGCTGATGAACCTAAAACCTGATGGATTTTTATAAATATCACCTGTTCTTGTCACCTATTCATATTCAAACTTATACATTTTCTGTAAGTTTACTTTAAAAGAGAAGTGAATTCTCAGGAAAAGTAAATTGAACTTTTAGGAAAACTTCCATGTTATACTCTTGTACTAATGTCTCGTTTATTCATACTATATTAAACAGTCTATAAGTATTTCTAAAGAATGTTATTGCTGACTGTCAGGCTTTTATGGGCTTAGGTCAAACAAAGATAAACAAGGTATAGCATTCAATTTATTTTTTAACTATAGTCCAAACCACACATTTTAGTTGGTTGATTTTTAACTTTCTTCTTTATTGACTTCATTAGTCATTAGTTGCAACAACCAAATGGGTTTTTACATATAAACAGATGTTAAATGTATCCTTCACATATTCATGTAATTGCCTTTTCCTCTACCTTAAGATTTATGAAACATATTAGGAATTTTAAAGTATTTTTTTAAGAGTTCCTTTTAAATTTTTCACAAAAGTTTTCTTATTGCCCTAAATTTTAGAAATTTCTCTTTTGCTTATTTTCAGGGAGGATTAATATGTCAATTTGAATTTTTAAAAATAATAGTCGCATAATAGTAGCAACAAGTATCATTTACTGAGTGCTTTCTCTGAGCCAGACACAATGCTAAGAATTTTGTGTGTGTTTTTTTTTTTTTTTTTTTTTTTGCGGTCCGCGGGCCTCTCACTGCTGTGGCCTCCCCCGCTGCAGAGCACAGGCTCTGGACGCGCAGGCCCAGCAGCCACGGCCCACGGGCCCAGCCGCTCCGCGACACGTGGGATCCTCCCGGACCGGGGCACGAACCCGCGTCCCCCGCATCGGCAGGCGGACTCCCAACCACTGCGCCACCAGGGAAGCCCTGTGTGTGTTTTTTTTTAAATACTCATTATACCTATCTGAAAATTGATAAAAACTGATTTTTTAAAGGCATTTGAGCATATTGTTTAAGTGTGTAAGCTTTAGTCTCAGACTGCTGGTTTGCATCAGCAGTGTGCTGGTCTTCAACAGTTACTGGCTTAGTGATCAGAGACACATGATTTCTCCATAGCTTAATTTCTTTATCTGTAAAATAAAAATAATAATAATACTAAAAAAATAAGAGTAACAATAATACCTTCCTCATAGAGTTTTTGTGAGGATTAAATGAGTGAAAGATGTAAAATGCTTAAAACAATGTCTATCACGTAGTAAGTGTTCAATAAATATCAACTGTTGTTACTGTTACAGGTGGTTAATAATTATGATCATGAAAATAATACCTAAGTTTAACACAGAGCTTACCAAAGTACTGTTCAAAGTTTTCTTCATCAATTAAAGTGCTGCATACACGGCCTGTGAGATCGGGACTATTATCCCACGATACACATGAGGAAACTGTTAAGTAGGGAACACTGAGATTTGAGTCTCTTGACTCTGGAGCCCTAGCTCTTAACTACAGTACAGATCAAAATAATGGTTCCTTTGGGGTCTGGAAGAGGAAAGAGCCTTAATCATAATAGTGCCCCAATGCATTTGTGCTCTGTTTTTCAATTTCCCAAGGGCTTGTTCATGTTTACAGTCAATCTTATGAGTTGGGTATTCCCCAGACTTACATGAGAACATGATATACAGCAGAAGTTTAGTAGTGCATTCTAGCTCAGTTAATTGCAGAGTTCTTTTAGCTTAGTGCCCTTTCCACTAGACCTGTAAAATGCATGTCTAATATATATATACACACAGACACACACACACACACATATATATATATACACTTTAAGAGTGTACTCTTTCTGCTCCCTCCCATTTTAAAATGCATTAAACTGTTAAGTTGATTTATCACTTGTGAAGGAAAGAAAGTAAACTCTGAGCCACATCTAGCTTATTCCTGGAGTAGTCAGGCACAGGCTGCTTGGGAGATGTTGACTTCCTTCCCACTTACCCCCATCTGTATTTATCAGGATGGATAGTCCTAGTCATTCCAGGAATGCACATTCGAAGGCACTTCATAACTCTCCTTTCTCTTAGGAAACAGCTGTAAAGCTCTTATTTACTCAGGGTAACTTGGGAAATGATGATTTATTCTATCCTGTTTGTGTTCCTCTGTGCATTCCAGTTTTGTATGTTCTCTTGCTTAAAATACATTTCTTGGTCTTTTTTGGTGGCCTTTCTACAATCGTTTCTTTGTTTTTTGTTTTTTGCGATACACGGGCCTCTCACCATTGTGGCCTCTCCTGTTGCAGAGCACAGGCTCCGGACACGCAAGGCTCAGCGGCCATGGCTCACAGGCCCAGCCGCTCCGCGGCATGTGGGATCTTCCTGGACTGGGGCATGAACCCGTGTCCCCTGCATCGGCAGGCGGACTCTCAACCACTGCACCACCAGGGAAGCCCTACAATCAGTTTATAATAACAATATAAATATACATTTATTTCTAAATTATTTGGATACCATTTTACATAATTTTTCTAAAAGACGTGGGAAAGGAGAGCTTTGTTTTTAAGAGTTTCTTTGCTTTCCTAAATGAAAGTATATAATAAAAAAATGAATGACACCCTATCCCTGCTAAAGTGTCAGAGAGGCAAAATAGCATCATGACTTGGTACTACTGGGACATCAGAGCTAGGCTTCTTCAGTTCAAATAACAGCTCGACTATTTTTAGGAGTTTCATGTAAAATTTACATAAAAATGAAATTCCTCACAGGGAGATCAGCTCAGTGCTTTGTGATGAGGAGTGGGATAGGGAGGGTGGGAGGGAGGGAGACGCAAGAGGGAAGAGATATGGGGACATATGTATATGTATAACTGATTCACTTTGTTATAAAGCAGAAACTAACACACCATTGTAAAGCAATTATACTCCAATAAAGATGTTAAAAATAAATAAAAATGAAATTCCTGTTATAGCTAATCAGCTAAAAAGTTAAGAACTTTGTAAGCATTTATAATACTAATATTTCACTTCATGTAATAGTTTATTTCCCAAAATGCCTTGAATTGCAATAGAACAGTATAAGAGTAGGTGTTAATATATGAAAAGGGATTTCAGCATTTTTGTGAGAGAACTGAAAGGATTTGGGGAAAGTGGGGAGCAGATGATAAAATAGAGATTTGGGGTACTGAAGAAAAAAATTACTTAAGGTGAAAAAACATCAAATGGAAAATATATCCAGAGAGAGGAAATTCTTAATGAAATGTTTGGAGAAATCTTCAGGAAAGGAAAGTTTAGAAATCATATTTTGTCTCAAGTCAAGAAGTTGTATTTGGAAAGAGATTTTACATAAGGAGTGTGCCTTTTGAAGGTTATAAATCTTAGTGTGAGCACTCAAGTATATATTTGTGTCTGCTTTCATTGAGTTATTTTAGGAGTTGAGTTGGGGACTGTTGGTATCCCTAACACCATTTCCTACTGTAATCACCCTCCTCAGTGTTGTCAACATCCAGAGAGGATATAACTTGTGTTGTTCAAAGTGCTCTGTCAAGACCCTACAAGTCAGACATTCTCCAGTGACTTAAGAAGGCAATGCCATCGGGTGAAGACCCAAGAAATAATGGTTGACCCTCAACTCCCAACTTGTGGTTTTTTGTAGTCTCAGCACCTGGGGCCCATAGTGTAGGAACTTGATGTTAGATGGGGGAAAGGGACAGTAGAGTAGGTTTTCTGCCTGAGCACACAGGCAAAATTTTATTTTCTGTTAAACTCCACCTGAATCCTGATGTGTTCTCTTTGAAAACAAATGAAGATAACAATTTGGGGCTCAGAAGGAGAATAGAAGTTACAAAAGGATAACTCAGTGAAGTACACATTCCACTGAACTCTATCTTTAAAACTTTACCCATAGTTGGAGAGTTTTTAGTTTTTAACTTATTGACTTCTCAAAAGCATTCAGTATTGCCAACCTCCCTCCATACTTGCTCATTTTTCCTTTTTTTTTTTCAATAATAACTTTGCATGGAAGCAAGGTGGTTGTTGCTGATATCTCTGTTGGATGGGGATGTGGATGAAGTTTTGGCAACTCTTTGTGTTTTCTTAGTTTAAGGGTACCTCTTACATTGCTACAGTGAAGCACTCTTTCTTTTATGTATAGTACTTTTTTACCTTCTACTTTGAAACTCTTATGCGTCATTAGGGACCTTCTCTTCAGCCATTCTTTTTTTCCTACCTTTGCACCTACGTGGACACTTCCCACCTCTTTTTCCCCAGGAAATGAAGTCCTGCTGAGACTTCAATCTCTGATCTCATGTCCTTTCCAAGGCCCTTCTTTTCAACTCTGTAGTAGCAATACTGTGATCTTTTAGGCCTCAGACATATTTTAGTATGTCCTTACTTAGGGTAGTACCTTCTCTCTCTGGCTGTGAATCCTTGGTAATATCTCTAATCCACCACCATTAGGAAAGATGCACATTCTCTTTTGCACACATCCTACATGTCTGCTCTCTTATACAGGACTGACTTGTTTGGTCATGAAGTTTATTTCTACATTTTAAACTGATAAACACTCCATTTGGGACATTAGCTAATTTTTCTTTGATTATTCCTTTTCTTCCTCATTCACTACTACTTCTTTCATAGTTTCTTCCATTTTCTCAATGAGAACTAGCCTCCAAGTACATTGTAACTTAGAATAGAAAAGTTACAAAATTATCCCCTATGTTTAGCAACGAACTCAGGTTTCTAACATTCACTTACGGTTCTGACTCTCAAGTATTGATTTGATTTCTCTTTTTTCTTTGTTTCTTGTGCTCATATATATCTGCATTTTTTTCAGCTGCCTACTGAATCACTCTTCTATCGTGCCGTACTTCAGGATATTATTAAAGATTGTTATGGCATCACCAAATGGTATGATGATTTCATTTCAATAAGAATAACTATCCTGTATTATAAGTGAAGTGACTTTTAGTTTTCAGGTGAATTCATTCAGGGTCACTGTTATTAGTAGAAGAGGCTTTGAATTTGAGTGTGATTTCAGTAAGTAACAAAGAACTATGCAGCAACCACATCTTAGGTTAATCATTATTAAAGTAAGGGGTTCTAATATTTCCCTTTTGTCCTGAAAGGTTGTTGTGAGGATAAAGAAATATATGTAAAATGTACTTCAGAATTTGAGAAGTATTAAAATGTTATATGTAAGTAATTCAGTGAATATAATATTATAATATGAGCAGGGGTTATATTTAAAATATTTCACAACCACTACAGCATAAACGCTTAACTAATTAGAACAGATATCAATCTTAAATAGACAGTGTGGCCATTCATGTCTCTACTGGTAGAATAGTAGCCTTGCATATGTTTTGTTTCTGTTTTCCCCAGATAATGGCTGCCTATACAGAAAGGCAAGGATTAGGAGAATTTTTCATAGTATTGGTTTAACAACTGCCATACTCAAGCATACATCTGCAGTCCTTTCAAGTTTCATGAATGTTTCTTCGTACTAGTTATAATTTTAGGATTCTGATTGCCATTTCGTTATAATAGGATTATTCTTCAAACTAAAATAGGGTAGTTTTCAAGTTCTCAAAAACAAATCCAAACTTATTAACAGAAATAGAAGCTATTTTCAGATTAGGTATAATTTCTCTAAGAAAAATAGTCTATTTTTTTACTGAAAGAAATTATGACATACAAATATCTACATATACCATTGATTTTTTTTTTTTTTTTTTTTGCGGTATGCGGGCCTCTCACTGTTGTGGCCTCTCCCGTTGCGGAGCACAGGCTCCAGACACGCAGGCTCAGCGGCCATGGCTCACAGGCCCAGCCGCTCCGGGGCATGTGGGATCTTCCCGGACAGGGGCACGAACCCGTGTCCCCTGCATCGGCAGGCAGACTCTCAACCACTGTGCCATCAGGGAAGCCCAATATACCTTTGATTTTAATTGTCATTTCTATGTAGATAACTCCCAAATCTGTGTCCCTATCTCCATTCTTTTTTCCATATATTAATCTTCAAAATGTCTGAAAGTGAATTTCTCATGGTTTCCTGAAAACTGGTTCCATTCTCTAAACTCACCCCAAGATGCTAAGCTTGTTGGAAAAAAAGTCACAAAATTGTGCAAATTCATGTCTACTCAAATATTGACTGCCTGCCTTCCTTTAAGACCTCAAATCTGTTCATTACTGTGTTTGTTGTTCTCTTGATGACCACTTAAGATCATCTACACTCTTTTCTGAACCTTTCTTCTCACTTAAAAATTCAAACCTCTCCAATCCTCCACATTCCTGCCTGCCTTTATTATTCAGTAGATGTTATTTAAGACTTCTTTGATTCCAGATCTTTATTGAGCTTTCAGCCATATTTGATCATGTAATAATTGTTTTCTCCAAACTCTCGTCCTCATTGTCTTCCATTAAGCTGCATTCCTCTAAGTTTCCTTTTCCTACCTTGAACTCTCATCTGTCTTCTGTAAGCATTTTTCTTCTTACTCATCCCCTTGGTATATCCAGAAATCTCTAGTGTTTTATACTTAGCTGCTGTCTCTTAATATTTCCTGTTTCTCTTAACAGTTACGCTCACAGCAAATAACTTAAATCATGTATCCAGCTCCTACCTCTCTTTTGAAGTTCAAATCTCTATTTCTCAATATAGAGCAACAGCTTCTGAACAGCCTCACTTAAGCACCTTAAGCACCTTAAAAATACACCAGATTCAGCCACAGCCAAAAAACAAAGTCAGCTTGCCACCAATTCTGTTCCTCTTTCTTCTGTCTCTTGACTTATTTTGTCATTTCTGGGGAATTGCATGACCATTATCAAGCTTTAGAAATCTTAAAATCATATTCGATTCTTTTCTCATCATCAAACCACACATTCTAATTAGTTGCCAAGACTTGCACATGTTATATTTTTTAACCCAGTGGTTGTTCATTGTGGGGCAGGCAGCCTATCAGGTTCTGAATGCATAGGATGTAGTGTCCACACAGGAGTCTTCCATATTCTAATCAGGATGGCATGTGCAGAAACCAAAGAAAATGATAGAAACCTGCTTCCAGTAACAGCAGACTAAGTAATTAGGGCTAACCCTCCTGAGAAAAACTAAAAATGCTAGAGATGTGTATATATGCAAGTGTGTGGTGTGTGTGTACAAGTATATGTGTTTGTGTATATGCAAGTATGTGTGTATTTAAATTTGTTTTTAATTGGTTTGAGAACATCAGAGACTATCAAGGAAATTAAAAATTACACAGCAGATATCTAGGAGAAGATGGAAACCAAGAGAAATGAAGCCAGCTTTTAGGGCTTCATTTTCCCCCAGATGCCAGCGCTTTCACTGCCCAGGCGCGGGTTCGACCCCTGGCCGGGGAACTAAGTTCCCGCAAGCCGCGTGGCTCAGCCCAGCCAAATTAATAAAATTAAACAGCAATAACAACAACAAAAAAGAATGATCAATAGCAGCAATGTTTATGAGAGCAAAAGTCTAGGAATAAAAATTTCATTAATAGGAGAATGGATAAACTGTTGTGGAATACTGTGCCATAGTGAAAATGTATGAATTACAACTACATGCATTCAAGTGGATGAATGTTGTGAATCTAAACGTTATAGAAAAATCCATATATAATTTGGAAACAAGCACAAATGGTATAATTAATTCAGGAATGTAAATATGTGGTAAACAATCAAGAAAAGCATAAGAATGATAAACACAAGCAATATTCAGTGGTATAGTATCCTATGGGAGGGAGGACAACTGAGTGGACAAAGTGATGAGGTGGGGAAGATGAGGGGCACATAGGAATTTCTAGAGACTGTTAATGTTCTATTTCTCAAGTTTGGTGTTGCATATAAGTGTTCATTTTATTGACATTCTTTATACCTTATACATAGTATTTTGTAAATACTTGTTTGTGTTCAACAGCAGTGAAATTATAATCTCATTTCAGGCTACACCCCAGGGTTAGTTGAACTACATATTATACTCCTAGTATCTGTTACAGTCATTATAGTAATAAGGAAAATTAAGATGAAGTGCTTAAAAGCTTGTCTTAAGTCATACAGCCTAAAAGAACCAGAGCTAGGACCAAATTCATAGTCCACAAAAGTTTTCTTTTTGCTATCCCATGCTTCTTTTTAGTTTAAATTCTTTGGGATATTTTTAATATGAGTGGAGTTATAGGTCTCCTTGTATTAGCCTTGTTAACAAGATTAACTTGATTGGAATCTCTGGCCAGCAAGATTACTAAAGACAGAAAATAAGATCACTGAATTATTTCTTCTGCATTTTGTTTAGCTTTTCTTGCTAATTAAATAAATTGTCTTCAAGTGATATACTGTTTCAGACTACTTGAAATATTATTCTGAAAGTTTCTTTAAGTTTAATTGTTTATATAACATAAGATTAGAAGTAAACTTTTTTCATGGACTTAAAAACTGTAGCATTTTTATTCTGTTGTAATTGTGAATTAGCATTTAACACTTATGTTAAAACTCAATAATTTATATAATTTTTAAAATGTTATAATTAGTCCTTATCTGGAAACTTTCTAAGGGAATAAAATGCCAAAGAAAGCATTTAATGGGATATGGGATAAAAATCCTTTAGAACACTTCAAAAGAGAGCAGAGAAATTGATGTGTACACTTGACTTACTTTATTATTCTCTTTCATAATGAGTACTGTAAACAGCTGTAGAAGAAATACATAAATTTTGATGCCTGTAATTATGAATTAGTTTAACTTTCATTTTGATTTTGCATTGATCAAATAGGTATGTGAAAAACCAGATCATGAAAACTGGCTCACCATACTAAAGCTACTTATTTAGTCCGTAATGTGTGGTCAGATTCGCAGGTCTGTATCTTTTAAATTGAAGAGTATTTTGAAGATTTTTGTAACTTCCTTAAGTGATTGCCATTTTCAGCAAAATTTTATGTTAAGTCTTAAGAAATACTTAAAGGTCCTTTAAGTCTTTCAGTAGGTATTAGCATAAAAAACACAAAATAAATAACTTCATAAATATTTTCTGATGATGGCGAAACTGAACTTTGATACTTTCTGTCCTTCATGTGCTTATTTTTATTTAGTATATGTCTACTTTACCTTTTCCTATAATTTCCTAAACTAATGTTGCTTCTTTGGAAAATGCTACAAGGAAACCATGTTCTTACAATTGTATTTTGGGGAAAGCATGTGGGTGGTGTTGGATTCACTTGAGCAGAATTTTAATTAGATCTAGTGCATTCACTTTTATTAAAAGAAAGAATACTGATTCCTTTTTAGCATGCTAACCGTGCTTTATTCTGACAGAGGGCCCCCTTTTAATCTTTTCTTCAAGTCCCATCATTTATCTTTCAGAAACAGTTATGTCACTTTTCTCACTTCAAAATGTTTGATAATTTCTCTTCTTTATACTCAAAAACTAAAATATCCTTATTATGGCCTTCAAGGACATTTCTAAGGTGCCACTAATGTCCTTTCCAAACTAATTCATCACCCCATTCTTCCTTCTCTGCACCCCAAGCAGCTGCCCATGCACACTGTTTGTATACTGGATTATTCATCATTTCCATGCAATTATTTTTGGACCTCGTATGCTTCCTTGGAGCTCCTTTGCTTACCTGAAATATTCTCCTCCCCATTTCTGCATCTTTTCTTTCCCTGACCTCTGGCAGGTGAAATCCTAGGCATTCTTTAAAACCCAGTTCGGAAGACATCTCTGGTATCTTTCTCTTCTCCGTCTCACTCTCTCCTCCCATAGTACTTAATCTGGGATTCACTGCTCTTATTGAATCTAAATGTACAATGAGTTGTTTGTGTCTACTCCTCTGCCACCTGGTGAGCCCTGATGGCCAGTTTTCAGCTTTATTAATTGAAGTCGTCTATCATAGTGGTTAAGAGCACAGATTCTGAAAATCCTCTTTGGACCCATTTTCCCGTCCAACTACTATCCCATATCTGTTCTTTCCTTTACTGGAAAACTCCTTGAAAGTGCTGCCAATTTCTTTCCCATTTCACTTGAATTCCAATCAGACCTTACTTCCATCACTCCATCACTCCATCAAACTCCCCTTTTCAGGGGCACTGATGACCCCATGTGGCTAAATCTCCTGGTCAGTTCTCAGTCCTCAACTTACTTAGCCTGCCATAAGTATTTCACACAATTTACCACTTTTTATTTTCATATGCTAGAGAAAGTCCCTCTTAAGATAGTCACCTTTTTCATTTTCTTTTATCCAGTTTAGTTTGCTGAGTCCTCTTCCTCTTTCAGACCTCTCATTTTTGGAGTGCTTTTTTCTATCAGTTCCTACTACCTAGGTGATCTCATCATGTCTCATGGCTTTCAGTACCATTTATATGCTGGTGAATCTCAAATCTAGAGTCCAGTTAATGACAAGCGTATTCTTCTAGTTGCTCAGGCCAGGATAACTTTGACCTCTCTCTCTCACACTGCCTAGATCCAGTCCTTCAACAATTTTATAGTCTGTCTAATTAAATATATCTAAAATTCTACCACTTCTTAACCATCCTCAGGGCCACCACCCTGGTCAAAGCCACCATCATCTCTCATGTAGATTATTGTAATAACCTCCTAATTGGTCTTCCTGCTTCTATTTCTGCCCCCTAGAGTCTATTCTCTACACAGTGATCCTGTTAATATTTTTAAGTGAGATCTTGCTCACTGTCTTCCCATGGTTTCTTATTCCCTTGGAAGTAAAGCTAATATTTTCACTATGACCTACAAAGCCTTATATGATGGAGCTACTCATTATCTCTCTGATCTCATTTCTACTATTTTCCCGTTTAATGTCTGTACTGCTTTCCTTGGTACTACTTGAAAAATACCAGGAACACTTTTCTACCCCAGAGCCTTGCCACATAATGTGTCCTCTGCCTGGAATGCTCCTCACCAGATATCCACATGGCTAGTTCACTCTCTTTCTTTAGTTCTTTACTCAAAATTATCATCTCTATCATATCCACCATCACTCCTCTCTAACATTTCTTACCTGCTTTCTCTCCTCTGTCATCAGCTTCTCATTAGCTCATGTTGCCATACCGTTAGTCCCCTACATGCAAACGAGTTCTGTTCCGAGAGTGTGTTTCTAAGTCCAGTTTGTGCATAATTGCAACAAAGTTAGCCTGGGTACCCAACTAACACAGTTGGCTATATAGTACTGTACTATAATAGGCTTATAATACTTTTCACACAAATATACATAAAAAACAAACAAACACAAAAAAATAAAGAAAACATTGTTAGTCTTACTGTACAGTACCTTGAAAAGCACAGTAGTGCAGTACAACAGCTGGCATACAGGGGCTGGCATCGAGTGAACAGGCAAGAGGAGTTACTGATTGGAGGAGGGAGAGGAGGTGGGAGATAGTAGAGCTGAAGGATCGTCAGCAATAGGAGACAGATGGCAAGCTGCAATTTCACTCACGCCTGGCGTTGATGGCACAGGTTCTGGTTCCTTGCTGGATTCAATTCTATCTACCCTCTTGAAAAAATTATCCAGTGATGTCTGAGTAGTAGCTCTTTCTTTCTCGTCCTAGAAGACATTATAGCAATGGATTGCATTCTGAACAGCTGATGCAACCTTTGTGTACCATTCTACGTTCAGGTCCTGTGCCTCAGAAAAGGTAACAGTGTCTCCTCAAATAAAGAAAATCCCCTTGCCGTTCCCTACGACGTGAATCTCTTCAGTTCTTCAGTTACTTCTTCCTCTTGTCACTCCACTTTCTCGATTATTTTCACCTTTGTTTCCATCATTGTCGCTTGGTGCTTCTTAGCAGTACCAGCTACATCACCGCTGCGTTTACACTTGCTTCTGGACATCCTTGGCTTGTAATAAAGATACTGTACTACTGTACTCTATACAGTACTGTACAGTAAAGTACACAAAAGCACAACCACTTGTAGAGGATTCACGCACATGACAATGTACGCCAGACACATGAACTAGCTGATGTGATTGGACAGGCAGACTCACGTTCAACTCTTTATCGTTTGGTCATGTGACAACCACCACATAGTAGATAGTTTTAGGATATAGAATCAGAAAGAAGTTTTGTTTGGCATGGGGGATTTTGGTTTGCTTGCTTGGTTTTTTCAGACAGAGAAACTTGAGCATTTTCCAATGATAAAGAGTAAAGACTCAGTGAGTAAAGAGAAGTTGAAGATACATCAGTGGAGGCAGAACAAGATGGCATCCAGATCCCTGATCTTAGGCATTTTCTTACAGAAAGCAATTATATTAACTATATTAATTATATTAACTAATTAACAGAGAGAAGGATTTCTATTTATCTTCACACACGTCAGCAAAAATTAAGACTGCAGTGATTCTGTGATGTCATAATGTATAACTGTAAAAGGTAGACTCCAAATCTTTAGCATTAAATAATGAGAAAAATGCAATAGGCACTTACTAAAAATTAAAATTAAAAATGGGATTGCCCCATATTCCATTTGTTAACGGTCCTATTGTGTGCTTTTACTCTCTGTATAGGTAAGTTTTGAGATTTTGCACCTGCCTCTTTTTTCTCTTGTTTCTTAATTACTAGAATTGCAGTATTTACCCTTAAAACTATTGACCCTCCTAAAGTCTGATGAGTGAAATATTCTTTTCCTTGTAGCTGCAAAAGAGCAGACTGCATTCTACATCATAAACTCTCTTTACAGCTATTGTTTTTAAGAAGGTTGATTTTTAAGACACCCAGACTTTAGAGATTAGTGCCATGTCCTGCAAAAGTAACCTTTTACCTCCTAAAGTTCTAAAAGCCTGATTCATTGTACTAAATCTTGTGTTGCTTTGGTAATAATATTTAAATTGACATTCTGTTTCCTTTAAAATATACTTTTTTCTTCTTAAACCAAAATGGACTTATTGGTACTTCCCCTCTCCTTCTATACCATGAAAGTAATAAAACCATTTTTTCTGAATTTTTTAACAATAGCACTCTATTTTCAAATACAATCTTACATAGAACCAAATAAATTTAATAAATTTTAGAAAAGGACTTATTTCTTACACAATTATCCTTTTCATATTTTATGGAAAATTGTAACCCTTTAAAGTACCTCTTTGGAGTCCTTAAGGAGAACAGTTTAAAAAAAATTGTAACCTATTTCTATATTTTACGTGTTGGCCTAATTTTAGTATGTTACTTTTATAACTTTATCATTTGTTTTATCAATATTGCTGTTCGCAGTACTGTTGGAAACTGAGGCATTTTGAAACTTAATTCCTCCTCTAAGAAAGCTTACCCTAGTCAATTCCAGCAGCTAAAGCACTCGCTACTCTGTGCTGTATTCTGAGCACCATCTTGTGCTTATCACATTGAATTATAGCATTTGTTCACCCGTCTTTATAAACTATGGATGATTCTACCCCTAGAACCCAGCACAATAACAGGAAAATGACCTCCATTCATTGAGTGTTTGTCAGACACTGAGCCAAGCGTGGTACATACATAGACTCTCATCTTCAACCTTCTGCTGAACAAAGAGAGGCAAAGAGAGGTTTTTAAGTGGTAAATACGTGGTAGAGAAAGGAATCAAACTTATTTCAGTCTTGAGTTCACATGGAGTCTGCCTACTTCTGTTTGTCTATAACACAGATGTAGACATTCTTCATCTGCAGTTTAACAATATCAAGTATAAATCCTGTTGAAGAATTGTGCCAGAGTTAATATTTAATAGTGGTTAATATCCCAGATTCTGAAGCCAGACTTCCTGAATTCAAACTGTGGGCAGTTTACTTAACCTCTCTGTTCTTTAGTTTCACCATCTTTAAAATGGGGATAATAGTAGGACCTACCACATGGAGTAGTAGTAAGGATTAAAAAAGTAAATGCAGCAAAGGACTTAGAGGTCCTGGCACATCATAAACATGAAATAAATACTAACTGTTATTATTTGTTTTGTTTACATTGCACTATTCCTTATATATTTGTTCAGTAGTTCTCTCTATATATATTTTAAATCACACTTGTTTATTTGTATAGTTAAGCCTGCCTTCCTAACTCTACTTGATTAGCAAATAGATCTATTTACTGTATTAACGCATTTCATGTTATAGTCTGACTAGATGTTTTTGTTCCTACAAGCTTCAAGAGATATTTATTTAATTATTTAATCCATTTATTGAGATCCTGCTATATTGGAGTGTCTACTCTAGGCACAGGGGATATGGTCATGAGCAAAACAGGTGGAAACTCTGCTCTCCAGCTGCTCAGAGCAGTGATCTCAAACATATTTTTAAATTTCACACCTCTGTCAATAAACATTCTTGAGCATGCACCCCCAAAATGAATACTTAATTATTTATAAGTGATATATGTGTCTTTCTACTCGTCTATTGTATAGATTTTTAAATAAACTGAAAAATTGAAATTAAAAAGGTAAAGATAAATAGAAATAGAAATTA
>NW_006788426.1:863986-867929 GCF_000442215.2 Lipotes vexillifer | reverse complement strand
CTTTCCCTTGGGGTATGTTCACCCCTCTTTGGAGTCCACTGATTTAAAATAAAGACAGACACTCAGAGAAACAAAAAAGAGTAAGCATGTGAAGGAATAGTTCTCTGTGTCAAGAGCCTAACTTCATCTGGGAGGCCAGAGAAGACTTTCCTAAGGAAGCAACATTTAAGATAGGATCTGAAAGAATGAGTTTGGGATTCCCTAGGCAAAAAGATCAGGGGTGAAGTGTAACACAAGTAGTGTTTATAGACAAAAGCATGATGTGTTCAAGAAACTAGAGAGACTGTCGTTGTGAATGGAGAGGCAGTGTCCTAGGAGTGTTAGAGAGGTTGTCAGAATGGACCAGGTGGTACAAGGCTTATTATATTCTATGTTAAGCATTTAGATCTTAATTCTAAGAGTCATGGGAAATTCTGGAGGAATTTAAAAAGAAGTAACATGATCAGATAATCACCTTTCTAGTTCTATCTGGATGATATTTTTCTCCCTTACTGGTTGCTGCTAAAAACAGGTCCAAAATAGTGTACCTCAACAAAGGATTTAAGGGACAAGTCTTATGTGGCAAATTATTGCTTAATACACTAAAAGTAATCTCATAATCATGTTGTGAGATTTTGTAACAGAAAAGGGGTAGTATATTCTGAAAAGAAAAAATAAGACGAGGGCAAATTAAAATTTTAAATGTTTCTCTTATTTTCAAGCAATCTGAAATACAAAACCCAGGAAACAAGTCAATACCACCTACACTTATACTGTCTACTGTCTTCGGCTTACAATGGTTAGCACTTTCCTGTGGGCTTCTCACTCTGGCTCTTTTAACTTTGTAATCGAAGAAAAATCCAAATGATAATTCCAATTATGATAAAAACAACAATCATGATAGCAAAGAAAACAACTCACATGGTGGCACAGTTCTGAGCACCTTGCATGTGTTACCTAATTTCATCCTCACAGTGACTTTACGAAATTGGTACTATTAATATCCCGTTTTTGTAAACAGGGAGCTAGTAGGTGATAGAGACAGACTGGAAGCTACACTCTTACCTGCTGTGCTCTGCTTTCTCTCTTAAGCTACTCCATTAGGTGGTGATAAATGGTATAAAATAAGAACCAAAATCACTGTCTCATGGGAAAGAATTGCTTGCCCCTCTGGATTAAAAAATAATAATAATAAAAGTTTAAAAACCTTTTAAGATGAGAAGCAGGAAATTAATATTAAATGGCTTTTTTTCTTTTTCTGGCTATACAGTTTATCATTTCAATATACTGTGATACATAAGATGTCCATATCAATTATATGATATCTCATATATAAATGTATAGGATCTGAGAATTACACAAAAACTAATAAAAAATATAATTTCTGTTTCCTGGAACCTATACCTTTTCAAATGACTATTATTTCAAAGCAGTTTTTTGAGCAGGAAAGTGGTAAATGAAAATGCTCTTCTAACAGAATAGCATGACAATGTAGGTAGGAATGAAGGGACAAACACCAGCTTTAATTAGGAAGTAGCTGTAATAATTAGGACATGAGGTAATAACAAGTGTAATTGAAGTGGCTATCTAGAAGTGGAGCTGAAGTTATATATTTGAGGTATATTTCAATGGCAGAATTGATAGAGCTTCATGTCTGACTAAGCATAGGGATTAATATTTATACTGCCAAGAGTAAATGAGCTTTTATTCATTGTTTTTGCTACTTGGAGGTGGTAAACTTTTTTTGTCTTGATTTTTACATTATACCTAAATGCAACCAAAATTGTGAGATGTGATAGTCCAGCATTGCATTATTTAAATTTAAAACCATCTCATATTTTGTTTATGCTCTAATGAAAATCTGCAGGGCATAAATGAGATCAAGTCAGACCCAACTCAGCAGCATATGGTGCTTTTCCAATGGCTGGCATTGAAGTTCTGTTTGCACTATTAGCAGGTGTTGCCATGAAATGTGCACTGTAATGTTGAGCCAGTAAAGTGAAAATGTGCTTTGCAGCACAATAGAACCTTTCGAAATACCTATAGTTCCCTTTAAAAATGAGGCTTTTTTAATACTAAGTTTACAACTTCTTTCTCATAGTGTTGTCTTCATAATATTGTCTTCCACTGTTGTATGTTGAAGGAATTCTCAAAAGCAGATCCCGAATATTTTTGTAATATGTAAACTAAAAGTGTTCACGAAAATATTACTACATTATTATCACATGTGGAGCTTGTGCCATATGCACAGAAGATATTTAAAAATATTTCATGACTGGGGCTTCCCTGGTGGCGCAGTGGTTGAGAGTCCGCCTGCCGATGCAGGGGACGCGGGTTTGTGCCCCTGTCCGGGAGGATCCCACGTGCCGCGGGGCGACTGGGCCCGTGAGCCATGGCTGCTGAGCCATGGCCAATGAGCCTGCGCGTCCGGAGCCTGTGCTCTGCAGCGGGAGAGGCCACAACAGTGAGAGGCCCGCGTACCACAAAAAAAAAAAAAAAAAAAAAATTTCATGACTGAATTTAAAATCATCTATAATTTAAATTGGAAAAACTAAAGAGTGATTCAATTTTGTTTTGCAGTGATCGGCATGTTGGTAAAATTTATTCCAAATCCTCTTCCTTTCTGGATTATGTCAGAAAGTCTCTAAAGAAGCTTGGATTAGATGAGTCCAAGGTCAGTATATGATTACCCATTGTTTTTATGAGAAGCAGGAGAACTTCTATAGGGTTATGAATTGAGATAATACAAAATTATTTGCCCTCTACTTTTCTCTTATTCATGAAAAACATCTAAATTATATTGAAACCAAACTTCAGTTACCTTTATTCCAGTTCACCTTTTCTGTCAATATTATACAGATAGTTTGCTGTTGTACTCCTCCAGAGTGATTCCCCTTTCAGATTTATTCAGGTAAAAATGTGCCAATTTTCAAATCAAAATAGACTTAAAAAGCAAGAGCAAATGGGAATTGTAAGTACATCAGGAGACGATGGTTTTGATTTTAAACTGCATGTATTTAAAGGCTGTATAACCCATTAAAATTAAAAATCTTAAATTCAAAAACCCTTTGAATGGGAGAATCCTGGAAAGTGGTAATGTCCTAGAAAGCCCAAGGTTATAATTGAGAACATATTGTTGAAGACACAAAAGGTAAGCTGATGGACTAGTGGTAATAAATAGTCTAACACTGAGAAAAAAGTAACTCTCAACATGATTCAAATGAGTTATTAACTAAAATATTAAGTTGAATCTGGATCACTTTGGTATTTTGAATTGATTATAAATTGAAATAAAGAATAAAATAGTTGGTTAAGGAATGGTGATTAAGGTGGTTAAGGTTTCTTCTTGAAAGAGAAAAATTAGACAGATATAGTTAAGTTATATCAAAACCAGAGGGTATTATTATTTATTGTACCAGTTATCCATTTACTCCCCAGTTGCTTTAAATTAGACTGGTACTAGTAAGTTTCCTCCTCTGTAAAATAGCTCTGAAAAAGCATTTCTAATTCATAGGATTTAAGAAAAATTAAATGAGGTAATAGACATAAAATGCTGAATACAATGTACGTAGTAAGTGCTAACTAAATAATACTAGTTTTATGACTCTTACCTTTGTATATGTACTGCTTATAATAATACAATTGATATGACTCCTATAAACATTTTTATTTAGTCACCAAAATGAATATCCTTCTAGTCTTGCATAAATAAGTAAGAATAGACAGTGTTATCTTAGTTATTTTATTTCTGTTTTTTTTAATATGTTTAATCAGACTGGTCTTCCTTCCAATTAGTCTTTCTTAATGCATATATTTACTTCATGTCTCAATTCCGTGTCTTACATTTACTATCAGGAACACAAACCTAAGCATAATTTTTACAAATATAGAGCTAAGCTTTTACTTAAACTAAAAATGTATTATCCTTTGTCAAAAACCAAACTGTAAAAATCCAGAAAGAGTG
>NW_006788426.1:802317-863967 GCF_000442215.2 Lipotes vexillifer | reverse complement strand
AAAGAGTGTTACTTATTTTTCGTGATGGCTTTCTCTTCCCAGGTTTGTCTCTAATAATAACCATAGTAAATGTTTCTTAATATGCTTATTATATTACTGATTAGAATATTAATAATAGCTAATATTTACTAAGCACTTACTATGTTATAGTTATTATGCTAAAGACATCATAACATTATCGCATTTGCTGTTCACTAAAAGAGTAAGATACTATTATTATTCCCAATGTAATGATCTAGAAAGAGAGGCTTACAAAAAGGCAAGTCATTTTCTCAGAGTTGAAGAGCAAGTGGCAGAGCTGGAACTTGAACGCAGATTCAACTTACATCAGAACCTCCACTGTCATCCACCACTGTACTGAGAAATGAAATTAAAAACAAAAGGAAAAACACTAATGTAGCTAAGTATCACCATAAAATATCTGTCTTAAATGATTACCTTTATTAGTTAGTAAAGACAATTAATAGTGCCCTGCTGATTTTTCTCTTAAAACTATTTAAGTTCATTGAAAGATAAATATGTTGAATAAAATAGGTGAGGAAAAGAAAAGGAACAAGAAACCCAAGCTGGAAGGGGAGGAAAGGACAGAACCTAATAAGGCATTTCAAAGGTAGTGGGGTGAGAGGAAGCAAATAGATGAGTATGTGTTTTGAGGGGTTTTTTGTTTGTTTTTATGTTAAACAAGAGGAATTGAGAGTTGTGTCTGTCAGGCCAGAGTGGTTGGAAATAGGATAAGTTATTAAAACCAAGCTTATATTTCTGATATAATACAAAATCCTATTATTTTTCTCCCACATTATGAAATATCAGTGCTAAAATGAAGGTTTTGACCACAAACACAATAAGAAGAGATTTATGAATAGTTTTATTTAAAAACTGAAATTGGCTTCCCTGGTGGTGCAGTGGTTTGGAGTCTGCCTGCCAATGCAGGGGACAGGGGTTCGTGCCCCGGTCCGGGAGGATTCCCACGTGCCTCGGAGCGGCTGGGCCCATGGGCCCATGAGTCATGGCCCATGAGCCATGGCCGCTGAGCCTGCGCGTCTGGAGCCTGCACGTCCGGAGCCTGTGCTCCGCAGCGTGAGAGGCCACAGTGGTGAGAGGCCTGCGTACCGCAAAATAAATAAATAAATAATGAAATTAATTTTCACAAGATTCTAATTACTAAAAAGTATCAAAACCGCTTAACTTTAAAATATTAGATACACCAAAGTGTTTAAAAGATCTTTGGCTAAATTTATAATCATTTATTAACAAACTTTTATATATAATTGAAAGTGTGGTGAATACCACTGATGTGTTTCTGATCTCTCAAAGCACATCTCTTCATATTCAAAACTATGTAAGCAAGTGAAGTGCCTAGAAACCTCCTAACATGCTCTGATACTTTCTTAGTCACAAGAAATCATGTAAACATGAGGAAAAACAGCATTCCCAGACAAATCATCATTCCAAAGACCAGAACAGAACAGCATGTGCTGGATATATAAGTGGTTCATACACAGCTTAAAATATCAATCCATAAGTCCTGTAGTCAGTTTTGACAGACAGCACTGGACATTTTCTCTTAGAGCAGGATTTTGTCAAACTCAGCACACTTGGATAATTCTTTATTGTGGAGAACTATCCTGTGCATTGGAGGATGTTTAACATCTTTGACCTCTACCCACTAGGTGTCTGCAGTAGCACCCTAATTGTAACAATCCAAAATAAATAAATTTAAAAAAAATCTCCAGACATTGCCAAAAATGTCCTGGGGGTCAAAATCACCCCCAGTTAAGATCCACTGTCTTCAAGCATTTGTCATTTTAGTGATTCCATTAACATTCCCATTATAGACCCCATATTATCTTAAAATGCCATGTTACACCAAGAAACATAGAGTGGGGAAGTGGGGAAAAGCAGTGATTCTGTTCTTATATTTTGAAGACTTTTTATCAAAATGATCCCCTCCTTGATTTTTAATTTTTTATAGCCTTAACCGTTTAAGGGTGATATTGTCTCACCCCTGCATAAGATACAGTTCTGTTTAAGAAGAGTGTTTAGATTTCACAGTAAAGCCAAGACACTGAAAACAATAAATTGTGGCAGAATATCAGCTACCTTATATCAGCAAGTATACTGTTTATAATGGACTGCTTAGAATGAAATTTTACAGTAATATTCTTTGTAATTGAGTAAAGTTCAATTACTTCTTTGTAAAATATTTTAATACAACTTTACAATTGTCTAAAATAACAAAATCCTAGTGATTAGCTTTACCTAGACCTTAAAAAAATAAGGTATTTTTAAATTTTATCTTCTGTCCCAAACTTTGGCATCTCACCAAATTTCAGAAAACCTTTAAAATTGTATTCAAGGTTTCATATTCATGGTCCACAGCACTTTTTTCTTCTTTTGTATTAATTTTCTCTCTTTATCTTTCCACATGCATGTACTGCACACACACGGATACATGAGCGTACACACACACACACACACACACACACATCTGTAAATTTTTGAAGCATCAGATTTTAAAAGCAGCAAAACTACTATTGCTTGCTAGACAAAGAACGAGCTGGAGCATTTGTCCGTAAGAAGGGAAAATAAAGGGAGCTTATGTTCTAGAGCTTGCATGTATGTGTGTTTGTGTGCTGTATACATATGATGAATATTCAAATAAATATTACTCTCAGATATTGAGAATGAAATAGACAATAAAACTGGTGATTTAATGGGAGTGGGGTGTGTGCTGTTGAATGGACAAAGTTGAAAATCACTAAGCTAGAACCTTAGTGGAAGGGATAGAGGATAACTCAGAAAATTATCCTTAAATATTTCTCCAAAACAGGCCAGCAAAAGCAAAACTTTTGAGACCAAAATCAATTAGTTATTCACCAGCAAACATTTATTTTGAAGAATCTCCCATGTGCCAAGAAGAGTGGAAACTCTGGAGCTACAAAGA
This sequence comes from Lipotes vexillifer, assembly GCF_000442215.2. Classification (NCBI taxonomy): domain Eukaryota; kingdom Metazoa; phylum Chordata; class Mammalia; order Artiodactyla; family Lipotidae; genus Lipotes; species Lipotes vexillifer. The sequence goes on along the minus strand of NW_006788426.1, from coordinate 861,023 downwards.
TAATTAAGACATAACCCATGAGAAAAGAAAACAAGTAATTATAGCATGAACTTACAATGTTAGACATATATTAAATATGTATGCTTGGAGTGACTCACTCTGCCTGTAAGATTTCTCAGAGGACATTGATGCCTTAGCTTGGTTTTGAAGGATGCATAGGAGTTCATTAAGCAAACAAGGTGGGAAGGTAGGGAGCAGGGAATTTCAGGTGTGTGTGGTGGGGGGAATAGCTTGTACAAAGCCACAGAGAGTAAGAAACATGATTCTGGACTCAGCACAGCTGGAGCATAAAGCAAGTAGAGGAGACAGTGGTGAGAGATGAGGCCAAAGGACAAGGCACATGTGGAAAGACCAAATAAACTGATCTTTGGACATTAGATCAAAGATTAATTAGTAGTAATCATAATCACTAGGTGGTTTCAATACAAGTGGGAGGGCAACAAAAAATACAAGGAGCTCATAAACTTCCATGTAGTAATATTCAGTGGTCCCTTGGTATCCGGGGGGAATTGGCCCCCCACTGATAACAAAACCCAAGGATGCTCAGGTCCCTTATATAAAATGGTATAGTACAGTCAGCCCTCTGTATCTGTGGGTTCCACATCTATGGGTATGGAGGACTGACTGTATCCAGAAATGATCTATGTTATATAAGGTCATCTGACCCTAAAGAAACAGTGAATTCCTGATACAGTTTAAATATATAGGAAGCCTGTCATCTTTGGTGATATGCAAAGAACATGTGCATTATTCCCATAAGTAAGTTCCTGCTGCTTTTTACAACCACTATAATAACACAGGCATACCTCAGACTGTGGATTCAGTTCCAGAGCACCGCAATAAAGTAAATATCGTAATAAAGCAAGTCACGTGAATTTTTTGGTTTCCCAGTGCATATAGAAATTATGTTTACACTGTACTTTATTATGTGTGCAATAGCATTATGTCTAAAAAAATAATGTACATGCCTTAATAAAAAATATTTTATTGCTACCCTCTTGCACTGTTGGTGGAAATGTAAATTGATACAGCCACTATGGAGAACAGTATGGAGGGTCCTTCAAAAACTAAAAATAGAATTACCATATGACCCAGCAATCCCACTACTGGGCATATACCCAGAGAAAACCATAATTCAAGAAGACACATGCACCCCAATGTTCATTGCAGCACTATTTACAATAGCCAGAACGTGGAAGCAATCTAAGTGTCCACTGACAGACGAATGGATAAAGAACATGTGGTACCTATATACAATGGAATATTACTCAGCCATATAAAGGAACAAAATTGGGTCATTTGTAGAGACGTGGATAAATCTAGAGACTGTCATACAGAGTGAAGTAAGTCAGAAAGAGAAAAACAAATGTCATATATTAACACATGTATGTGGAACCTAGAAAATGGTACAGATGAACTGGTTTGCAGGGCAGAAATAGAGACACAGATGTAGAGAGCAAACATATGGGCACCAAGGGGGGAAAGTGGCAGGGGTGGTGGTGGTGGGATGAATTGGGAGATTGGGACTGACAGGTATACACTAGTATGTATAAAATAGATAACTAATAAGAACCTGCTGTATAAAAAAATAAAATTCAAAAAATAAATAACTAAAAATACTTTATTGCTGAAAACTGCTGACCATCATCTGAGCCTTCAGCAAGTCCTAGTCTTTTTGCTGGTGCAGAGTCTTGCCTCGATGTAGGTGGTGCTGACTGAGCAGGGTGGTGGCTGCCCAAGGCTGGGGTGGCAGTGGCAATTCCTTAAAATACGGCAGCCATGAAGTTTGACCCACAGATTGACCTTCCACATTTTCTCTGTAGCAGGCAATGCTGTTGGATAGCATTTTACCCACAGCAGAACATCTTTCAAAATTGGAGTCAATCCTCTCAAACTCTGCTGCTACTTTATAAACTAAGTTTATATAATATTCTAAATCCTTTGTTGTCATCTCAACAGTCTTCACAGCATCGTCACCAAGAGTAGATCCCATCTCAAGAAACCACTTTCTTTGCTCGTCCATAAGAAGCAACTCCTCACCTGTGAAAGCTTTATCGTGAGGTTGCAGCAATTCAGTCGCATCTTCAGGCTCCACTTCTAATTCTAGTTCTCGTGTTGTTTCTGCCACATCTGCAGTTACTTCCTCCACTGAAGTTTTGAACCCCTCAAAGTCATCTATGAGAGTTGGAATCAGCTTCCTCCAAGCTCCTGTTAATGTTGTTATTTTGACATCCTCCCATGAATCATGAATGTTCTTACATCTAGAATAGTGAATACTTTCCAGGATGTTTTCAATTTACTTTGCCCAGATCCATCAGATGAATCACTATTTATGGCACCTATAGCCTTACAAAATGTATTTCTTAAATAAGACTTAAAGTCAAAATTACTGCTTGATCCATGGGCTGCAGAATGGATATTGTGTTAGCAGCATAAAAACAGCATTTTAGTCTCATTATGCATCTCCATGAGAGCTCTTGAGGTGCATTGCCAATGAGCAGTAATATTTTGAAAAGAATCTTTTTTTCTGAGCAGTAGGTCTCAACAATAGTCTTAAAATATTCAGTGAACCATGTTGTAAACAGATGTGCTATCATCCAGGCTTTGTTGTTCCATTTATAGAGCACAGGCAGAGTAGATTTAGCATAATTCTTAAGGGCTCTAGGATTTTTGGAATGGTAAATGAGGTCAGATTCAACCTAAAGTCACCAGCTGTATTAGCCCCTAACTGACAAAAGAGATTTCAGCCTGTTCTTTGAAGCTTTGAAGCCAGGCATTGACTTCTCCTCTTTAGCTATGAAAGTCCTAAATGGCCTCTTCTTCCAATATAAGGCAGTTTCATCTACATTGAAAATCTGTTGTTTAATGTAGCCACCTTCTTTAATTATCTTAACTAGATCTTCTGCATAACTTACTGTAGCTTCTACATCAGTACTTGCTGCTTCACCTTGCACTCTTATGTTACAGAGACAGGTTCTTTCCTTAAACATCATGAACCTACCTCTACTAGCTTGAGATTTCTTCTGCAGCTTCCTCACCTCTCCCAGCCTTCATAGAATTGAAGACAGTTAGGGCCTTGCTCTGGATTAGACTTTGGCTTAAGGGAATGTTGTGGCTGGTTTGATCTTCTATCCAGACCACTACAACTTTCTCAGTATCAGCAGTAAGACTTTTGTTTTCATATCATTCATATGTTCACTGGAGTAGCACTTTTAATTTCCTTTAAGAAGTTTTCCTTTGCATTCTCAATTTGGTACCACATCCACCTACCTTGAGTTCTAGCCAAGGGTATATCAGCAGCCTCAGTCCTACCATCTACTGGTGAAAATAAGGTCAATTGCTAACCTATCTTCTGATCAGGTAGCGTGTGGGGAGAATCTCTGAACAACTATGTATCTCTCATCCAACCATACGACCCATTCCCCGTGAAGTTGAAGTATGGTCCACCTTTGCGTACCTGGGCCCCCTTATATAGATGTATAAAAAGATGATTTTAATAAATAAATGGAAGAGAAGAGAAAATTCTTCCATGGAAAATAATTCTAAATAATTTATTTGGATATTGCACCCTCACTCCTTAAGCATAACTCCTCACTCCTTAAGTGTGGGCTGCAAGTTGTGACTTTCTTCCAAAGCATACAATGTGGAAAGGGGAAAAGGAGGAACATTACAGTGAAGAAACCTGACAAATAGTATCTCAGCCAAGTACTCAAGGTCAGTATCTACAGTGATAAGTAGTACTGATAGTACGTACCCTTAATATGATGTGAGGAATATCATACTTAATTCTGTAGTCTTCCTCTCAAAACCCATAGCCCCAGTCTAATTATGAGGAAAACATCTGACAAATCCCAGTGAAGGAACATCCTACACAATGCTTGACTGGTACTCCTCAATACTGTCAAGGTCATCAAAAACAAGGCAAGTCTTGTGAGTCAACTATACTCCAATAAAAAAAAAAAAAAAAAGGCAAGTCTGAAAAACTGTCACAACCAATAGGACTAGATACAATGTAGTAAACTGGATGGGATCCTGGAACTGAAAAGGGACATTAGGTAAAAAGTGAGAAAATCTGAATGAAATGTAAACCTTAGCTAATAGTAATATATCATTATTGGTTCATTTACTATAATAAATAACTGTATTGTAAGGTGTTAATAATAGGGGAAACTGGATATAGGGTATATCTAAACTCTGTTATCTTCAAAATATCTTGAAATCTAAAACTTCTAAATTATGTTTATTTTTTTAAAATAATGTGAGCAAAGCTAATGTTTATTGAACCTTTGTGCCAAACATTGTGCTAAAAGCTTTGTTTATATTATCTCACTGAATGCTAAGGATGACTTTATGAAATGAATAGTTATCCTCATTTTATAGGTAAGAAAATTGAGACATAGGTTAAGTGGATTTCTTAAAGCTCAAATCTAGGAAATTGGGGAGGAGGGATTCCAATGCAGTCTGTCTAACTGTAGAGCCAATGCTCCTTTTTGTCATATCCATATGACTTATTAACAGACATTGAGCTCAAGAAGAATGCTTAGCATTTTTCTAAAACTAGTGTTCATCAGACAAATAAGCCTAGGAGGAAGAATAAAGAGAAAACTCTGTGCTTGCCAACAGACAAAATAAATGGACTTCTAAAGCAGATTGAAGAATTGAGGTTTGAAATAAAGGCAGAAGGAACTCAAGGAATGATGAATCTTACTGAAGCATTTAAAGAAGAGATGCTTATATCCAGAACTTTGATTCTTGAAACTTTTGCAGACAGGATGAAGTTGATCAAGCATTTGAAGTGTGTTGAATCATAGGACATATACTGACACAGGGGTCCCCAACCCTCGGCCGAGGACCAGTATAGGTCTGCAGCCTGTTAGGAACCCGGCCACACAGCAGGAGGTGAGTGGCAGACGAGCAAGCAAAGCTTCATCTGCCACTCCCCGTCACTCACATTACCACCTGAACCATCCACCCCCGCACCGACCCCCCCTCCCCATCCGTGGAAAAATTGCTGTCCCTGAAACAGGTCCCTGGTGCCAAAAAGGTTGGGGACTGCTGATCTAACACATAAACTGTATTGGAGTTAAAATGTCAAAAAAATTGTAAGAAAAGTAACGGAAAAAACCTAAAGCTCCTCAGTATGACTGCTCCTTCACTGTCTCTCACCCAGTTTCTCTTTAGGACTGGATATCTCCCTGAACCTAAATGACAGCCAACTGAGCTAGGGCCCTGTTATACAGCTCAACTAGTATTAATCCCTTTTTCTGGAGTCTAGGAGATGGGCAGCAGGGAGCAATGGAATTCATGACCAAAACTCCCAGCTGCCATTCAATGTGCACTTCATCTTGTAAGTTTCCATGTATGTCCTTGCCTAAGTATGATCTACACTCAGGCACTTCCTCAATTCTGATGCCTCCTTTATCTCTAGGAGGCTTGCCCTATCTTGGCTCTTACTGGATTTAACACCCAATAATGTCATCTGTAAAATAAGACCATGAATATACATATGTTACAAATTGATATTAGAATTAAAAAAGTGTCTTCATAAAATTTCCATATATTCTCTGATCTAATTTTATGAGACTGATGCTTGAGCATTTGATTGAAAAAGCTGATTAAAGCATGAAATCATATCTTAAACACTGAATTTTTCACTTAGACACATGTTAATATAATTATATCCACCAAACTTTTGGTGTAAGAACAAGGCCATTTATTTTGTTTTATTTTTTGCACACAGCTTTGCATATAGTTTTACTAGTTGGATTTCTACCTTAACATCTGTCCATCAAACATACCTGTAATGCATAGTTTACAGTATCCAGCTTTGGATTACTCAAAGTAAAGCAAAAGACTTCCACTTTTTTTAATAGAAAAGTAAAGGTGATGTTCTCACCTTTTCTCTTCAAAATTATACAAAAGCAACAAATAAAAAGAGAAATAGAAACACAAACTCCTTTTTGACAAAATCAAAAAGCATATTAAATCTCAAACCATGTGCATTATGAAGTACAGTGAAGGTAAAGAAGGATCAGAAAGATGCCAAGAGAAATTGCCCAGGGTGACAGATCACCAACAAAACCAACAATATAGTTCTTTAAAGTAGCATATCCTGAGGAACAAAATCAACAGCTCCTAGTTTGGAACAAATGCAGTTGATGACCAGGGTGGTGCTTCTTGGTTTGACATAAAGGGGAGACAGAATATTGGAGAACCCAAGGAGTCACACTGCAAAACCATATTTGTAGGAAGCAGTGTGCTGATGAGGCAGGATTGAAAAAAGATTGTGAGTTCTGAGTTGTCCTGTAACTGCTGATCTCACATGACAGGACAGAAGTGAAGACTAAAGGCTATAATTCAAACATATACACAATTTTTTTGAGATGAGAGTTTTTGCTAGCTTGAAGTGCAGACCTAGATCTAGTCCAATATACTCTACTGCAAAAATTTGGTCCAGGAGGTACTCATTTGATTCAAAGACGGGCAAAATTTTAAAAAGGGTTGGAGAGAAGGCCATAATCTGCTTGGGTTCTATACCAAAGGGGAGATCTTTTCTGGAAAGCTACACTAGAAATTGGATGAGACGAAGTTTTACTTGTCACTGTTACCTACCCTTTTGTATTTTTTGAATTCAAAAGAAATTTCATGTAACAGAAAAAGAATAGGGGCTTTGAAAAAATATTTAGATATTTTCAAGGAAATCTGAATACAAATCCTTTCAGATTTTGGACTCTTTTTATTCAGTCTTTCATTTGTTTTGACCACATATAATTTGACAGCAATTTCTTCTGGTGACGTTCCTTTATCAGGCCTTTCACAGAGGCATTCAACTTATAGAGAAACAACTTTGCCTTTTGTATTTGTATATCATTGGTTTTGTAATATTTATTCATGTCATATTATAATATAACTGGAATAACAAGTTTAAGAACAAATACAATTAATTCAGTAGGCGTAAAGCTCAACTGGTGGGAACAGAAACATGTATATGATCTAGAAAGTGGCCTACTAACCACAAAGGTTCAGTGTACTATGGGTGTCATATGTTTTAGAGAAAAAAACAGCAATGCTTGTTGATAGATTTGTTAAGTGGATGTTAGAAGAAATTACCTTAAATATGAATATATGTCCTTACTGTATTCCTTTTGCCTTTGAGTTATTCTTTAGGATATATAGTTTTAGATATATTGTTTAAATTTTAATTTTGTTCAAGAAATGTTTATTGAGCTCCTACCTACTGTGCACCCCAAGCATAGAAACAAGTGAAAGTAAGTATTTCATCACTACTTGTTGAAATCAAACAAAGTTAATAGGCTGTTATTGGTGATTTTACTTAGGATATACTGAATAACCTATATTGGTACAGAAGATTTAAATGAAAGAATTTAGTTATATTGACTTGTTTCATGATATCCTTTGAGCTCTTCAGACACCTAAGGTTGTTTTAAATTGCTATGTTTGTTTTACTTTAGGGTATGTTTGATTAGAAAAAAATATTTTTAACTGTTATTAAATTTGTTATTGTTATTTTTATCTTGAAGCTGCCAGAAAGAGTTATAATGGACTACTATGAGAAGTACAAGCCTAGAATGAATGAGCTGGAGGCTTTTAATATGGTAAATCTCAGAATTAAACATACTAAATTGAATATGTTGCTAGACTTGAGTAGGATCCTATTAAATTTTTTTATGGGGCCAACGAATCTGTGTTGTTTTTCTCTTAATGTAGAAAAACCGTTTTGGATCATTTCCTATTTTAGAACTATATTAGGTGTCAGTAATGTAATAAAGAGAACACATGGTAGATTTCTCTTAAAGTGTATTATAAATGCATGGAAAGAAGTTTTAGAGTTCTTTGAACACATATTGGTCTCAATGCAGTTATTTCACAAGCATTCCTTTTAATGAATTTCATTCTTAGTACCCCTTTAAAAGCTTTCTATCACATATGTATGATTGCTTTCGGATTCTATCCCAAAGTCACTCAAAGGACATTCTTTTCCTTTTACTATTAAAGAAAAACTTTTGATCTCTGAAGTATTTATTTTCTGAAGATGTACAATGGGTATTGGAGATTTGGCCTTATATGAGTTTCTGTAGATACATTTTCTTAAACAAGTGTTAAGCTAGTATTTTTGTTTGTTTTAAAGTACCACTGTCCTATCTTATACTTTCTTTTAGTTGAAAGTTGTTCTGGCTCCTTGCATAGAGACATTGATTCTTCTGGATCGACTTTGCTACCTGAAAGAGCAGGTAAATTATGTTAATTTTAAATGCATAACAAATATATTTATTAAACCCAGTAATATGGATCTGCTTATAACTAGGATAACATTCTTTCACATAAAACTAGTAAGATAATTTTTCTCATTATATTTTCCAAGTCTAAATATTCTTTCCATCTCTTTTGAAACAAAAACATATGTACAACAGATGTTTCCAGCAAAGCTACTATAATAAAGTTTACATTCTTTTAATTTTATGGTAATTACTATACAGTAGATGATGCACACAAACCATCATATATGACATATTGTATAGCTAAAATTAATAAAGGCAAGATGTAAAAGATATCATTTTTATGCTTCATTTTGTAAGAATCACCTTTTAATTCACTTTTGCATTTTTGGGCATATGCACTCTGCAGTTTAGAAATTTCCTTCTCATCAGTGATAATTGCTTCTGTTTTTTTCACAGTCTTATTTGTTTTATCTTTGTTGAATGACCAAAAAATATGATTTTTTGTTATCTTTGGGAAAAATGTGTTTTTCAGATTCTACTCTATGATCAAAATAATGTTTTTGAGCTCTTTAAAATTAAGCCCATTTGTGGATTCAGCCTTGTTTCCAGTATAAACTCTTTATTTTAATAATTTTGTTTTATCATATGGAGAGCTTTATTTCTTTTCAGAAAACTACTTGGAACAGATGGATTTTAATAATTGGTATTTTTATGGAAAAAGGCAATTTTTAAATATTTACATAATTATGTACTTTCCTAAGCTACTAGCTAATTCAAAATCACTGGAATCTTTTGGTTCTCAACTTGTTAGTTCACAGAATCAGCCTTATTTTACTAGGTACTCATCATTTCCCTTTCAAAACAATTTCCAGTGACCTAAATAAAATAGGTAGGCAAAGCAGTATGCACCAAGTTTAACAGATTGGTAATGAAGTGATAGAAATCATATAATTGTTCATTTTGTTAATATTTTAAATAATATTTTACTATTATAAAAGTAATGCACACTTATGTTAGAAAATTTAAAATGAAGAAAAAAAAATTAAAAGTAATGATTATCTCACCTTTCAGCATTAGCTATTAAATTATTGATATGTTTTTTAGAGCTTCTAATATATGTTTGTTGCATGTATATGTGTGAGCATATTATTTCTACTTTAAAATTGGAATCAAATTGTAAATGCAGTTTTGCATCTAATTTGTTTCATTTGTTTTATTTAGAATTTTTCCATCTCATTAAATGTACTACAGAAGCTGAATAATGTTTCATCATATAATTTATTTAAGTAATACCCAGTTGTCTCTAGGCACTTCCAGTTTTTCACAATTGCAGCAAGGAGTAGCCTTGTGGTTCACTCTCTATGCATATCTTTATTTCCTCAACATAAATTCCCGAAGGTGAATTTCTAAGTGTTAATTTTATTCAACAAAGAATAATTTTCTTTTATATAGTTTGTTTTTCATGTAGTTTTTATATTCCAGTATGTAGTCTAACATCTCTCATTTTTATCTTCAACAAGTAGTTGCCTATTTAAATCACTTACCAATTTGCAGGATGATATTGCGTGGTCTGCGCTCGTGAAGTTGTTTGATCCTGTGAAATCTCCCAGATGTTATGCCATTATTGCGCTGAAGAAGCAGCAGTGATTTCAATTGAAGCAAGGTATTAGATGTATCTGTTTGTGGAATCAATGGCTAATTTTGCTTTTCTAAACATTAATGCCATGTTACATGAATATTTGAAAAACATTGCTATATATTTTAAATAGGCAATAAAATAATAGCTAACAACAGAATGCCTTAATCCATTTTCCATTGTCAAAGCATATATTAATTTTAAAAATATCAAGAACTCATGAAAATATTATAAAAGGATTTGACCTACATTTCTGAGTTAGTACGTCTATAGGACATTGTAATCTGAGCCTTGATTCCTGTTCAGTATTTAAGACCCTTGCTGTTTGCTGCATATCACATTTTGACTTTTTACCAACTTAAAATCAGATGAAAGGTATAGGTATAGATACAGTAAAACTAGTTGGTTCTGAAGATCATTAGCATTTTTTTTCACATTTTGGAAGGATTTTTCATGTTATCAGGAGAGAAAAAGTCACGCTTAAATAAATACCCAGGAAGCAGGCCAGACATAAAAAGTGCTTAATATAAAGCATATTTTATACTGTGTTTTAATCTAAATTACATAAGGAAATATTTTGTGTCCTTAAAGGAATATGTGTCTTATAATTGAGATATTCACTTTAAAGATTCTTGGGGCTATTTATCTTACTAAAATGAAGGATGGGTTGGCACTTTATGAATCATCTGGTACTCTGTAAAAAACCAATCTAGGAGAAGCAGGAGTGAATAAGAGAAGACCCACACTCTGCCCAGTGTGGTACAGAGTCCTTTCATTAGCAGAAAACTTGAGGTTTCTAATACACACAGAAGAGATGGACAACTGGGAAAAAGCTTCCTTGATTCTCAGCTAGAGACTGCATAAAATTCTCCCAGAAGTAGTGACTGCTTTCTTAAATTTTAGAGTCTATACACAGATGAGAATAATTTTTTGCTTTGGGTTGTGATACTGAGTTTGTAGCCAGTATATGTGTGAATGATCAGGTGCTTTTTATACCTAGTACAACACTGGGAAAATTAGCCATTTTTTAAGTTTTTTATGCTGGAAACTTTAAACATGTCCAGAAGTGGAGAGTAGAGTATAATAAATCCCCATGTACTCATCACAAACTTCAGTAATTATAAACATTTTACCAATCTAGTTTCATCAGGACACACATGAAAGTGCACACAGACACACATTTGCCACCCATACTCACCTTCCCTGGAGAATTCTAAAGTAAATCTCAAGCAATTTGTTATTTCACATAAATATGTAAATATATATTTCTAAGTTAAGGATTTCTTTCCATAATAATCTATTACTTATCTTCATTCACATTTCCATGATTGGCTCAAAATGTCTTTTATATCAGTTGGTTCAATTTAAAATCAAAGCAGGGTTCACACATTTGCATTTGGTTGATGCATCTCTTTAGGTTGCTTATTTTATTCTATTTTACTTCCTTATATTGTTTGCTATATGAGTATCTATCTCAGGAGCAGAAAACCGTTCCAAGCCTACCTTCTTTCCTTTCATAATTTTAACTTCTATGTAAAATTTTAAACTTTTTTTCTGATGCCCAAATATTTATATAACATTCATTTCTCCTTATAATAAAGAGAAAAAAAAAGAACCTTATATGGGTAAAGCTCTACTTATATGGGTAAAGAGAAGTGAGTTACAAATGTTTTAATACCAAGGAAAGTACGTAGTAACTTCCCAGTGTTTCAAAACCTTGTCAGAAATTGCATTTACCAATTAAAGCTTTCCATTTTTTATTAATCAGAGACAAATGTGAGATTCCAGCATCTAATCAACATGAGATGATCTGTACGGTCACACTGAGATGATAACATTTCAGCAGAAAGCAAAGAAATACAATATTTTGGTAGGACTTTATACACGTGAATCCCTGTTGCACTGTTTGTAGACTCATCTCATAAAAACTGCTCTTTGAGAACTCATTTACAAGTTGAACGAAAGAGTGGTGCATTAGCAGGAGCACCAATTCTGACGATTACCTTCTGGGTGAGTTAAAGCAAGACTCTTAATATCTCAGAGCCTCATTTGTAAAGTAGGGATTTATTTAATATTTATTTTATAAACATTTATTGAATGCCTACCATGTGTCAGAGATTATGCTAGGTAGGCACTGGCAGTATGGAGGCAAAGAAGACATGTCCCTGTCCTCAGAGTTCAGTGAGGAAGACAATAAAATTACTAATTACAGTAATTAGAACTATAATTACTGAACAGGGCTGAGAGGATCAGGGCATAGGATTCTTTAGGGTATCTTCAAATCAGTAGACTTAGGGGGAAGAAGGACTCAGTAATATTAATACTGTAGTTTAGATTCATGTGACTTAAGTTGTTTTGTGTCCTTGCCTAAGTCACTTAACTATTCGGTGTGCCTCAGTTTTCTCATCTGTAAAAAATAACGTAAGAATAGAATTTACTCATAAGGTTGTTAAGAGGATTAACGGACTAAATATATGTTATTCAACTCCCCCAAAATGTCTCCAGCCACCCTGTTAATCAAGCAAAACTAAATTTATTAGAATTCTCTTTAGCAATAGAGGACTTCCCCTTGACAGTCTTGACAGTCTCTGAAGGAGGAAGTCAGGAGAGGATATTTATAAGATTTGGAAGTCTGGGCTCAAGGAGCTTAAGGCAGCTTTTTTAAGGTGGCGAACAGACTGGGATTGGGGAAATTTCATGATGTAAGTCTTATGGTTAGTATCTATAGCAAGGTGGGGGTCTTGAACCAAGTCTTGATAAGTAAACTGTTGCTTGATAAGTGAACTCTCTGCCAAGGAAAGCAGATTGTTTGTCTGAGATAAATTAATATATGGGAATTTCCTGAAACAAACAATGAAGTTATTTATTGGTTTACAGTCTTATCTTTTCTGGGGAAAGTTTTCTTGCAAAAAACAAATAAATCATGTTGAAACAGGTGGTCTCAGTTTTTAGACCCCATAGCTCTGTCACATTGATGCAGATGGTTGCGGTTCTCCATGTAAAGTACTTAATTCCTGGCACATAATGCATAATATAAAAGCAATAGTCGTGTTTTTTAAATGTCCTAGAGGGAGAGAAATGGGAACTTATTTATAAGTTATGACATTGATTTTGTAGGGAAAAAAATGTGTTCTAGATTCTAATCAGACAACTTACAAATGGATTTTTAGTGTCCCCATTCAAAATTTGAGGAATTGTCCACATTTAAAAGTGGATTTGATTACTGGATGAAGAACATTACTTTATGCTCAATAGTATGTTTCACAGCAATTTTGCTTGCTGACATAATCTGTCGTTTTAAGATTAATATTCATTTTTAGATTAATTTCTAACAGTGATTTCTCTGTATCTATAGGTATAAATGCTGAGACTTATGCAAAAGACCTCCCACACTACGTGCATCTGTTGATTGTTCTTTAATTGGTGTTTCTAGCTACTGTGCATAATAATAATTATTATTATTACCCTCTTTAACATGCATAGTTATTCCAAAGTCATTGTCATGAGGAATGAGGTTTCTTTTTTTCCTGGATGGCTATGAGCTAAATTGACTGCTTTTTTTTAATACATGTTTTTTTTTTTAATTGAGATGTAGTTGGTTTACATATCATATAAGTTTCAAGTGTACAACATAGTGATTCACAATTTTTAGAGGTTATACTGCCTTTATAGTTTTTATAAAATATTATCTATATTTCTTGTGCTGTATATCCTTGTAGCTTATTTATTTTATACATAGTAGTTTGTACCTCTTAATCCCCTACCCCTATCCTGCTCCTCCTTCCTTCCCTCTCCCCACTCACAACCATTAGCTTGTTTTCTATATCTGTGAGTCTGTTTCTTTTTTTTATTCTAAACAAAATATAAACTAGTGAACAAATATTCACTAGTTTGTTTCACTTTTTAGATTCTACATATAAGTGATAGCATATAGTATATGTCTTTCTCTGTCTGACTTATTTCATTAAGCATAATACCCACCAAGTCTATCCATTTTGTTGCAAATGGCAAAATGTCATTCTTTTTGACGGTTGAGTAGTATTCCATTCCATATATATGTGTGTGTGTGTGTGTGTGTATACACATATATGTATATGAATAGTACATATATAAATAAATATATGAAATTTCCATATGCTGTTTTTTTCCTTCCAGTTTTATTGAGATATAATTGACATACAGTACTGTTTAAGTTTAAGGTGTACAGCGTAATGATTTGACTTACATACATCATGGAATGTTTATCACCATAAGTTTAGTGAACATCCATAACCTCATGTAGATACAAAATTAAAGAAAGAAAAAACATTTTCCTTCTGATAAGAACTTTCAGGATTTACTCTCTTAAAAACTTTCATATATAACATATAGCAATGTTAATTATATTTATGTTGTGTACTATATTCCCTGTTACTTATTTATCTTATAACTGGGAGTTTGTACCTTTCGACTGCCTTCATCCAATTCCCCCTCACCCCATGCCCCTCCTCTTGTAACCACAAACCTGATCTCTTTTTCTATGAGTTTGTTTGTTTTTGTTTGTTTTTAAAGTATAATTTACCTACAGTTAACACTATGTTAGTTCCTGTTACACAACATAGTGATTTGATATTTCTGTACATTTCAAGATGATCACCATGATGGCTCCAGTTATTATCTGTCATCATACAAAGATAATGCATAGTTATTTTTTTAATTGAAGTATAGTTGATGTACAATGTTGTGTTAATTTCTGCTATACAGCAAAGTGATTCAGTCATATATATATATATATATATATATATATATATATGTATATATATATATTCTTTTTTTATCAATATATTCTCTTCCATCATGGTTTATCACATGATATTGAATATAGTTCCCTGTGCTATACAGTAGAACCTTGTTGTTTATCCATTCTATATATTATAGTTTGCATCTGCTAACCCCAAACTCCCAGTTCATCCCTTCCCCACCCCCGCACCCTTGCCAACCACACTGTACATTTCATACCCATGACTCATTTGTTTTGCAGCTGGAATTTTGTACCTCTTAATCTCCCTCACCTATTTCTCTCCCTCCCTGTCCCTGACCCACTCCCCTCTGGCAACCACCTGTTTGTTGTCTGTATCTGAGTCTGTTTCTGTCTAGTTACGCTTATTCATTTGTTTTGCTTTTTAGATTCCACATGTAAGTGAAATCATTCAGTATTTGTCTTTCTCTGACTTACTTCACTTAACATAATATCCGCCAAGTCTATCCATGTTGCTGCAAATGGGAAAATTGTGTTCTTTTTTATGGCTGAGTAATATTCCATTGTGGGTGTGTGTCACATCTTCTGTTTCCATTCATCTCATTCATCTACTGAGGAGCACTTAGGTTGCTTCCATATCTTGCATATCTTGGCTATTGTAAATAATGCTGCAGTGAACACAGGGGTGCATTTATCTTTTCAAATTAGTGTTTTTGTTTTCTTCAGATAAATACCCAAGAGTAGAATTGCTGTATCATATGAAGTTCTATTTTTAGTTTTTTTAAGGAATGTCCATCTGTTCTCCATAGTGGCTGCGCCAATTTACATCCCCACCAACAGTGCATGAGGGTTCCCTTTCCTCCACACCCTCTCCAGCATTTGTTACTTGTGTTCTTTTCATTGATAGCCATTTCTGACAGGTGTGAGGTGGTATCTCATTGTGGTTTTGATTTGCATTTCCTTGCTGATTGGTGATGTTGAGCATCTTTTCATGTGCCTTTTGACCATCTGTATGCCTTCTTTGAAAAAATGTCTATTCAGATCCTCTGCCCATTCTTGATTGGGTTGTTGGGGTTTTTTTTGATGTTGAGTTGTATGAGTTCTTTGTATATTTTGGATATTAACCCCTTATTAGATGTATCATTTGCATATATCTTCTCCCATTCAGTAGGTGAACTTTTCATTTTGTTGTTAGTTTCCTTTGCTGTGCAAAAGCCTTTCCATTTGATGTAGTCCCATTTGTCTATTTTTGCTTTTGTTTCCTTTGCCTGAGGAGACATATCCATGAAATATTACTAAGATCAGTGTCAAAGAGCTTACTTCCTATGTTTTCTTCTAGAAGTGTTATGGTTTCAGGTTTTACATTTAAGTCTTTAATCCATTTTGAATTTATTTTTGTGCATGGTTTGAGAGAGTAGTCCCCTTTGATTCTTTTGCATATAACTGTTCAGTTTTCCCAACACTGTTTGTTGAAGAGACTGCCTTTTCCTCATTATATATTCTTGCCTCCTTTGTTGGAGATAAATTACCCATAAAAGTGTGAGTTCATTTCTGGACTCTCTATTCTGTTCCACTGATCTATGTGTCTGTTTTTGTGCCAGCACCATACTGTTTTGATTACTGTAGCTTTGTAGTATTTGGAATCAGGGAGTGTGATACCCCCAGCTTTGTTGTTCTTTCTCAAGACTGTTTTGGCTTTTCAGGGACTTTTGTGTTTTCATACAAATTTTAGAATTATTTGTCCAAGTTCTGTGAAAAATGCCATTGGTATTTTGATAAGGTCCCATATGCTTTAAATTTAAGAATTATACATCTAAATACCTTTCGAGTCAAAGAAGAAAGTGGAAATCAGAAAATATTTTGAATAATAATGAAAATAATTAAATTGAATTATAATTATAATTTTTCATTACAGGTCATTGTAATTTTCATTACAAATTAGACATCAAAACTTGTAAGATGAGCTAAACCATGATATAAGGAAATATTAGCTGTGAACACATATTAGAAAAGAAAAAGACCAAAAATCAAAAGATTAGTAGTTAGTGGAAGAAAAACACACAGAGAGATAATTAACACCTCTAAAAGTTGGTTCTTAGATAACTAATGAACTTGACACAACTCTGAGAGAGTAATCATTTAAAAAAAAAAACAGTTAAATAACTAAGGAATATAAAAGGGAACATCACTATAGATCCTACAAAAATTAGAACAGTAATAAGAATATTATGAACAGCTTTATACTGATAAATTTGAACATTTGTGTAAAAAGGAAATTTTTCTCAAAGAAATGCAATATGCCAAAATTGCCAAAAGAAGAAAAATGAAACATAAATAATCATATAACTGTTATGTTGAATCTGCAATTAATCCTGTATTAATTTCCTACATCTCAATAAAAGTACTTTGTGGATGTTAAATGTAATTCAGTTACCTACTATCTTGTTAGTTCGCAACTATGTGACTATAACACTTAAGGTTGGGGAGAAAGATTTAAAAGCTGTTGGTAGTTCCTAATCTTCAGGAGTTCATAATCTAGTCATTGAAACACGTATGAGAGGCATATGGAAGAGTTAAGAGTTAGATAGTGACATTTGGGAGGAGAAGAAGAAAGTGTCTACGTAAACACACGATGCTTTACCATGAACTATGTCCTAGATTGTTGACGTCTGTCCCATTCTTCCCCTTAATTATAGTTTCCTTTGGGTTGTTTCTAAATGAGGTCAGTAGAATGGGTTGTTCTTGTGGAGGAGAGGACTGTTTAAGAAATAATCTGTTATGTGCTCTGGTTAACCTGTGACCAAAGGAACTGAAAGTCTCCAAACCTTCCCAGATGCTTTGTACTTGGCCAGTGATACTACTGGCTACATGTATGGGAATTTATTAGTTGATGTATTTATCTCAGTGGATTTCCTCATTAAGTTTGCAGATGTTCTGTCAATGAAAGACATTTTTTAAAAAAATTGTACTGTTTTTATCAGAATTTTCCAATGAACAATCCAGAATAAGAGAGTTAACACATTTCAGCACAGAACAGAGTAGCATGTATTTAAAATTCATGGGAGGAAAAGCCTTTAATTTGTACTCAGACAGTTATGATTGAACATGTTGGATTTTAGAAAAATAGAGGAAGTATGCAAATTCCAGCCTGAAATTCAAACACATTGCTTTCCATTTAGTCAACATGGGGTTTGGTGTGCATCGGTTAGTCATGTTGAACTAACTGCACATGTAGTCAGAGTTAGCTGCCCTCTCAGGAAAGAATCCAGTCTTCTAGTACTGCCACAACTCTTTTAAGAAAATTAGTTGATGGTGGTTTTCCATCGAGCAAACTATACTCAAATAATGTGTTTCAAGGGAAAGATAAAACAATTCCAGATCCATTTGATTATGGCAACAGACATCTCTGGTGCTCTGGTGACTTCAGACTATTTCCAATTTTAGTAGACAATATAACTGTGCAGGTAAACCTCTGTGAATAAAGGCATAAGGGACAGATTTTTAAATCATAAAGAAAAAATGTTAGTGCTCTATTTCCACTTTAATCCAAAAGGAAAGGAACTAAAAATAAAATTGAAGGCAAAGGAGAGGGTTCACTTTTAATGTATAGGATGTTGACCATCTTTTTATGTATGTAAACAATGCCTTTAAAGGCTCCACATTTACATTCATGTTACCAGCTTATACTATGTTTGGGAAGTCATCCCTTCACAGCAGGTTTTACTGTACTGAAGAGTGATATTTAGTAGTTTTGAGGATCAGCATTTACAGTGTAAGAACTGAAAGCTTTTGCAAGGTAAATGATTTTCTTGGATAACTTTTCTCTAATTAATAGCAAATACTGTCTGTTTCTCTTGAAAATAAACAGATCTGAATTTTTAAAAATATGCTTCATATTTTAGATCTCTAGGGCAGTTTTTTTGTTTTGTTTTGTTTTGTTTTGTTTTGTTTTGCGGTACGCGGGCCTCTCACTGTTGTGGTCTCTCCCATTGCGGAGCACAGGCTCCGGACGCGCAGGCTCAGCAGCCGTGGCTCACGGGCCTAGCCGCTCCACGGCATGTGGGATCTTTCCGGACCGGGGCACGAACCCATGTCCCCTGCATCGGCAGGTGGACTCTCAACCACTGCGCCACAAGGGAAGCCCTCTAGCGCAGTTTTAATATCCGCTTTTGTTAATGAGATTCTTGGTAATGTGTTTTCATTCTAATAAATTGGTTGCAGATGCTTAGAGAAGGAAGGATTTCATTAAAATTGCTGCTGTTAATAGCATACCTCCTACCTTTAAGATTAATGAAACAATAGTAAATTCAATGAATATCTCCTTACTGTTCTATTATTATGAAAATTAAAACTTTATATCTCTTGGAGCTTTGTTTAGTTAATAAATAAGACAGTGTTACAGAGCTTCTGAAGGTCATAGTAGCCTGGTGGAGTTACATCAAATACACATTTAATTTATGTCTTGATTTTTAGATTCTAAACTGTCTACAAGATGCAAATGCATAAGAAGGGTAGGATAGCTGTTTGTCAGGGCCAAAATAGAAATGCCATCTTGGAAAAATAGGAAACAGAAGACGAAATCTCTCTGACTTTTCCAAAAACAGAGTATATGTGTTTCTGATCAAGTAAGACATATAAAGTCCAACAAAACTTTATTGAACATCTATAAATTGGTATTTTCACACTTAACCTCAATTCTCAGAACAACAAATTAATTCAATAGCGTGTATTGGTAGTATCAAATAGATTGTTAGTATCAAAACAGTAATATACACCCAAGGAGCAAGCAGTAATACTTGAGAACAGTTCACCCATTTTTCATTCACTCTAGGGTTTAATTATTATCTTGAAAGCATAATGATTTCAGTGCCCAGTGTCTGCTTACAGACTTCCTTTTTGTTCTTTCCTTTTGTCTAACCCTGTGATCTCCAGACTTCGGTGGGCCAAAGAATTAAGGTGTCTAGTACTATATTCAAAACTAAACAAATAACCATGTAAATGTATTTTCTATAAAAATGTGTTCTTACAGGAAACACATTTAAGAGATCTTTCAGCTCACTGTTCCTAGATTTAAGCAAAAAAGATAAGAATGATGCAGAATGATAAGAATCCCATTGACTTTCCAAATAATGTATTTTGTTTTTACTACTTTGGATAATAGATTCATACTTGCCTTTAATTGTCTTGTAAGTATATGCTAAGTTAAAATCAGAATTTTGCAATTTAAAGTTAAAAGTGGCAGCCTGAGGCCACTTTTGAAAGAATTGAACACCAATGATAGTGGTTAGTTTGTTTTGTTTTGTTTTTATATCTTTATTGGAGTACAATTGCTTTACAATGTTGTTAGTTTCTGCTGTACAACAAAGTGAATCAGCTATATGTATACATATATCCCCATATCCCCTCCCTCTTGCGTCTCCCTCCCACCCTCCCTATCCCACCCCTCTAGGTGGTCACAAAGCACCGAGCTGATCTCCCTGTGCTATGCAGCAGCTTCCCACTAGCCATCCATTTTACATTTGGTAGTGTATGCATGTCAATGCTACTCTCTCACTTCATCCCAGCTTCCCCTTCCCCACCCCGTGTCCTCAAGTCCATTCTCTATGCCTGCGTATGTATTCCTGCCCTGGCACTAGGTTCATCAGTACCGTTTTTTTAGATTCCATATATGTGTGTTAGCATCTGGTATTTGTTTTTCTCTTTCTGATTTACTTTACTCTGTATGACAGACTCTAGGTCCATCCACCTCATTACAAATAACTCAATTTCATTCCTTTTATGGCTGAGTAATATTCCACTGTATATATGTGCCAGATAGTGCTTAGTTTTAACTTACTTGGGAAGATCAGTGAAAACCAAGAAGCTTCCTGCCCATATTAATTTTAATTTTAAAATAAATCTTGGGACTTCCCTGGTGGCGCAGTGGTTAAGAATCCACCTGCCAATGCAGGGAACTCAGGTTCGAGCCCTGGTCCGGGAAGATTCCACATGCCGTGGAGCAACTAAGCCCGTGTGCCACAACAACTGAGCCTGCGCTCTAGAGCCTGCGAGCCACAACTACTGAAGCCCATGTGCCTAGAGCCCGTGCTCTGCAACAAAGAGAAGCCACCGCAATGAGAAGCCCGTGCACTGCAACAAAGAGAAGGCCCCGCTCGCTGCAACTAGACAAAGCTCACGCACAGCAATGAAGACCCAACACAGCCAAAATAAATAAATAAATAAAATAAAAAATAAATAAAAATTTAAAATAAATCTTAAGATAATTACTAAAAATAAACCTAAAGATAATTGCCAATTATTAAATACGAACTACTTTGACATTTTATATATCATATATACAAGGGCCACCCCAGAAGAATCAGAGAGGGGGTTTTATAAAGAGGCCTGTAAATGAAATTTGAAAATTCCAAAGAAAATTTTAAAAACAGCTAACTAAATAGATGACCACACAGCATAATGTTAGGACAATAACATTCCAAAAAGCTGGTGGGCATATAGCAATGCTTAAAACTTCAACATGAGTTATAGAGTATATTTCTTAGTTACCAGGACTGATCTTTCTGGACACCAGAGTGATAAGCTACAATTGTGAGAAATTATTCCAGTATGTAATAACACTTCTTTTTACATTGAAGTCCACGCCAGTGGCATGCTTCCTTGTCCAAAGATTAGCTTCCAGTCGTAGAAATAATATGGGAAGCAAAGATTAAGCAGGAGATTCCCTGCATCACTTTTTTTTCCTCAAGTAAGCTGAGCTTAGAGTTGTATTAGGCAAAATTGCACTTCGCAGACCAACAGCATCAGCATCACCTGAGAACTTGTTAAAAATGCAGAATCTCAGTCCCTACCCCAAACCTACTCAGTCAGAATAGGTATTTTAAGAGACCCCCAAGTGCTTAACATTTGAGAAGACAACCTCTTTAAGGCTCCTCTGAGAGAGTTTTATGCCCAAGAACACAGAAGACCCTGCCAGGCCCCTTAGTATCTGCTGCATTCCAAGGTAAGGGAGCATGCAAATCCCGAGGGTGCTCACTCACAGCCCTGCCCTAAATGGACCACATCTTGCCTCATGCTCGAGAGGTCTGTACCTAAGAATATTAGACCTCCCTCTCTTCAGTCACTGCCGAAGAATAAATGCAAAGGAGACCGGAATTTCACAAATTCCTTCTGCCTTCAGCTGACATTTTTTAACAGGCATTACTGCAACAGGACTTGTTAATAAATTTGGGGATTGAATTGTGGGGTTTTTTGCAGCCATTTCTCACAGCTGACTAAGGCTATGTCTTTTCAATATAATGTAAAAGATTTAGTTTGTAAGTAAAATTTAAGAATGTGAAAGTGTTCTGTATTATCTGTATATTTACCGTAAAACTCTAACTTACATACATGAATTAGGAACAACTCTTGAAAAGGCCTTCATATCTTTTGGTAGATGCTCCACATTTTATTCCGTGCTTTTTCTGTTTATCTCTGATTATGGTATCTTTCACCCATGCGATCTTTTCATATTAATAAAGATAGCAGACCAGTTGGCATTGGAATTTTCATAGAATTTATTTTAAAAATCAAGTTACAGTGAATCCATTGAGGCAAACAAATCAGGTTCCTGGGCTAAACCTCAAATTGAGTTAACATACAAGCTGTCATTTTTACAAATCCATGAAAAATGAATGAGGAATTTGGCTCTCGAATAATATGATCATGCTACTTAAAACTCTTTACTTTGTCTCTTTTGGTTTAAAAAAAAATGAAGAAAGTATAGTTAAATTGCTCACATTCCCACCACCAAGTAGTTATTTTCAGTCGGTCCAAATGCATTTATTGTTTATATCTGCCTTAACAATCAACATACCATTTATATTCTGCCTCTTTTACTTAATATTATGTAAGAAACATTTCCCCATAATTCTACACTGCCTTCATCGTGATCATTTTTAATGACTTAAGAGTCCATCCTAATGACTCTATTTACCCATTATTTTATTGTTAGACCTTCCAACCTCTTGCTATTGTGCCTAAGACTGTTGTGAATACATTTGAGCATATGATATTCTCTTCTTCAGTCATTTACGCTGTATGACTACATTCCCAGAAGGAGAATTGCTAGTTAAAGGTTGATAATACTATTAAGTGTATCATATACATTAACTATTTAGGACCTCTGCTTTTTTCAATCCAGGGCCAAATTTGGATTTAGTTCTTTTCATAAAAGCTGCCAGCTTGGGGGCCTCCCTGGTGGCGCAGTGGTTGGGGGTCCGCCTGCCGATGCAGGGGATGCGGGTTCGTGCCCCGGTCCGGGAGGATCCCACGTGCCGCAGAGCGGCTGGGCCCGTGAGCCGTGGCCGCTGAGCTTGCGCGTCCGGCAACGGGAAAGGCTACGACAGTGAGAGGCCCACATATGGCAAAAAAAAAAAAAAAAAAAAAAAAAGCTGCCAGCTTGGGAAATCATTGATGGTTAAACATAGAATCCACAGACAGCTTCATTAACAATGAACTGCAAACCCTGAATAGGCTCCTGCCTAGATATTTGTACATAAAATATAAGGAAACATAGGCAAACAATCTACTAATGACTAGACAGAAATCAGATAACTGAGGTCTACATAAGTGTGCCAATAAATTAAATTCAAAGAAACCCTCCAGAGCTGCACAAATGACCAGTCACCAAATATAAGAATAAATACAGGGCTTCCCTGGTGGCGCAGTGGTTGAGAGTCCGCCTGCCGATGCAGGGGACACGGGTTCGTGCCCCGGTCCGGGAAGATCCCACCTGCCGCGGGGCGGCTGGGCCCGTGAGCCATGGCCGCTGAGCCTGCACGTCCAGAGCCTGTGCTCCGCAACGGGAGAGGCCACAACAGTGAGAGGCCCACGTACCGCAAAAAAAAAAGAATAAATGCAAAGAACTTTTCTATGTGCCCCATTTGATTATTAAAAAAATAATAATAACCTACAATTTAATCTTTCTTGTAACCTCTGTTTTTCTCTTCCCCAAAGAATCCACCTCCAGTCTAGTAAATGCTAAAAGCACATAGTTTAACTGAAATTATGAACAGACACAGAAGACCAATTTAAACAGATGTCATAATCAAAAAATTTTACCCCACTTATAAGTATTAGTTAATAGATGTCAAAATGGCCAGCTTGACAGGAAGAGAAGGAGCCACTTCAGTTACAGATTTCATGAAACCCGCCCCCCAGTAGTTCCTCTTATGTGCAGTCCAAAGGTGTTGCATAAGCCCCTTTCTGGCAAGTAGGGATACATCATCAATTTTTTTGACAGTTTTGAAAGTCTACTATTCAATTTGCTCTTTCACCATCGCAGTCTCCATGGAAGCTTCCAATATGTTAACATAATTCCAGATTCACTATTCTCAAGTGTGTTGGCATCTGAGAGCTCCTGAAGGAGTCTCCTTGAGTAGCCAGATCTGTTTTAAAAATTTTAGAGGTTACTCCAACTTTATATTTCTCTTATATACCTACGTACCATTATACAGAGTGTCCTTGGCAACTACTCAAATTTTAAAAGGTTTTTTAAACTCCAAATGGCATGATGGATTATAATAATAATGCCAACTAAATATTTATTGAGTGCCTACTCTATGCTACGTGCTGTTCTAAGCACTTTGTATTTATTAACTTACTTAATCTTTATAGCAATCCTAAGAGGAAGGGACTGTATTATTTCTGCTGCTTTACTGAAGGGAAAATTGAAATACAGAAAGGGCCGGCAACTTGCTCCAAGTTGGAGGAGGCATGGGAATGTTAAAGTCAGGATTCACATTCAGGCATCTGGCTTCAGAGTGTAACTGCTTAACCACTACAGATGCTGTCTTACTTCTTGATTATTTGAGGGTCTTCTGTGTTGGTCTTAATTATTTGGTTTCCTCTTGAGACAGTCAAGGTATTGGTGGATGCATAATCCTATAAACTTCAAGTAATTGATGATTTCTTGGTTGTCCTGCCCCTAAAGGACAGGTCTTAATCTACCAGTCAGATGGAACTGTTTTTGCAAATGGCAGGAAAAATATTTGTTTTTTCCTGAGACACCTAAAAAGAGTTTCATTATTAAAATGAAGGGAAATATGTGTACAACCAAAATCCTAAGTAAAGTGTTCTTGAATTTTCTGCTCCAAATAGTAATAGATATTTGCTTTATTTTTTATATTGGAAAATTAAAGCTGAGAGTTAAAATCACTTTTTTCCAAAATCATCTAACTAAAACTGGGAGGTACTAAAACTCAAAATAAATGACAATTATAGACAATATTCAGAGAAGGCCACTCAGTGACATGTCTGGAACAAGACAGACAAGCCCATTCTCAACATCTCTCTTCTGGCTAACATGTAATTCCAACTTCATAGCAGTGACTACTCTCAACCCACTTTAATCCTCCTGCCTTCTATATTATAAAAAGAATAAGTAAGACCAGTTATTGAATTTCCCTAGCTTTTTGACAACCTCCAATTCAAAACTGGACCTCATGTTTTTAAATCCTCCCTACAACCATGCATTACAAGCCCAAATCCTATAAGAAGTTCCTAAAAACTCTCTCTTACTGAGACAACCCCCCATTCTCCTGGAGTGCATGCCCCCTGGCTGCGGTCAGCGAAATAAATCTAGTACGGACTACAGTTTTGTTCTTAGTGCCCTTTGGTTGATGGGCTATAAAAGTTTCTAGATTGTTTCTCTAGGTGGAAGGTGGTGCTAAAGCACACTGAAGAGAAATATTGGGGAGAAAACGAAAAATTCCATTTCAGATATTTTGAGCGCAGGATACTTTTGAGAAATTCAAGGGATAGTAAAGAAACACTGGTCTAAAAGTGTCTGTAGAACAAAGGGAAAGCATGGATACAAATGTAGAAGTTATCAACGTATAGATGGCAATTGAAGCTAGAACATGGATGAGATCACTCAGTGCAAAAAGCATAGGGAGAAAAGAATGGAGAAACTAAAACTCCAATATGAAGTTTCTGTAGAGAAGTGTGAACAACAAACGCGGCTGCGAAAGCACATCCAGAGATAAAGCAGAAAGACCAGGAGCAGATCATCATGTGAATCAAGGAAGAGGATATTTCAAGGCCTATGGAGTAACCAATGGTTGGAAGCATTTGAAAGATCCAGTAAGAAGAGAACGGGAAAATTCCCACTGAAGTCCGTCATTGACACTTTTTGTGAGAGATTTTTCAGAATTTTGATGGAAGCAGAAGCCAGAATGAATGGCCGAGGGATAAGTTTGAGGTAAGCTAAGTGAAGGAAGAAAGAAGGGTCTTCCAGGAGGAGGACAGAGTGATAGTGCTGTAAATAGTGGTTAAAAGAACGGGTTCTAGAGAGAGACTGATAAGAGTTCAAATCCCAGTTGTGTCCCTCACTAGCTGTGTGGTAGTTAGGTTAGTTAACTTATTTGTGCTTCAGTTTTTCCATCTGTCAACTGGGGGAAAAACAGTAACCACATGCAGTTATGAGCAGAAAGAGATCAAGTAATAGAGATCCTTGTATATAGTAACATCTCAATAAGGACAAGCAACAATTATTGCAAAAACATGAGAGAGCATGACTCTGTTAGGGGCTTGAAAGTTGTTTAATGTGAATGGTGAGTATGGAGATAAGACCAGACAGGTTGACAGGGTCCTAGGTCTGGAAGCCGTGAATGGCATGCCAAAGAGATACATTTCCTCTCAAGGCATAAAAGCTTCATTGAGGGAGTTTAGGAAGAGAGTGATGTGATTAATGTTCTAGTTTAGAAAAGTCGCTCTGACTATACAGCCTACGTGATGGATTGGAGTAGAATCAAGCTGAAGGCCAAGGCAGCAGTTAGGGCCCCATTTCAAAAACCTAAATGAAAAGAGATAATGCCTTGATTAGGGCAGAGGAAGCAGAACTGGAAAAGAAAAAAGTCAAGTCAAGGAGGTAAAATTATCATGACTTGGTTACTGATTCTATATTGTACGTGAGACAGAATGAAGTCTAGGATACTCACCCTTCACCTCCCCTCAAGTTTCCAGCCTGGGTGACTAGCTGAGTAGCACAGCCATTTATTTACTGAGGAAGAAAGTCTAAGAAGGAACAAAGGTCTAAGGGGTTGCTTATTGTTCAATTTTGGATATGCTGTGTCTGTGAAATACCCACATGTTGAAGATATCCAATATGCAACCTGGAACCCATAGGAAACTTTGAGCTGAACATCTATTAATGGTTGTTTAAATCATGACCGTTCAAGGGGTTACTGAGGAACAATATCTAGAAAGAGAAGAGAATTGAAAAAAATGTCATTCAGAGAGATTATCTAGGAAAATAACATTAGTTCACAACAGACAAGTGTTAAATCTTCTTGGGAATTTCTTAGAAGACAAATGATGGCAACTGCTATAGCCAGCTAACATCCAGCTTCTTTTATTCAACAGTGGAGAATTTACGATGAGACGGAGAGTGGGGACCAGGGGGAAGGCTAACCCCTCTCTCCTCCACTCAGCCTCCCAGCCTCTCCTCACGGTCCATGTGATGTGACAAAGTAAGCATCCGGCACTGGAGAGATTGGCAAGTGGTTCCTTGAGAGTTAACCAAGCTTCAGGGTGGTAGGTGTTTGGTGAATAAGGTGATAGTATAGGATCATTGGTTTTCTCTAAATAAGGATTTCCAGAAGCCCTCGGTGGAAAGGAAAACAGCAATGGGAGAATGAGTGAGAAGGGGGAAGAACACAGTAGGTTACATGTAAGAGCATGAGCCGACAAGATGATGGATGGTGCATGTGTTTTGTCCACGTAGGAAGGATGGCCAGGTGAAGGCATGTAGTTCCAAGCTTTTGGTATTTCAAACAGAGGCCATGAGAGGCCTCTGATGGTCACTTTCTGTCTCTGTGCATGATAATTACCTCATCCCAGGCAGTAGATGTTGCACACTTAGCCCAAGTCAGAGCCTTTGCCTTACCTTTTTGCCTGGTGAGCTCTGCTCACGTTTTACAACCCATCTGAAATATCACCTTCTCAGGAAAAACCAGGACTCTCATTGAGCACATAATGGATATTGGCAGGATATTAAGCAGTTAGTGGGAAAATTATCACACTGAAACAATAATAATAATAACATTGAGCCTTGAGTTGGGAAGCCTATGTTCTCTTCCTGGTTTTGCCACCAAGTATGTGACCCTGGGCAAGTCACTTCACCTCTTCAGGTCTCAGTTCCTTTGTTTACATAATGAGAGAGTTTATATAATGAGAGTCAATGAGAGAATTTACATAATGAGAGTCAATGAGTTCTATGATATTTTATAAGTAGCCCATGACACCATGGCCATCGCTAGGTTGAGGGGCAGAACGCAGAGTGAGTGGGCTGCCCCAGAATGCTGGTAGGGCTGACAGAAACCCCTGCTAATAGACCAGCATTACAGATCATTCCAAAGAAAGCTATACCATAGAGCAAGTATGGGATCTGTTTAGGTTATCTCAGAATCTGCAGAATCATTCAATTATCAGTTAACTCTTAGGGAGGAGAGAAGTGAAGGAGTGAAGGGAGTGAAGGGGGAAAGACTTTGCAGAGTGGACTTCAGTGCCCCTTGCCAACCTCTTACCTTTCCTACAATTTACCCACATCACTTCTCCTTCCCTCCCTCCCACGGTCTTATTCAAAGGGATCCCTTCTCCTTTTTCTAAGGGTAGTTCTGTTATCTGTGTTCATAGGTCCAAGCCTACTGCTCTAGTACAGAACAAGGGCAATAACTAAATAATAATCATATGTTTGAGAAGGAAAAGAAAGGACAACCACCACTAGACTCTGTCCTGTATCAACATCACCCCCCTTCCTTTATATTATAAAGTTTGAAGTAAAGATCCTGATTAAGGGGAAGCCACAGCTCTATGTCTCCAGTTCCTTCCCTCATTCACTGCCAACTCACAGCAACCAGATCCCTTCCCCGATCCCAGCAACTGGCATCCACATCACCAGATCCACAGGATACTTTCTTGACTATACTACGGTGTCTGCCATTGTTGAGGAACCCCTTCCGTAAACTTTCTAAAACTACAGATATCATTCAGCCTAACTAACCACATTTTTTCTCCTTGCCCATATCTCCTGTCAAAGGGGTGAACACAGACAACCATGTTTTATATCCAAGACTCTCAGGACCGCAGGTGATGGGAGCATGAGTACACACCTGGTCAAGGCAACCTAGATCCTTGATGTGACCTGAAGAAAAGTTAGACCTATCAGATTCTCCCTTTCTCAGGAGTTTGAAATAGACAAAAGTATGGGGTGGAAGTTGAAAAGTCATGGTATATAAAGAGATTCTAGGGGCAGTGTTGGACCATGTGAAGCCAAAGTTATGAGGGTCAGAAACTGATGAGCAGAGAAAGAGGTCATTAGAGAGAAGAGATAAAGCCAATTACACAGAAACAGGAAGGCCGTAAGATTCAGGGAGATGGAGAGAACATCTGACCCCCAAGAGTTGCTTCCCAAAAGCCAAAAGAGCCACTGCTCCTAGACTGTTCTTCTTCCACTATCTGTTCTCTTTCTGCCTTCTTTGAAGCCTCTTCTCTGTTTGTCCTTTAACTATTAGTCTTTTCCATTGAAGGCTCTGTCCTTGGGCCTTTTTCATCCTATACACTTTCCATGGGACATGGTCCTAGCTTCCAAAAGGACCTGTATCTGATGATGCTCAGATCTGAATTTCTAGGCTACCTCTCTCTCCTGAGCTCTAGACCTGTTTATTCATCTGCCTGATGGACGCTGCCACTCCCATGGGCATTCCACCAGCACTTCAAAATCAACATGTCTAAAATTAAACTTCCGGTCAAATCTACTCTTCCTCTAATACTCCTTTTCAGTGAAGTAAACTTTCAGCTGAAAACTATAATCACCCTAGACTTCTCTCTCCTTCCAATCCATTGGAACATTAAGTCATGTTCATTCAACCTCCTGCCTTTCTCCTCACTGCCTCTCCTCTCCAGTCCCACTGCTACTAAGTTCAGAGCCTCATAACTGCCCTTTGGTTTCCTTGGCATCAGTCTCCTACCCCTGCTTATAACTCTTCTATGGCTTTCCAGTTTTCCGACAGGAAAATCCAAACTCTTAAGCAGGGCGTCCAAATCTTCCATGATGCTTCCCTTGCCTACTTCATTCGTATAGTCTTTCTCTGCACTCCATCTGACCCCAGTTTCAAATGATCCAGACTTGCTGCAGCTCCCACGGCATCTCAAGTGTTGCCTCCATCTGGACTTTGCTCTCACCGATCCTTCTTCCAGGAAGGCTAGCATCCCTTTCTCTTCCTGCCAGCACTTTCCTGTGTTCTCCTTCAGTATTTATGAGCCTGCCCCCACATTTAAATACTCTTCTTTTATTATGCCCCAGTGGTACTCCGCACTGATGACTGTGACAGCATCAATATCACTTTATCGCGCATAATTTTAAAATGTTTGTATTCCTCTCTTTGACCTAGAAGGGCAGGTAATCTATCATTTTTACTGTTTGTCCTGTGCCTAGCAGTGAAAGCATTCAGAGCATGCTGGCGAGGAAAGGAAGGAAATGAATACACTGATCCTCCAGGGGGAAGGAAACTAGCCTATCCTCTGAGAGAATCGAATAATGCCCAGTAAGTGAAGCCATGAAATTTTATGGTCATAATTTAAAATGTCCTCCAAAAAGAAAAGAAACAAACAAACAAAAAAACCTCTCCTACAGAGGGCAAGAAAGAGCACCATCCTCTTCCTCAGAAAGTATAATATCACTTCAGCAACTGGACGCAGGAACCCCTCAAAGATAGGCAGCCTGTTTCCCATAAGGATAACTGAGCAACATGAAGCAATTTCCTCAAGTAAACACAAACCCTCAAAAATATAAAGATTTGGCTTCCCTGGTGGCGCAGTGGTTGAGAGTCCGCCTGCCAATGCAGGGGACACAGGTTCATGCCCTGGTCCGGGAAGATCCCACATGCCGCGGAGCAGCTGGGCCCGTGAGCCGTGGCCGCTGGGCCTGTGCGTCCGGAGCCTGTGCTCCACAACAGGAGAGGCCACAGCAGTGAGAGGCTGGCTTACCGCAAATAAATAAATAAATAAATAAAGATTTTTCATCTACACCCCTATCTTACCAAGATGTGTGGGTGGAATTTGCTCCATTTAGACCCTGGTAAACAAAGTGAAAAATAGAGCCCATCACAAAGGAATAGTCCCAGTGTCCCAGCAGACACAGGCAGGAAAGGCTCTGTCCCAGCTGCTAACAGTGCTGGAGAGTCAGTTAGTCCCTCACTAGCTGAGCAGCCCCTGCTGCTGGCCGGCTGAGGAAAGGCTTGAGGGAATGTTTCTTCATAATTAATCCAGGTGGGAGAAGACCTCTACCCCTCTAGACTGGGTCCCGTGGGCTGAAGTGTTGAAGGAGAAACTGGGATGGTGAGTCTGTCCTCAGGTGTCCCTCCCATTTGTACCATGGTATCTAAGCACGCTCTCAGGTACCACTCACTAGTCCAGGAGGGAAGGAACTGACTGAAGCCAAAGATGCACACTGAGAGAGCTCTTGGGTGGAAGAGGCGCTGAGGAAGGCACAAGAAGTGGGGAGGGGCCCTTCCGGAAGGGCTGCGTCAGCCAAGGGCTTTGCACCTAGTAACTTCTGTCGGGGGAATAGGGAGCCTGAGAGAAAGAACTTTCGCCTGCCGGGATAAAATAGTAAATGCAAGCTGAATATTCTCATCAAGAGTGGGAAGCCGCTTGACTTCTGCACAGGGAGGATTGTCTTCCGGACACATCCGGGGGAGTTGGAAGGCAGGCCATGCATATTTCCCCCGTTGGCCATTCCTCTGCCCCAAGGCTGCAGGCAGAGGTAAGTTTCATGCTTGCGCAGGTTTCCTCTGTGTGAGTCTCTTCCCATTCTGGTTAATGCTTTCTTGTTCTCTAGGTTTCCTCATATGTGTCAATTCCTGTGAGAAGCAGTGGCTGATATTCTGCCCACACCTCCACCGCCACCCAGGCGAGGAGTAACAATGTCATCTAGGTGGCTGCCATGTGGAGAGCACATGAACAGTACGTTGCCAGGCCTACTTCCTTATCTGCCTGCAATTCTGGGCCGAAATGACTCAAAGGCAGGAACCGTGAGAAACACCACTGAATCTCCAGATTCTGACATGGAGCACTGTTCAGTCTCACATGTTTAATTAAGGTTTATTGAACCTTTATAATATATAATATGTTATATATCATAATTATATTATATATGGTATAAGATGAAATAACCCAAAGCTTGTAATATTGCAGTGTTCTAAACTGAAGCATAAAAGACACTCTGAATGGACCTTTCAGGCTGGAGGACAGCCTAAGCAGTAAGTCTATGAAATGGGAGTACAGAGGGCAGAGCTAAACCATTTCTGTGCCAGAGACCCCTTGGGCCCCTTCTCAAGCAATGTTTTTTAACATATAGTAAAATACATAATTTGACAAAGGAAGCAAATCATATAGAGATAGTTAACAACAGAGCTTTTAAAAATGATAATTTAGTAATATGTGTGTTTATCACTCATTAAATAACAAGATCAAGTAACAGTTCTAAAAACTACTATGGGGACTTCCCCGGTTGTCCAGTGGTTAAGAATCCGCCTTCCAGTGCAGGGGACGTGGGTTCGATCCCTGGTCAGGGAACTAAGATTCCACGTGCCACAGGGCAACTAAGCCCACATGCCACAACTAGAGAGCCTACATGCCGTAACTACAGAGCCCACGTGCTATAACTACAGAGCCCACATGCTCTGGAGCCCACTCAGTCACCACAACTAAAGAGAAGCCCACGCGCCAGAACGAAGAGCCTGCGTGCTGTAATGAATGATCCCATGTGCCGCAACTAAGACCCAACACAGCCAAAAACAAACAAATTAATTAATTAATATTTTAAAATAAATAATAAAAACGACTATGATTTTGAAGTAACAATAGATGTGAGCAATATTTGAAGATATCGGCCACAGCTGTAATGTGACATGAAAATATCTGCACCTTCTATTGGCAAGAGCTTCAGGTACTGCCAGTCATACTGAGGTTTTTTGTCCACGTTTATAATAGAAGGAAACACTGAATTTCAATCAGAGGTTAGTGAAAATAAAGAAATAGGTTTTCTCCAAGATCCACGATCATGGATGCCCTGAATTCTGTCTGTGGATCCCCTGGGTTCAGTATACCCTCTACCTGTAGAACACAGGAAAACAGACCACCTAAAATAACAACTATGAATAGCAATTCTTCCATATTTAGAGGAATGATATCTCCCCAAATCAGTGTAAGCCTCTACCTATACTATATGATAAACAACTATTTCAGGAGTACTTAGGTTTATGAAGGATATCAGTATTCCTTTATATATTTAAAATGTAAAATTTTATAAGGCTTACTATAAAATTATAGTAATCAAGAGTGTGGTATTTGTTTAAAGACAGTTAAATAGGTGAATGGAACAAACTAATGAGTTAAGAAATAGGCCCACATATATATTAGGCGGTTGATTTTCAACAGAGGTGTCAAAGCTATTCAAGGGGCAAAACACTCATTTCAACAAGTGGTGCTAAC
This sequence comes from Lipotes vexillifer, assembly GCF_000442215.2. Lineage (NCBI taxonomy): Eukaryota > Metazoa > Chordata > Mammalia > Artiodactyla > Lipotidae > Lipotes > Lipotes vexillifer. The sequence goes on along the minus strand of NW_006788426.1, from coordinate 827,875 downwards.
AAATAATTAGGTATCAAAATGAAAAAAAAAAAACTCAACCCTTACCAGGTATCACATACAAAAGGTTACTTGAAATGGATTCTAGATCTAAATGTAAGAGAAAACTGAAAACCTAGAATAGAATGTAGGAGAAAATACTTTAGTTAAGGAACGGTTCCTTAGGACACAAAAAAACATAAACCATAAGTAAAAAAATCTGACAAATTGGTCTTCATCAAATTTTAAATGTCTGCTCTTGAAAAGACACTTAAGAAAATGAAAAGCAGGATACAGATTGGTAAGAAATATTTGCAAAGCACGTTCCTGATAAAGAGCTTATTGGCAGAGTATGTAAATATTAAAACAAAAACTCAGCAAAAAGAGAGGCAAAAGATTTGCACAAATATTTCACCAAAGAAGATATGCAAACAGCAATGAACACATGTAAAACTATTCAACATGATTAATCAACAGGAAAAGATGAATTAAAAGGAGATAATCACTACACACCCATTAGAATGGCTAAAATTAAAAGGATTGATAATACCAACTGTTGGAGACAATGTAGAACAACCCGAGTTTTAAGGTTGCTGATGGAGATACAAATGATACGGTTATTTTGGAGAACAAATTTTTGGAGAACAGATTTTAATAAAGTTAAACATACCACATGACCCAACAATTCCATAGATGTTTTCCTAGGAGAAATGAAAACAGAGGTCCATACAGCAAATGTTAATTGTTGCTTTATCCATAGTAGTCAAAAATCCATCAACAGCAGAATAGATAAAAATATTGTGGTACATTCATACAATGGAATACTTCTCAGCAACAGCTAGCAATGAACTGCTGATACCAGCAACAACATGGATGACTTTCAAAAGCATTACAGTAAGTGGCTAAGCAAAATAAGCTAAACACCTGCTGTACATGCTGTATTTATATGTCATTTACACAACATTCTAGAAAAGTCAAAACTGTAGAAACAGAAAACAGATCAGTCACTGGTTGCCACTGGGCTGTGGGTGAAGGGAGGAATTGCCTACAAAGGGGCATAAGGGGACTTTCTGGGGTGATGAAAATGTCCCATATGTTAATTTGGGTGGTGAACACACAACTTGCGTGTGTGTCAAAATTTATTGAACTGCACTTTAAAAGGGTGAATATTATTGCATGTGACTTGTATCTCAATAAAACCCGACTTTTAAAAAATTCTAAAGTTTTATCAAAGAGAAATGATAAATGATATTTTGTTACTAGAGCTAAATTGTCATGTTAAAGAATCCAAAATCAGGATTTTCCACCCAAAATGAAAGGCACTTGTCCGTACTCTAAATACAGAGAGGAACAGATGTATTGGCTCAGTATCTTATTGGTTTTGTATACCATTTGGAAATTGGATTGTTTTGACAAATTACTTGCTAGCCAGGAAAAGCATTAAGGGATTATTTGTCCACTGTGATTTCAGATTTTTCCCTAATGATAAAATCATTTGAAATAAGAGGGCAGCCAAAGTAGTTTTACTCAGGGAGATATTATTTCATACATAGACATGTCAGAAACAGCATAAGCAAGAAAAGGAGATTACTCCAATTTTTATTTTAACTTCAAGTGTTATAAATAACAGCAGCAAACAATTTCAGTGCTAAATAGCACAAAATTCAGATTTCCTTTTAAGAGCTTCTCAACTTAAAGGCTTGAAATCATTTATTAATGTGGGTGTTGTAAACTTCACGTTGCAATTTGAATCTTTACTTCTCAATCCATTTTTTTTTAATAAATGTATTTATTTTATTTATTTTACTTTTGGCTATGTTGGGTCTTCATTGCTGCGGGCAGGCTTTCTCTAGTTGCAGCAGGCGGGGGCTACTCTTCATTGCAGTGCACGTGCTTCTCATTGCGGTGGCTTCTCTGGGTGTGGAGCACGGGCTCTAGGCACATGGACTTCAGTAGTTGCAGCACATGGGCTCAGTAGTTGTGGCTAACGAGCTCTGGAGCGCAGGCTCAGTAGGTGTGGCGCGTGCGCTTAGTTGCTCCGCGGCATGTGGGATCTTCCCAGACCAGGGATCGAACCTGTGTCCGCTGTATTGGCAGGCAGATTCTTAACCATTGTGCCACCAGGGAAGCCCTCAATCCACCTTAATACCTACTTTAATGCTATTTGAGGATACCATCAGATTATATCGTTGATTTTACTTGTTTATGGGCTCTAATGTCTTCCTACTGTTCTATAGAACGTTTTGCTTTAATAGAATTCTATGTATTTCAAGAATTTCTTTGCAGATAAGTGGTGTGTCCTTCAATAAAGCAAAGAAAAACTTTAAAATCTTCATTAAAGCAATATTCTTCATTTATTTGTTCATAGAACATTAACATTATCTTCCTTATCTAAAAGAGCTCTTTTCTCAACTACAGTTCATAGGATGAAGAGCCACCGCTTATTTTAAATGAGCTTCTGTGTAACAATCAAATTAAATGAATTAATATTTACCTTTGTGCTTTTTAAAAGTATTGTCATAACATTGGTTGTTTTAATGAACTAGCGGTAGATAGTTTAGTTTATTTTTATATTCTATTTTTTTTTTTTTTTTGCCAGAAAGACTAACTAAACTGCTAGATTAGTGCATAGTTTTATATTTTTCTGTGGATATACTTGATCTCTGAGTAATTATTTGCTGTATTCACATGAGGTTTATTCTTTTGTATCTCTAGGTCTCCTGCCATCTAACACACTAGCTGCTAGCCATGTGGGATTATTTAAATCAGTTAAAATGAAATGAAATAAAGTTAAAAATTCAGTTCCGTGCTCACACCAGACAAATTTCATGTGCTCACCGGCCACATGTAGTCTGTGGCTATCCTATGGAGCATTCCCATCATCACAACAGTTCTAGTGAACGGTGCTGGTCCGGATCAGGGTCAGAAAACTTTCTTCTCGTAGGGCCGGATGGTAAATATTGTAGAGTTTATGGGCCAACAGGCAAAACTGAGATTACTGTTTAGGCACTTATATAACCATTTGAAAAGTAGATTTATTTAAAAATGCAAAAAACCTTCTTGACTTGCAGGCGGTGAAAAGCAGGCAGTGGGCTGGAGTTGAGCCATAGTTTGCCCAGCGCTGGTGCCAGTCATTCAGTCCTTTATCCATTAAGAACATCTTTTTTGAACAGATCTGTGTTTTAAGTGCTGGACTAAATATTAAGTTGAGCATAGTGAACAAGAAACGTAGCCTCAGCTCTCAAGGAGTCCAGAACGTAACAGGAAAGGCACTACAACAAAAATTACACAATTAATTAGTCAATTATTATAATTTAACAAATAAAATGAAGGAGCTAAACAGGATTTTATGAAAGGAAGTAACAGGGGAACCGAAACTGGTGTAAAAGATTGAGTTGATTCTCAAAATTTTCTGCAACTAACATTATATTTTTAATGTATAGCAACTATTTAGACTTTCCAGCTGACCCATGTGAAGGAAGCACTGTAAAAATTAATAAATCTAGATAATATTTCTAAGTGGGCTGATGTTCAAATATATTAATTCTTACATACCATCTGTTTTATATGTGAATGATAGAAATTATATTTGCTAATATCACATTTACTGATGTTTGGTATTTTATTTTCCTCTACTAGCATCTTTTATTAGAATAAAAGTGTATAAATTAAATGCTTCCTTGTAACTAGAAAAACTTGCCATGGACTAACTCCCCAAATGGCCCCGATTTTCTATTAATTCTTTATATCAAAATTCAAATTGAACCCATTGTTAAAGAAAACAATGTGATGCATATAAACCTAGGCTACTTTGAAAGATATTTTTTAGAATATATGACTTCTTTTCATTTATGACAACTCAGTATACATAATCAGCACAACAAAACAAAATAAAAATATACACTATACTGTCTTCCCATATAATGGCAGTGTTTCTCAAGATTATATTTGATTTTCTGAGGTCTTTATGGCACTTTGCAGTTCTTTTAAATGTGGCCTTTTTTATGGTGGTGTCAAGAGCTTGCTGTAAATCTAAATATTTAATCACTGAGCACGTGAGAGTTGAGTGAGCAGAAGCCATTCTAAATTGAGCACACACCTTGAATGACAGGCCAAACTGAAATTGTTTATAGATTAAATCATGTGCCTTATATCTGCTTTGTTTCAATAAATAAACCCCAAACTTAAATGCAGCTGATTATACATCAAGATGAGGACAAAATAAAGGGGATAAAATATTTCCTAAAACTCCCATTTTCATGACATGGAGTTTAATTCTTCAATTTCACTAAAATTAACAGATCCTGCTGACTCAGTTTTAAGCTGTTCTTTTATGATGACAAATGATGTACAGCAAGAAACTAGAATTTGACCTTCCCTTCGCAGCTTCTTAGAACAGTGCATATTAGAATAATGCCAAGAATAGTGGGGTTTAAAAACAAATTTAAAAATCATGACTGAATCCATCAAGAAAAGATTCCATATGTGACTCACTAGCTGTAGCGCTGCTTTTCTCTCACCTTTGCACAATTTCAGCACAGAGCTGCTCTGTTATTCTGTAACGCACTTCATGCAAAAATTAAGGATTCTGGCTCCCTCAAGGCAAATGTCCTCAACTCATGTTTACTGAGTGAGAAGAAGAGTCATATCTATTTAACTCAGAGTGTTGAAGGCCTAGCACAGAAATCAGGTCTTAACGTCATCGGGGATGGAGTCAAATTGACAACTGGCACAGATTTTCCTCGTGAGCCATGGAACTTCTAGGCACCCAATGGTAAATCTGTAGATGAGCTCACCCTGTGCTTCCATCTGAGGTTCCTTCAGTCTCCAGGAAGGAGCTTCGCTCTGGTTCACTACACAACACCATCACCGCTGAACCCGGTGCCCTTCTGCTGGTTCCCATTTGCTCGAACTTTTGACACAGGAATTGGTGCTGGTGCAGAGGTGGACGGGCGTCATAATCGGCTGCTGGAGTCATAGGAGGTGATGAAGTAGGAGGAATCGGCCGTCTCAGATCTGCTCCACCCTTCATTTCTGTATAGAATCTGTGTCAACTGGATCCCGATGTCCCAATCCTGATTCTTGAGATCTCAACCATATCAAAACGTCTTTGGGCACAACTCAGGTTCTCTACTTGCATTTCAAATGTTCCACTGTTATCATCTATCTCTGAGACCCTCCATGTTTCCCTTTGATTCCTCTAGCCCCAGAAGAAAGCTGAAAGATTTCTTTCCCCCAGTAGAAGCTCTCTGGCTCAGCCAAGATCAATGCTCAGACCTTAAAGAAAATGATGGCCAACAACTGCCAGCTTATTTTAGGAAGTGATTGTCCTCTTTCTGGAATTTTTGTTTATGCCATTTCCTTACTTTCTGATATCTTTTAAAATATGTGCTTTTCTTTTGTAGTTTATTTGCCCTTTTTTTGGTGGTTGCAGTAAAAGTGTTGGCTTGCTATGACCTACTACATCCTGCCCAAAAGCAGACCTATTCGAGTTACTTTTAAGATGCTGGTATATGTCTACTCGACGTCATTAACACCTCTGTTCTGTACAGCAAAAGGGAAACCTGTGACAAGGTAGCTTCTTTGGTGAAGGGATAGAAATGAGTATAAAAGTATGCTTTAGGGCTTCCCTGGTGGCACAGTGGTTGAGGGTCCACCTGCCGATGCAGGGGACGCGGGTTCGTGCCCCAGTCCAGGAGGATCCCACGTGCCGCGGAGCGGCTGGGCCCGGAGCCATGGCCGCTGGGCCTGCGCGTCCGGAGCCTGTGCTCCGCAACGGGAGGAACGCAACAGTGAGAGGCCCGCGTACCCCCCCCCCCAAAAAAAAAGTATGCTTTATAGAGTCTGGAAACAAACTCTAATCCTTTTCATTGGTATATATTTTAAAAGATAAAACCAAGAGACATGAAACTGTTTAAAAAAATCAAAAACACACAAAAGAGCCAAAGTTGGGCGTTGTCCAATTACAATGACCTATCTTTTTTAACACAGGAATTCCTAATGTCTATATAAATATAATTAATATATTGTATTAATATATTTTATTATATATTTTTTTATTAATAGAATGTTTAGGAACTCACTTCCCACACTCATTTCTGTCCTTTCACACTTGGAGTAGCAGACTGTCAACTGAGGAAAAGATGGAAGTATGTTACCTGTGTTCACACATCCCCACCTGTCCCCTGACATATACATACACCACCCACACGTGTGTACACAGATGGCACTAATGGCAAATAAATTTTATCAGCCTACCCTATTCTGTTGTTTGCTTAAAGGGCACAGATTAATACTCTTACCAGTTGTTTTGTGTTTTTTTTTTTCAAGTAAGCTTTTTATTTTGGAATAATTTTAGGTTTACAGAAAAGTTGCAAAAATGAAGTTCCCATATACCTCTCACCCAGTTTCCTCTAATGTTAATATCTTACATTCAGACCATGCATTTGTCAAAACTAAGAAGCCAACATTGGCACATTATTATTAACTCCAGACTTTATTCAGATTTCAATAGTTTTCCACTAATGTCTTTTTGTTTCATGATCTAATCCAAGATACCATATTGTGTTAAGTGTTTTGTGATTTCTTTTTCAATTGATGTTTTGTAAAGTTTCGCATTTTCTTAATTCAGTGTCCTGTTTGTGCTTCTATATAATCCTTTAGTTTTCATTTGGGAATTGTTTTGAGTGCCAAAGTGTCATGTTTTTCATACTCCAAACTCCTAGGTAGGCCTCTGAAGACAATTTGTCCTTTATTTATGACACTATATATTAAAGTAACTGAAAATATTCAAAATAATGCTTACTTTGTGCAGAGTCCATGAACTCCAACTGGAACACATAAACGTCAAATTTGAGCAATAAATTTTGATTGATTTTGAAATTCCATTTAAGGCACTATTTTTCTGTGTAGAATCTCACAGAAAATATTTTAAAATATTGTTTTATAAAAAATTGTTTCCTATGGGATCTGAAAGTTCTTTAGATAGATTTTTCATAGAATGTCTAAATGATTTAAATACGATTTCAGATTGTCAGAGTGACAGATGTTTTTAAATTATTTTATTAACAGTGATTTATCACTCAAGCTTACAGTACTCCGAACATTATTTTTTTTGCTTCAACTGAACAACTGGCATTTTTCTGTTTTGTTCTTTTCCTTGTTGTGTACTCTACTCTGGAGCACTTTCAAATTTCAAAACAGAGCTTTTATTTGGGGGCCATCAGTGAATGGGCATGAGCCATTGTGTTCAATGAAATAAGCATTGTGTGGTTGAAGAATAACTAAGGGGATGGATCATGGTTCCATTAAAAGCACCAAGATACTCCTGGAAAAGGTATGAAAATATGCTCTTCCATTAAGGAAAAGCACTTATCAATGCTGCCAGTCCTGGTAAAGATTGTCTACTAACATAAAGCAGACATTTCTTGTAACATACATAAGGAGGGCATTAGGCTTGATCACAGCATAAGTATCTGACAGGTAGGACTCGGACATCTGAAGGTAACTTTGTAGCTCTCATCAACTACAGTTGACTGCAAAACTTGGCACCAGTTCAAGGGGGCAGCCATGCTCTGATTAAAGGTCTGGGCCTACAGATCCATTTGGAAAGGTTTCGCATTAAGATGATTTAGCCTAAAGAGAAAATTACTAAAGCATGGGTCCCACACTAGTGACTTGAAATCTTATTTTGTTTGGCCCAGACAGTGTGTTTTCTTTGTTTGTTTTAAATATTTGAATTAATTGCTGAACTCTGAAATGTTGGGAGGTCACACTACCAAAATCTGGATTGCCCTCATTTCTACATGTCAGTAAGAAGCTAGAGGTGACGAGCAGGCCCTTTCTCGGTGGGGCATTTCCTCTCCAGCCACACACAGTCCTCACCACCCGTGATTGTTTCCTAGCCCTTCAACTGCCAGTTACCATCACTCCTCACACAGCTGTTTTCCTGTGATGAAAAGGCTCTGATTCCATGGTGCTCTTCAAAGTAAGAAAAACAGCTGTGTTTGAGAAGGCAGTGTTCCTCATTCAGCGATGCTCCCAACCGGCCCTGAGGATATTTGACCTTGTGACCCTGGGTAAAAAGGTGAGGTCATGTTCACCAGAAGTTAACATCCCACTACCCTGACTTTCAAACTGGAATTGAGATATGAGTCCAAACATGGTGATTTTTACCTTTAAATGACTTTTACCTTGTCGCCTGCAGTAATGGCGTAGTGGTTTTATGCCCAGACACTGCAGCTAGACTACCTCGGTTCAAATCCCACTCTGCTACTTATAATAACGTACGCTTAGGCCAGTAACTTAACCTTTCCATTCCTCAGTTTCCTCAACTATAGAAGGAGGAAAAAGATAGCACCTACATCACAGAGTTGTTGCAAGGATTCCATGAGCCAGTGTGTGGGAGCACTGGAACCAGAGCCTAATGTGGCATTAGGATTAGCTGGTGCAGTTGTACTCACTTTCTGACTGTGCTAATGTGTAATTTATTATACGTGGCTCACATTGCCTCCTAAGTTATAACTCATCCTGGTGTCTGATCTCCACCCACACTCTGCACCTCCAGGGGTCTGTGCCAGCTCTAGGGTTTGGCGGTGCATTTGCATTTGGAAGGAGGTAAATAAGACAGTGAATAAAATACATTCAGAAATGATAGGGACCTTAGAGACCATCTAGTCCAAGGGCTGGCAGACTTTTCCTATAGAGGGCCAGATTGTAAATATTTTGGCTTTGTGGCCAGATGGTTTCTGTGGCAACTACTCAACTCTGCTGTTGTAGCCCAAAAACCGCCATAGATACAGAATGTATGGGTGTGGCTGTGTTCCAATAACTTTATTTATGGACACTGAAATTTGAATTGCATTTACTTTTCACATATCGTGAAATATTCTTCTTCTTTTGATTGTTTTTCAACCATCTAAAAATGTAAAAACCATTCTTAGCTCACAGGCCATAAAAAACAGGTGGAAGGCTGAATTTGGCTGACCCCCAATCTAGTCCCAAGCTTACAAACTCCAATGCTTTCACCTGCGAATTCCACCTGGGAATTTTTGGTTGAAATGTGAAGCTACCAGGCCCCCACTCCAAACCCACTAAATAAAAATCTCCAGGTGGTGGGCAGTGGAATCTTTACTGTGAACATGTGTGTGATCCCCACCAGTGTACCTCTAGGAACCATACTTTGAGAAACTACCCACGGCCTTCCAATGAATATGGAGACTTCATGGCCCTCTTCATAGATCTAGAAATGATTTACAGAGGTTGAATACAACACGCACCACATTGCAAAAGTGAATGGGATCACTTGTGACCTAAATTATTTAAATGTATTCCTTACATTCTTTTATTTATTTATTTTTTTCAGAGTCTCCTGTTCACAAAGATCATTATTTCCTTTTACTGTGTTGGAAGGATGTGGTATCATCTTGAAATGACCCTAAAATCACTGCACATTAGAGAAATCTCATTTTGTGTTTTTTGTCAATGTAAGAACACGTGCATGTTTATTGACATCCTTTGTGGTGACAAAAGAAAAAATCTGAAAAAAATTTAAATGGTCTAGTGAATAAAATCTGGTGATGCTTACTTGAAATTTTATGCCACTATGTAAAGAATGTGTTTGAGCTAACATCCCTGGAGGAGGGATATTAATCACATACAAAAAAAAAAAAAAAAAAAAAAAAAAAAAAAAAAAAGCAAGAGACAGTAATGTGTACAATATGATTCCACTTTCATTAAAAAAGGAAATACACTGAAGACACTGGTTACCTCAGACAGATAAGAATAGAGGGGGAAATGGAGGATGAAGGGCACAACTTTTTCTTTAAACATATCTTTATCGTTTGACTTTTTGTAGGAATAATTTTAAAATAGAAAAACTTTTAGGTGAAAATTGGAAAGAAAAATTTGAATAACCTTCATAGCCTGTTTGTTTGGGACAGGAAGCCATTTCCCTGATGAGAAAGAGAGGTCTGCTTCTGAGTCACCAACTTGGACAAAGTGGAAAATTTTAATTTATAATGTGAAGCTGGCTACAAAATCATACAGTTATCATCTTCTTTTCCCAACTTAAGTCAGCAGTTCAAGAGATCCTTTGATATGGAATTCCATGATATAAATCTCATCTAAAGTCAGGTAGAACCCTGACTTTGAACAAACCCCTGCTTTGATTAAACAAGAAAGAGGCAACCCATTCTGCTTTTCTGGTCTTTACTTTTAATAGAGTATAATTTTAATACTAAGAAGTCTGTGGTTTGTTCCATTACAGAAAGTTTCTTAGAAAAGTAAGCTATCTAAATAATTGCTAATTACACAGCTCCTGTTAGACTTCCACTTTGCCCTGGTATTTTTTTCAGCAACAGATTTCTTAAGAATTGTGGAAAGCACTGTTATCAAATGCTAGTCTAAATTATTCCATCTCATTTGGACACAACTGTCATTTCCATATAATTGTATTTGAGCATTAGATAACTAATGCTTTCTGAAGTCGAGAGAAAAATAGATGAATCTAATAAATCTATAAAGGAATTCCAAATTAAATATACTCAAGTTCAAAGTGAAAATTTCAAGACAAAAAGGGGAACTTTTTTAAATTGCAACTTATCCATTTGTTCACATGCCATTTATTGAGTGTTCACTATGTCAGGACCTGTGCTAGTAAATTTATATGTGCTATCACTCAAAGGGAACAGCTCAGAAGAGTTAGGTAACATGCAATCACACGCTAATAAATGCACAAGCAGAGATTTAACACAGGCATGTATGTACAGACCTGATATTTAACAAACATCATGGTAGCACGGTGCCAGGCACTGTTCTAGGTAGTTTATGAATATTAATGTATCAAATCCTCATAATAATTCCAGAGGTAGGGACTTTTTGTCCATACCACTTATAGGTGAGTTCACACACCCAGGGGGAGGCTAAGTGAATGACGGAGCTAGAGCTCAAACCCAGCCCAGACCCCAGAGGCCATGCTCTAAACCTCCCCACTAGATGGCCTCTTCTGTCCTAAAAGCTTTGTTGCCCACTGCACTGGTCTGCTTAGGAAGGCAGACAGACTCATAAGGACAGAAATGGAATGAGCTGAGTGCTGAAGTCAACAGCGGTGGCTCTATAGCATTTGGAACTCTGTCATATTAAGTGACTGAAAATCCAACCCAGTGCCTTCAGAAAAAGAAGAAGAGAGGGAATTTATTGTGTCATGCTTTGGACTGAGTTTTATCCCCCCAAAGCTCCTAACGCGGAGGCCCTAACACCCAATGTGACTATATTTGGAGATAGGGCTTATAATTATAAAAAGAGGTAATTAAGGTTAAATGAGATCATAAAGGTAGGGCTCTGGTATGATAGGATTAGTGTCCTTAAAATAAGAGACACCAGAGACCTTTCTCTTTCTCTCCCTCCCTCTTCTCCCCCTTCCCCCCCTACCTCCTCCTCCTCCTCCTCCTTTTCTCTCTCTCTCTCTCTCTCTCTCTCTCTCTCTCTCTCTCTCTCTCTCTCTCTCTCTCTCACACACACACACACACACACACACACACACACACACACACACGCAGACACCAGCATAGAGGCTGCCTGTAAACCTAGAGCAGAGGCCTTCAAATGAAACCTACTTTGCTGGCACCTTGATCTTGGATTTCCCAGCCTCCATAACCATAAGAAATAAACTTCTATTGTTTAAGTCACCTAGTGTATGGTATTTTGTTATGGCAGCCTGAGCAGACTAAGACACATTATGGCTCTGAAAAGTCCTAGGGCTAATCTAGTTCAGATACAGATGGATTCAGGGGCTCAAATACTAATATAATACTCTAGCTTTTTCTCTCTTGCTCTCTCTCTCTTGCCCTCCCTCTGTCCCTTTCGCCCACTCTTGTTCTGCTTTCCTCTGAATTGATTTTATTCTTAGCTCAGCATCCTCTACACGCCCCCACCCCTCAAGCTGACCGAGCAATTCTAGGTCACTAGCTGATCCTAGTGATTCTGGCGCATGATCCTAATGCAATCCCAGGGCCAAGAATGCATCTCTTCACCCACAGTTCTAACAGAAGGGTTGCAACCAAGCCTTACAGGGTTTGCTTGGGTCAGATACCTATCCCTGCACCAATCACTATGGATTGGCTAAGCCTGAGTTACATATCTCCCCGCCGGAGCAGGCAGCCTGGGGTCAGCCCCTTTTGAACTATTGGCTGTGCGTGAGGAGCGTGTCTCCCCAGGAGGAAATCAGGATGGCTGCACCAGGAGAGAGAAGGGACGCCAGGCCAGCAATGCCAGTAAGTCCACCACAGTGTTTGTTATTAACCTTCCACTAGCTCACTAATTGTCAACAGAGTCTGTGCAGTGAAATGACTTGGGGTTTGTAAAAACTAGATGCCAGAGGCTTACCCTCAGCAATTCAGATTAGATGCTTTGTTCAGAAGCCTTTTGAGGATGTATGGACCAGAGGCTCTGGTCTGAGATACTCTTCTATTTGGTAACTTAATGCTGAGATTCAGTCTTTTCAGATACAACTTATTGGAAACTAACAAGAATGTTATGATTAAACATGTATTTGGTCTTTGTCCCTGTTTCTGGCACAGAGCTGCTAAAACTCTTGAATTTCCTAAGAGATAAGGGTGATAAAGGTGTCTTAATATACCTAACAAACCCCTTTCAACCACACCTGAGTTTATGTCAATTAGGTAAATTTGTAAGCACTTAAGGATGGTGCTGGTTGCCAGGGGAACCAACCCAGTGATTAAAGGGTTGGAGATTTCAATCCCACCCCACCTCTGGGGAGGAGAGAGGGACTGGAGGTTGAATCAATCACCAGTGGTCAGTGATTTAATCAATCACACATATGTAATAAAGCCTTCATAAAAACCGTAAAGGACAGCGTTTGGAGAGCTTCCAGGTTGGTGAACACGTGGAGGTTGGGAGACAGTGGCACACTCGCCATTTCTCCATACCTTGCCCTACACTCTTTTCTACCTGGCTGATCCTGAGTTATACCTTTTAATTGTAAACCAGTAATCTAGCGAGTATTTCTGAGTTCCTGAGATGCTCATTGGAACCTCCGATCCATAGCTGGTTGGACAGAAGCACAGGTAACAACCTGGGCTTGTGACTGGCATCTGATGTGGGAGAAGGGGGTCTTGTGGGACTGAGCCCTTAATCTGTAGGAGCTCAAGCTGTTCTCTAGGGAGGGTCAGAATTGAATTGAAGTGTAGGCCATGCAGATGGTGTCAGAGAATTGCTTGTTGGTGGTGTGGAACCCCCCCCCCACATGTTAGAATTGGTGACCAGAATTTTTAGAGATACTCCCAATTCAACCACTTTTTAATGTTTGTGTAAAATTCCCCTATTAAAATGCAGCTGTGTACCAAAAATGACATTCCCTTTCCTAAAAACTAGCAAGTAAAGGAAATAAAATTGTCCTTTGAGAAACAAATTATAAGATATACAATCAGTGGATTAGAGTATAAATCTGCAAAGCAAACTAAAGGAGCCAGAACAGAGCTTAAGTCCAGCAGGACACCAAGCATGCAATGCATTCTTATTATTTTACTTTTGTGACTTACCACTTATGCGTGGTGCTGAAAATATTTACTTCCAACAGGAAAAGAATTACATTGTGTTTTTCATCCACATGCAACTTTCTCCTCACTGCTAAATTTGCTAACTTTAACGGCCATTGATACCATATTCCTTTATTTCTGGGGTTTGTTTCGTTGCCTGTGTGAGAAATAAGCATGGAAACAAAATCAAAATGAAACAAAGAGCAGAGTACAAAAGAAGAGAAGAAAGAATACAGTGTGGGAAGGCTGGGAAACCCCATTCTGCTGAATTTCCTAGCTGAGGAAGCAGCCTAGACATTCATAGAAAAAAAACTGGATCTCATCTGGGATAGCAGTTGTCCAGTTTGTGGGAGTGTCCAAATGTGTATGAATACGCGTATTAACAGAGGAGTGAAATCTTACTCTGAAACTGCTGGGGAAAGAAATGGAAAGGAGCGTTTAAGTAGAAATAGGAAAATAGTTGCGATACCCTCTAAGCTGTAAAAGCAACAGAAAATAATTCTGGCCTTACATTTAAACAGAAATGGAGTTTTTTTTAATGAATAAAGTTTAACTCATAGAAGCACCATAAAGCCAAATAACCAGGCTTAGAATGTGGGCAGAAACAAGGTCAGACCAAAGCCAAAATCATGGTACAGGCCAGTGCGACGAGATCACCGCTGTTGCCTTCATGGGAATCTGGACCGTGCAGCTGGCTCGTCCAGCCCTGCACACTGGGTGTCATTGTCACATCCATTCCGTGGCCTGTTTTACACAGTGTAAACTGTGACTTCACGAACAGCAACTCCCTCATGTAAAGAAAGTTAATTGTAACCAAATTGTATTTAACATCTTTAAAATGTGCAATTTATCAACATCTAATAAAATGAACATACTTATATTTTATCACCCAATAATTCTGCTTTGGAGTATATGCCCTGGTGAAATGCACTAAGTGTGCACAAGTATCTACACACCCAAGGACGTTCATTGGAAAATAATCGTCCTCCAATTTTTTTTTAAATCATTGCCTTAAATGCAGATTAGAAGAATGCTTATCAAATGGCCAAAGCTGGGATAGAGAAAAAATAATTTCTAAAAAATCAGTCTGAAGCAGAAGAGAGATTCCAAGTATTTTCAGAAGACTGGAACACTAGGGTAAAACTGACAAAATGGAGTATAACAAAGTACATTTTTTTTTGCTTCACTTTTTAATAACCAGCTGTATGAGTACAGAAGAAAGAGGACCTGACTTTGGGGGCTATTTCTTAAGAAAATAACTTGAGATGTCTGAGTTGACCACAAACCTAGTTTGCACATTATATGATGGCTAAAGTGGCTCTGCTCTCAGGTTAGATCCAGCCTTGTGTTCAGTTCAGGAGGAGGGAAATTGACAAACTGGAAAAGCTGCAGAGGAGGGAGATCAAGATGAGAAGTGTGATACATTATATGAAAAAGAATAGAAGGAAACAGTAATATTTAGGCTGAAAATAAAGAATAAGGGAAGATGTAACTGTTTTCTAACATTATGTGGAAGAGAGAAAAAAAACCTGAAAACCACAGAATTTCATGATCTGTGTTCCTCCAGGGGATAAAACATAAACAAATGGATAGAAATTACATGAATATGGATTTTGTTTTGATATAAGAACAAACTTTGTAGCATCTGTAGGTTTCTAATAGTTTAATGAGGTAGTGAGCTCCTTACTACTGAAGTAATGATGGCTCTCTTTTTATTGGGTCAGAGATTTTAAATATTTAAACTTTACTTGTTAATATTCTTTCACATTCAAATTTTTTACTTTTCAGGTAAGAAAATAGGCTTTCAGAGTAAAGAGAAAAGAATGCTAATAGCTTGGTGAACATTCTATATTCAAGATTCTTTATCTAACTGATCTTAATCAGAAGCCATCAGATTTAATTACAAAATAACCTGGTTTCTGTCTCTCTTTCTCTCATTTTAGTCCTCAGTGGGGCTGTTCCTTTCCCTATTTGGATGGCGTCCTGGGCCAGCCTGTGACTTTACAAGCTCAATTTAGTTAATAGTCCTACAATCACTTCAAGTCATAAACACAGCCTAATTTATGATTTAAAACATGTTATTAAGTGTCCATTGACAGATGAATGGATAAAGAAGATGTGGCACATATATACAATGGAATATTACTCAGCCGTAAAAAGAAAGGAAATTGAGTTATTTGTAGTGAGGTGGATGGACCTAGAGACTGTCATACAGAGTGAAGTAAGTCAGAAAGAGAAAAACAAATACCATATGCTAACACATATATATGGAATCTAAAAAAAAAAAAAAGTTCTGAAGAACGTAGGGGCAGGACAGGAATAAAGACGCAGATGCAGAGAATGGACTTGAGGACATGGGGAGGGGGAAGGGTAAACTGGGACGAAGTGAGAGAGTGGCATGGACATATATACACTACCAAACGTAAAATAGATAGCTAGTGGGAAGCAGCCGCATAGCACAGGGAGATCAACTGGGAGCTTTGTGACCACCTAGAGGGGTGGGATAGGGAGGGTGGGAGGCAGACGCAAGAGGGAGGAGATATGGGGGTATATGTATATGTACAGCTGATTCACTTTGTTATACAGCAGCAGCTAACACAACAATGTAAAGCAATTATACTCCAATATAGATGTTAAAAAAAATGAAAATAAACATACGTTATTGTGTTATAGTCGAAGTTTAAACTTGATTTAAAGGGAAAACTCTCCTGCCTCCGCGTCCGCATTGGTCTGTCTGACTTTGGTTGGCTACCTACAGTGCAGGAAGGCTTGTGGAAGGAGGAATAGGGAACAGGAAAAGTTTTCCCCAACAGGCACTCACACGTTTTCTCCCGGGAAACTTTCCATCCCTGGGGACTCCCTCCCAGATCCCTCTGCTGAAACTCTCTTATCATAGGCTGGGCCTCAGCTTTGACTGAGCCTCTCCATCCTGCTTTAGACGTGTGCCTGCCGTCTCCTTTCCCCGTGGACCGTGTACTTGAGTGGAATCCCTTTAAAAACAACCGCAGGCTGACCTCACAGCCATAGTTTCTACAACCTGTCCCCAGGATCCGTACACCTTAACTTGATACTGGGCAGGTGCAGTTACTGCCCAGAGGCAACTCTCTGCTCTGTTGTCATCAGCTGCTCTCACTCTCTCAGGCATGCTGTGGGCTACAGTCCCTGGGGCCCAAGAACACCTACCATACTCTCTGAGTGGTTCCAGGGAAGCCCCTCTCACCAGGCCTGCCTTGGTGAGGCTGCACAACCACACCCCTCCCCGCGGGGGGAGGTAAGAATGCAGCTCTCACCCAGGAAAATCTCCTGATAGACCCTCTCCAAATCCCAGCCCTTTTGTTGTTTTCGTATCGCTGCTCTCAGTGAAGGACCCAGGTAAAGGGCTCATAACATCAGTGGACTCGAGTATTTTCTTTCCAGTGGACTTGAGAATTTTGCATTTTGAAGATCTATTATATCTGGTAGCTACCATACCTTGGTGCCCTGGTCAAAATTTTAAATTAAACATCCCTATTATACTCATTTATTCCCCTCGACAACCATTTGATAAGCCTCAATATCCACATTTAGAGGACAAACTGAGGCACAGAGAGATTAAGTAATTTGTCCAGACCATGATCATACAGCTTGTAAATCGTGAGACTGGATACCATAAATGCAGAATGTGTTATCCACATGTGCACCATGCTGTGTTGGGTTAGCTGGTTGTGTTGTGCAGAAGAATCAAGCTACACGTATCATTTTCCTTGTGGGAGCAAAGCGAGGAGGATTGTTGCTGCTGCACTGCTGGAACCAAACATCAATTTCTAATTAACGTAGTTCAGTCAGTGGCTGCTCAAAAGCTCTCCTTGGAGGAGCAATACATCCTGACGCATGCAGCCAGAGAGCAGCTGCATATGTATGTTATTCAGCCAATTTAGCTGTTGGATTTATATGACAAAGGATCACAATAAACAGTTACTGAGCACTTACTAAGTGGCACTCACCCGGATTCTTTCATTCTTTCCTCATAACACAAAGGTAGTATGTTTCCCATTTTACGGATGAAGAAAGAGAGACCGGAGGAAAGGCACTGGGAGAAAACACCAAAGACAGAAGCCAGACTTCTCGTTCCTGTTCCATCTCTCACTAGTGCTCAGAGTTTGCTGATCCAATTCCATGACTTCTTAGGGCCATATTTCTCCTCATCTATCAAATGGGAAGAATAACGTACATCCCATTTGCTTTGTAGGATCCTTGTGGTGTCAAATGGGACAATGGGTGGGGAAGAACTTTCAAATCCAGAAAGGACTGTCCACATTCAGGGAATCATTATGACTATATGATTCCCAGCCCGTGAAGGCAGCTGCTGCAGGTAAAACTGCAAACTCTGCCTTTGCCAAGGGTCTCAGGACAAGGACCGCAGTGCTGTTGTCTAATATGCATGGCAGAAGAGAGATTGTGTCCTGAAAGTCATTTAAACAGAAGGAAAGGTAACATAATTAAAACAAAGCAAACCCCTCAGAAATAGTGTTGTAGGACTGAGACAGGGCCCGGCAGAGAAACCTTTGGGATACTTGCATTGCTCTTGAGAATTTTACAGAGCTTGAAAATGAGAGCCAGGTGGAGGAAAAGGGAGTAAGGCCGCAAAAGATGAGCAGAGAGAGAAAAGAAACACAAGCTCACAGTTTTGGGACAGTGAGAATAACAATACTGAAAAGTGTTTTTAAATCCACTCAAAAATGACCAGAGATTCTAAGATATGACTGGATGTTTGCAGAACACAACAGCTGCTGCATTCCACAGTCTAGAAGGGAAATAATGGAAACTTGCTTTTCTCTTTTCCAACAAAACATAACAGAGGCAGAGCTGATGTAATTAATGAAAAAAAGATGGCTATTTAAAACAGTGAAGGCGCTGAACAACAGAATGGAATGGAAATGAGGCCCACATTTAGGGACAATTCATTATTTATCTGCTGTTCTTTTGTATGTTCACCACGTTCTGCTAATATTCCTCTCTCCAGGGAGACTACCAAACCAGGTTGGTTAGCGATACAAGCATGAGCAGTTAGACGCTATGATATAAACTGCGGGTAGATGGAGTTATTCCTTGAATATCAATTAGCAGAGTCCATCCAACGTGAAGACTCTTACAATTGTATACTTCAACTTAATGGATCTGTTTTCAAATTCCCTTTAATGGCCCTTCTGTGTCCATAATATCTACTTTTCCAGACATCCTTTGTAGAAACCATTATAGACAATGTATGTAAAAGCCCCTAAGGAGAGCATATGGAGGAGAGACTGTGGATTGCCAAATTTAGCAGCTCTGGAGAGAGTGTTTTTGAATTAAACTTGAGTCTATGGGGATTACAGTTCATTTATGACTGGCAAAACATATCTTCTGCATTCTGAAAGATAAATCCCACTGATATACATGTGGATTTCACAAGTGTTTCTCAAAAACCAGAAGACAAAAAAAAAAATCTTTCCACAAAATGTAGAAGTTCTATAATAGTTTGGAATTATGATAAGTCACATGTTATTTTAGGCATATTCTTACTGTCAAATAGGGGATTTTGTAAGTGCTATACGAACTCTGACCTGAGGAAATTGGTTCAGAAGTTGCATGCCTGAGATGTTAGGGTAAAATGACCGTTTTGAAAAACTTAAAGGACTGACAAGGCAGTGACAACAGTCTTTGGTGTTTTAAAGATATGTAAAAAAATTTCAGAAGTTTGGGGAGGGGGGAACAAGAGTATTGTCAACTTTTTCTTTTGCCAAATAAGATCACTTTTAATTTTATTTTTACTTATTTTATTCCATTATTATCGTTTTCATAAAAAAGATAATTGATAGCACAAACAAAAAGTTTAAAGTGCAGTTCTTTAAATTTAACGTACTTAGCTTCATGAAAAATCATCTTGGTTTATCTTAGTGTTCTGATTTCATGGTGGACCAGGGGAAATACTGGAGCAAACCAGAGATGGTCTGAGGAGCCACAGCTGAAAACCACTAGCCTGATTCACTTCATTAGCACAAGCTAGTTCTCTATCCTAAGCAACCATTAAAATCTAATTCAAAAACTTCCAACATCCAGCAAACTCCTGTAATTTAGGGAAAAGTGATTAAATCTTCTAGTGAATGTTACATTTATTGGAGAATGGTGTTTTATTCTGTACCCATTCAATAAATTTCTTGAAAAACAATTTCTTTTTTTAATTTCCATTTTCAAGGACCTGATATAGCTAGGATTTTACCCATCTTCTAATAGTTAAAACTATTATCTTATCTTGAAATGCTAGTAAACTTCTAACTTATATGCACAAAATACTCTTCATTCTAGCTTTCCTTTTTTCATCCTGAATAGAAAAGCTTTTTCAATACTTTTTTATAGGTTAAATCAAACCATGAACTCCATGAAACTACTAAGATTGCTTGTTTTTTGGCATTGTCTTGTGTTTGTGTTAGATGTCTAATATTAAATGTTCCTATGAGTGAAGAATTAAGAAGCCTTATTATTCAGAGACTTTTTTTTTTTTTTTTTTTGGCTGTGTTAGGTCTTTGTTGTTGCACGCAGGCTTTCTCTAGTTGCGGCAAATGAGGGCTACTCTTCCTCATGGTGCATGGGCTTCTCGTGGTGGTTTCTCTTGTTGCTGAGCACGGGCTCTAGGCGCGTGGGCTTCAGTAGTTGCGGCATATGGGCTCAGTAGTTGTGGCTCGCAAGCTTAGTTGTTCTGCAGCATGTGGGATCTTCCTGGACCAGGGCTTGAATCCGTGTCCTCTGCATTGGCAGGCGGATTCTTAAGCACTGCGCACCAGGGAAGTCCCTATTCAGAGATTTTTGATGTTGCAACATTTCTAAATGGAATTTGGCCTATTTTAAAAATAAGTTTATTAATTCTGGTGGAGCACAATTCTTACCGTGTACTTAATTTTGAAAACCTTGATTTGGGATACTTATATTCAAGCACACTGAGTTCTTTTTCCCACTTGTTTGAAAATTAATGTTAGCACCCTGATACTTTTAGGAGAAGAAAACTAGCTAAATCTTTCCTCTGGCAAGATCTGTGAGCAATCTTTCTGAGTATTAAATCTTTAAAGGCCGAGGAAGGAGAGTGTAGTTTTTTCCTCCTTACCCTCTTACTCTAAAAGCCAACATATGCTTAAATTATATCTACACAAACTAAGCCTAAAATCCCAAGCCAGGTAATCCACACACGAAAAATATTTTTTTCCCATGGGAAATTAACCTGAATCCTGGAAAGTAGGTCTAGGGAGGGGAAATGCTGATGAAGAGACTTTCACGTTTTTACTGGTATCAGTTCATGAATGTTTGAATTTTTTTTCAACAAGCTTGTCTTCCTTTTGTAATAAGTAAAATTATCAAGAATTGTTTTTGAAATCTGAAATAGGTGTTTTCCTGACTCTATAGCAACTATGCTTTCATTCTCAGAAATAAGTAAAACACAGGTGGGAGGCGAGGGTCAAAACCCAACACATTTCTTGAACTGAAGAAATTATTGAATATAGAATTTGAAACTGCATTAAAGCTAGCAGAGATCTGTTACTTTTCTTAAATATTTACTCTTCAATTCATGCTAGTAATTTTCCCTAGGCCTCACAAAAGCAGCTGCTCTTTGCTGAAATTGTCAAAATGACTGGCTACATTATTTGAGAACCGGTAGAGGTCGCCATGTACCATGTTCTAGCATTTTAGGGGGAGGAAAAGAACTCCTGAAAGTCTGATTGGTTGGTAAAAACTGCACAAAGGGGTCAGAAGTTTTCAATATGAAGCTTTCCTCTTGGAAGCTTTGCATAATTGAATCAATATTCAAGTCAGAGAAAAAGAAGTATAAATACAAATAATGGATACAAGATGCTGGTGTTATAGAACTTCAAAACACAGAATTTCTTAGAAATTACATTAAAAATTCTTCTAGTTGACTTAGTTAATACTTCTTTATGTCAAAATATTGGGACAAAAACCTCAAAAAGTTATCAGTCCCAACATGGTAAAATCCGTATATTTGTAAGTGGCTTTGTGGTCTCTTTCTACCACTATGTTTGGAATGCTTAAAAATCTCAAATGCTTGTTTTTGCCCCAAAATATCCTGTGACTTTCATTCTGTATGTTAGATTTTTTTTTTTATGTATTAGTTTTCTCAACTAACAATATAAGTTACCCTGTCACAGAGTTAGTATAACTAGTGG
The DNA here is from genome assembly GCF_000442215.2 of Lipotes vexillifer. Taxonomy (NCBI): domain Eukaryota; kingdom Metazoa; phylum Chordata; class Mammalia; order Artiodactyla; family Lipotidae; genus Lipotes; species Lipotes vexillifer. Next base: position 806,151 of record NW_006788426.1, on the reverse strand, counting down.
CTATCACAGTTTACAAAGAATATTGAAGCTTGATATGTAATTATTGCTGCTGGGCTTCCCAAAGATAGTTTAAAGTTTAATTTATTTTCTTTAAGGCATGATTGATTTGTGAAGAAAAGACATAATTTGGAGGTAGAATGTATAGATATCTTGAAATAATAAAAAATCAGCCCTTGGGAATTCCCTGGTAGACCTGTGGTTGGGACTCGCGCTTTCACTGCCGGGGCCCAAGTTTGATCCCTGGTAGGGGAACTAAGATCCCGCAAGCCACGCAGCATGACCAAAAAAAAAAAAAAAAAACCAAACCAGCCTTTTAGAAGAGAGAATAAGGGAATAAGTTTAAGCCTGGTAATTCTAGAATAGACAAATGGGTAGATATATAGGGATATGCAGCTCAAACTAGGGAAATTTTTTCCTATAAACAGAATTTTCTCACAGAGAAATGATTACTTCAGAAGTTAGTAAGCTTACCATTGCTGGAAACTTTCAAACAGATTAGATACTCACTTGGTGAGAAATGTGTTAGTGATTTAATTTCTCAGGTTTGGGTGAAAAGCTGAATTAAACTTCTAAGAAAAAATTTTAATTCTTTAAAAAAATGTTTAAATTGGTGACAGTGTTATATTAAAATTGAGTGATATTAGAATAATGCTAGCCGATGTGACAAATAAGTCTGAAAATGTTAGTGGCTTAACACAACCATTTCTTTCGAATTCAGGTACTGGTCCAATGCCGTTTATTGATGGTTGGTGGTTGACTTTCCTCTATATGGAGATTCAGGGACTCAGCTTCTGTCCATCTTGTGGCTCATCATCTCCTAGGGCCTTAAAATACTTTGCCTCCAACCAGGGGAAGGGGGAAGAAAGAACAGGGAATGTACACCTACTTCCTATCTTATTGGGGAAATGACACAATTACTCCTGCTCATATTCCATTGGCAAGAGTGAGTCATACAATTCCATATAGATTTAGGGAGAAAGGGACTTTTCCACCATCCATCCCTTTCACCACTAAACATTTGTGAATGCCTTTCTTCTTAGACATGAAACAAAATCATTACCCCTTCAAGGAAGTAAACTCAGAGTTACACTCAGTAATTTCATCCAACTCAAAGTTCAGAAATTTTCAATGACGTATAATCCTCTCCATCAGGTATGAATGTAACTCTTCATCATCCGGTATCTATGTTTGTTTCCTAAAGTAGATTGCATCATTGGCCCAAATCATGACCACTCCTTGCATCTGCATCGTTTGCCATGTAACTTTACAGTGTCCACTCACTGTGGGTGAAAGGTTGCACCCACACTTTGAGCTCAGTCACATGACTTGCTTTGACCAGTGGGACGGTAGCAGACAAGTTGTAAACAGAAGCTTGCCCTCTACTACTAACATGAGAACATGCTCAAGGCTAATCTACACAAGGATGAGCACACATGAAGCAGAGCCAATTGCCCCAGCCAAGGCGTCCTAGGTTAGTTGACAGCTAGCCAAGCTTCAGATATATGAGTGAGCTAAGCCAAGACAGAGCCACCTGGCTAAACCTCAACTGATCCTAGACAGGTGAGCAATAAAGATTTAATGCTGTAAGACACCTAGGGTTTTGTAATGGTTTATTGTGCAGCCTTATTGTGGTAATAGATAACTGATACCTTTCCCACAGTAGACTTTCAGCACTTAGTGAACAGAAACTTTATTGTTTTGTTTTCCTGTTTGTAGTGTGGATAATATCTATTAAAGTGCTTTTCCAAATTGGAATTCAAATTTTTGTTGAGCTCAGTTTCATATATCACAAGATTTAGCTAGAGAATATGCTTGAAATAATGTCAAACATAAGCATAAATCACTTTTTATATAGTTCTAGCACTTTTAACTTTTCAAGTCACTTTCAGATCTCCTTTCATTTGATTTTCATAGCAATCCTGATGTAAGGTAAAACAGATATTAATTCTATACTACTACCAAATCTCTGTGACTGAGTGACTTGGTCCGATGACTATGGGTTAACAACAGAACACACTGGAATCCATATCTCCTGGCTCCTAAAATCTGCTCCCACTGCTGAATAGGCCTCATTAGAGAATTAAGGACACAAATAAATTTTCCATTGCTATTCTATGATAAATATAGTTGTGACATTTCTGCTTCATCAGTGCATAGTTTCAAGGGTAAGCTTTCTTCCTTCAGAATGATCCCAGCTTATGCCTGTTCTCTCTAATGGAATGCTAATGCCAGTATTTTCTATACCAATTAGAGGAGCTGAAGAACTAAGTGATTGGTAAACAAGAATTGGATGTAAATAAATTTTGGCCTATAACAGAGTTTTTCAACCTCAGCACTATAGACATTGTGGGTTAGACAATTCCTTGATGGGAGAGGAGGGGTACCCTGTTCCTTGTGGAATATGTAGCAGAATCCCTGCATTGTACCTAGTGTATGCCAGTAGCATTCCCCAAGTTATGACAACTAAAAATGTCCAGATATTGCCAAATATTCCCCCCACCATTGAGAAACATGGGTCCACAGATTAAATGCAACCAGGGTTTTACAAGAGTGTCAGATTCCTTGGACATGAGAGCTGACGTCTAAGGGATGAGTTCGTGCAACCTTTTCATTTTATAAGAGAAGAAACTACACCCAAGGGTTATGATGCAAGGTCATAAGCCTGATTAATGCCATGTCTCTTGACACAGTTCAATCATTTCATATGCTGTATATCTGCTCCCCTGTACTCTGCAAGTGCAATCTCAGAATTTCGAATAGCCCATTCAACTTCTCATTCCTGTGCTGGGTCCAGGTGATGATTTATTAGCCTTCCTTTGGGTTTCCATAGGAGCTTGATCCTACCCAGATAAGGTCACAGGTATATTCTTAACTGACTTCTCTTTTCTACCTCTTTAATTCACTCACACACTTGACCATATTTGCCATTCTTCCCCAGGCCAGACCCAAGTAATAGTCTTTTTTTTTGTCTCTTCTTTTCAATTTGTATTTTTAGGCCCAGCTCTCTAGCTGTTCCCAAGATGCTAACTTCTTTGACTGTCCCTAGATATTATCTTCTTTTTATCCTTTTCCTCTTTCAGGCCTTCTTTGAAAACAACCTTTACCATTCCACAGTTGTAGACCCTGGGGTACCAACTGTCTCAAGGAAAGACCTCCTACAGCCAACAGGACCTTTTCGACACAAGATCTGCATATCTCCTTTCATTCCCATAACCCTCCCAAATCCCCAATCAGATATTCATGAGGCATATTTTCACCTTAAAAGACAAATTGTCAATTTGTCCTTGGACTTCTCCATTGCTCTCTTTCTGAAATACTTGTACATCCTATTCCAGCTCATGAACTCTCCCCTCACTCCTCACTTGTAGCAGCTCCTCTTTCTCGTCATTGCTGTGGGGCACGGGGTGTATTTTCTATCCCAGTCCCTTCTTTTAAACATGTAAATGAGCAAAACAAATTAGCTCTCTATCAAATGTGTATTAACAAATTCAGTCCTTTGGGAATGCTGCTCTAAGAATTGGGTGGAAAACAATTATTTGATAAGGGTGCAAACTACAATAAAAAGTCCATAATTAAAAACTAGGTATCATAGTATTCAAAGAGAAAAATGTCATCTATTTGTATTCAGGAAATTGACTCCTTTCATTTTATCTTATCCAGAATATAATCTGGTTTCTAATGATTATGTATTAACCAGTTATAAAAATTTGCTACCATGTGGAGTAAAGAGAAAAAAATAGCATGCCACGGAGCACCCAGGTAAAAGGCAGTTGGAAACTATAAACTCATCACTTCCTTTAAGAGGGGTTATTCATTTTCTTTTAAAATTATCTT
>NW_006788426.1:782246-802307 GCF_000442215.2 Lipotes vexillifer | reverse complement strand
GCAGGGAAAGATTTGGGAAAGGAAGAGACTCAAAAATCTCTGTGGAGATTTTAGCTGGGGCAAATACAAACAAAAAAGATTTATAAGTGAGGATGCAAGGTGCTGAGCAACTTCTGCTCCAGAAGGAACCTAAAAAAAGAAGCTGAGTCCAAGATCTGGGCTTCCCTGGTGGCGCAGTGGTTGAGAGTCCGCCTGCTGATGCAGAGGACACGGGTTCGTGCCCTGGTCCGGGAAGATCCCACATGCCGCGGAGCGGCTGGGCCCGTGAGCCATGGCCGCTGAGCCTGCGCGTCCGGAGCCTGTGCTCCGCAACAGGAGAGGCCACAACAGTGAGAGGCCTGCATACCGCAAAATAATAATAATGATAATAAGACGGAAGTATATGGGTATATATAGTTCTGAATGTCCCATTAGCAGGCAATAGATATTAATAAATATCACCTGGAAATTTTAAAGTTTTAATTCTCAGCTCTGATTTCAAGTTTCATACGGTTTTCTTGATTTCAGGAAAAGTAATTTCCAAGCTTCAGGAGTTTCTTTTGGTTTGTTGTCTGGATTAGAAAGGAACAGTTTTTATACTTATATAAGCAAATAATTTTTAATGAAAACATCTTTTTAAAAATGTACTCACAACTATATGTTTTTAAGATACCTACTAATGAGAATTTTATTTTAAGTAAACATTGTGCCTGGGTCTAGGAAACCACAAAGTGTAGAGGAAAGCTGACAGTGATCAAGTAAATTTAGGCTGTGGTTGTGTTTGTACATGAAAGTTGGCTTTGTAAAATTTAGTCGGTTTGCCTGTATTCCTCTTAATGCTTCATGAAAACATGATGGTCAAATAGTATAATTTACTTCTCATTTTTTATTTATTTGTGAGTATTGGCAAGAGAAAACATGGACTAACCAGAGCAGGCCTCTGATTCTTCCCTCTCAGTAGCTGCTAGACAGCAGGAGGCAAATCAGTTACCCATGGCCACAATATTGCCCTGTAAATAACAAACACGACACTTCAGAGAAACATACGACAATAAACATTGATTTCTTTTGTTATGAGTACAGGACTTGGCCGGTGTACTGCAGATCTCAGCTGGGCTCAGCCAATCTGCATTGGTCTTGCTTCTGCTTCTTCAGCCAATTGGAAGGCCAGCTAGGAGCTGGTTCTTCTAGGATGGCCCCAGCAGGAGCCACTCTCCTCACCCCCAAGATTTTCTCACTTCCCTTTAGCAGGCTAAAGGGACTTACTCTCATTGTGGTGGCAGGAATCCAAGAAAGCAAGCAGAAGTGTACAAGGCCCCTTGAGACCGAGGCTCAGAACTGGAATTACTCGGCTTATGACAACATACTTATGACCAAAGCAAGCCACAAGTCTATAGCCTGGAGCCAAGGCTGGGAGACAGACTCCAGGTCTTCATGGAAGGAACTGGAAAGTCATATCTCCAAAAGGGTGGCAGAGAGACGGGTAGAAATTGAGACAGTTTTTGCAATGAATCCACTACACAGAACAGCAACCCTGGTAGAAATGGAAACTGGAGAGGGAGGGTGTATCTTAAGGCTATATTTTCTTAGCAAGCACCCTGCTTTTATGTACATTATATATTTATTAAGGGAGGTGTGATGCTATCTCCTTTGTGGCACACTCGCTACTGACACTATTTTATATTTTAAAGCACCATGGAAAAATCAGACAAAGCAGTTCAAGTTTTGGTATATTTTAGTAATTCAGAACTTCATTTTTCTAAGCCAGTTTCTCCACTTCCACTAACCTAATATTGTGAGTCTTTTCTTTAATTTTTTCTGTGTACAAAAAAGTTAGGGCTTTTTTTTTTTTTTCTTTAATCTTTCCATGGAGAGTGTGATTATTGTCTCTCTTGTTTGTGTGTATATACTTCCACTATAACTAATTCCCCTTGGTGATAAAATCTCTTTTTCTTTTTTTTCCTTCCCTTAAGCATACATTCTTCCTCCTTACAACAGCAGCACTTTGATTTTTCCATGGGGAATTACCCCCTTCCTTTTCGTGAAGACTCCTTATGGCTGTCAAGATATAGGGACATAACTCAAACTAAACCAATGGCCCCTCTGCCCAGGGAATTTTAATACTTGGTTCCTTGGCGTCTTCTTTAATTCTATGAATTACTTCATAGCTTTCCAAGAAATTTCCTTTTGCAGGTTATCCAGATGTGTTTTCTGTTCCTTACAATCAGAGAATACTGAAAAATGCATCTCTTAAATTTTACTACATATGCACTTTGCCTTACCTGCAATAATTTACAGTATATTGTTATCACTCCAAGTTCTTGTCTAAGGAGTATAACTTAGGTATTTTTACCTTTAAAAAAAAGGCAGAAAGGTGTTGAATATTTGGATGGATGAGCAGCCATAGGAGGTGTTGGAATGGGGATCATGGTGGAACATATAGTGTCTGTTTATATTTATTGACAATAAAATGAAGCTAAAGATAGTAGAAAGGGTGTGATCTTTGAAGCTAGACAGATCAGGGTTCTAAGTATAGGTTAGCTACATACTAGATTACAGTCTTGGGTAAGGTAAAACATTTAGTTTCTTAACTATCAAAATGTGACATAAGATTTTATCATAGTAATCCTAGTGAGAATTAGAAATAATATATAGAGTGTTTGCCACATTGTAGTTGCTCAACAATTTATAAATATTAGTATTAAGCATATACATAGTGAAGAATTAACTTTACCCAACGAGCAGTCTGTCCTTGTCCCTGCTCCCGGGAAGTAAACTCTAAACCCATGGAACTTCCCATGTAATAAGAACAGCTTTGTTATTCATGGTGGGTCTCTCAGAACACACCTGATATTTTATGGTAATGAGGTGTCTCCATCACCCTGGATACTTTATGTTAGCAAGATGACTTGAGATGTAGTCTGGGCATACTCAGACACCAACCATCTGATGAAAGGATTGAGACTTTGAGCCATGTGTTATCAGCCTGAACTCTGGGGAGTGGAAAGGAGTAGACACTGAGTACAACCACATGGGCCGTACCTACATAATAAGGTGTCAGTAAAAACTCTGGAAACTGAGGCTCAGATGAACCTCCTGGGTTGGCAATACTTCATGTAGAGATTACCACATCTCGATGCCGGGAAGGGTAAGATGTCCCTGAGGACACAGAAGCTTCACATTTGGAGCCCTCCCAATCCCAGATTCAGCTCTGTGCATCTCTTCCTTTGGCTGGTTTTGATTTGTATCCTTTGACTATAATAAAACTATAATCACAGGTATACCTTTTTCCTGAATTCTGTGAGTCATTCTAGTGAATTATTGAAACTGATGATAGTTTGGGGAAATCCCCAAACTTGCAGTTGGTGTCAAGTCTTGAACTGAATTGTCAGTCTGGAAGATTGTGGCCTTAACCTTGAGTCTGGCTAATTCTGAATAGCATATTGTATTCAACCAAGTGAAATGATTGAAACTCCTTGAAACTGAGAAAGAAAATTTGGTTTTTCTTCTAGGCATCTGAGAATGGTAACTGGAAATTAGTTGTATTTAAAGCATGCAAATACAAGTATTACTCTTGTAATTTAGTGCATGTATTATATGTTACCATTGTTTTATTTTGGCAAATGTTAAAAAAAAAAAAAAAAAAAAGCCAGGCTTTCCAGGCAGGGTGGGCCAGGAACTACTCTCAGCCTCGGCTCTGAATTAATTCCCCCCACCTGGACGGTAGCATGTGAACCCTCCACGTGATTGTGACTTTTCTTGGGAGGCTGTCAGCCCCACCCACCCACCTCTCAGCTCCTGTGCTGTTGGCTGCACAGCTTCCAGGTGTCTGCTCCTGTGGTGAGATGGAGCCAGGAGATTCTCCTCAGCTCCTTGCCTGGGTGGGCAAGTCAGGTTCTAGGGCCAGCAGAAATCCTCGTTTGAGGGTTCCACCAATTCCCCAGTCAGAGTGCTGCCACTGAGCAGAGTGGCTGCTTGGGAGTACTGCTTGGGCACTGTGGAAAACCTTGTTGGAATGTGACATGTTATCACTTTGGGACCATTGTCCAGCTCCTCCTGACTTGGCCACATGAAGGCTCAGACTGTCCCAGTCTCTGAACTGAAGAGGACCAACAATATTAGCATATTTCTCACCACCATGACTGCAAGGTATTTCAATGAAGAGTATCAGGAGGACATCTACAAATCCCAGACTGGCATCTGCAAGTTCTGAGGAATGGTGGAATAACCCAATGTATCTGGGTGACCTTTGGAAACAGCTGAGACATGGCTACAACAGGGCAGTAGCTGACACCCAACTCAGCCCATCTTCTCCAGCCGTGTGGCTGACAGGGTCTTGGTGCTCTAGCCGACTGTCAAACCTGAGCCTCTGAGCTGGGAGAGCCGAATTCAAGACACTGGTCCACCAGAGACCTCCTGACTCCACGTAATATCAATTGGTGAGAGCTCTCCCAGAGATCCGTCTCAACGATAAGACCCAGCGCCACTCATCGACCAGCAAGCTCCAGTGCTGGACACCCCATGCCAAACAACTAGCAAGACAGGAACACAACCCCACCCATTAGCAGAGAGGCTGCCTAAAATCATGATAAGTTCACAGACACCCAAATCACACCATTGGATGCAGTCCTGCCCACCAGAAAGACAAGATCCAGCCTTATCCATCAGAACACAGGCAACAGTCCCCTCCGCTAGGAAGCCTACACAACCCACTGAACCAACCTTACCCACTGGGGACAGACACCAAAAACAACAGGAACTACGGATGCACAGTCTATGAAAAGGAGACCTCAAACACAGTAAGTTAAACAAAATGAGAAGACAGAGAAATACCCAGCAGATGAAGGAGCAAGGTAGAAACCCACCAGACCAAACAAATGAAGAGGAGATAGATAGTCTACCTGAAAAAGAATTCAGAGTAATGATAGTAAAGATGATCCAAAATCATGGAAATAGAATGGAGAAAATACAAGAAATGTTTAACAAGGACCTAGAAGAGCTAAAGAGCAAACAAACAATGATGAACAACACAATAAATAAAATTAAAATTTCTCTAGAAGGAATCAATAGCAGAATAACTGAGGCAGAAGAACGGACAAGTGACCTGAAAAATCAAATAAAATAACTACTGCAGAGCAGAATAAAGAAAAAAGAATGAAAAGAATTGAGGACAGTCTCAGAGACCTCTGGGACAACATTAAACCCACTAACATTTGAACTATAGGGGTCCCAGAAGAAGAAAAGAAAGAGAAAGGGACTGAGAAAATATTTGAAGGGATTATAGTTTAAAACTGCCCTAAATACAAAATTAATGCACAGAAATCTCTGGCATTCCTATACACTAAGGATGAAAAATCTGAAAGTGAAATCAAGAAAACACTCCCATTTACCATTGCAACAAAAAGAATAAAATATCTAGGAATAAACATACCTAAGGAGACAAAAGACCTGTATCCAGAAAATTATAAGACACTGATGAAAGAAATTAAAGATGATACAAATAGATGGAGAGATATACCATGTTCTTGGATTGGAAGAATCAACATTGTGAAAATGACTACTACCCAAAGCAATCTACAGATTCAATGCAATCCCTATCAAACTACCACTGGCATTTTTCACAGAACTAGAACAAAAAATTTCACAATTTGTATGGAAACACAAAAGATCGCGAGTAGCCAAAGCAATCTTGAGAATGAAAAACGAAGCTGGAGGAATCAGGCTTCCTGACTTCAGACTATACTACAAAGCTACAGTAATCAAGACAGTATGGTACTGGCACAAAAACCGAAATATAGATCAATGGAACAGGTTAGAAAGCCCAGATATAAACCCACACACATATGGTCACCTTACCTTTGATAAAGGAGGAAGGAATGTACAGTGGAGAAAGGACAGCCTCTTCAATAAGTGGTGCTGGGAAAACTGGACAGGTACATGTAAAAGTATGAGATTAGAGCACTCCCTAACACCATACACAAAAATAAGCTCAAAATGGATTAAAGACCTAAATGTAAGGCCAGAAACTATCAAACTCTTAGAGGAAAACATAGGCAGAACACTCTATGACATAAATCACAGCAAGATCCTTCTTGACCCATCTCCTAGAGTAATGGAGATAAAAACAAAAATAAACAAATGGGACCTAATGAAACTTCAAAGCTTTTGCACAGCAAAGGAAACCATAAACAAGACCAAAAGACAGCCCTCAGAATGGGAGAAAATATTTGCAAATGAATCAACTGACAAAGGATTAATCTCTAAAATTTACAGGCAGCTCATGCAGCTCAATAACAAAAAAATAAACAACCCAATCCAAAAATGGGCAGAAGACCTAAATAGACATTTCTCCAAAGAAGATATACAGACTGCCAACAAACACATGAAAGAATGCTCAACATCATTAATCATTAGAGAAATGCAAATCAAAACTACAATGAGATATCATCTCACACCAGTCAGAATGGCCATCATCAAAAAATCTAGAAACAATAAATGCTGGAGAGGGTGTGGAGAAAAGGGAACACTCTTGCACTGCTGGTGGGAATGTGAATTGGTTCAGCCACTATGGAGAACAGTATGGAGGTTCCTTAAAAAACTACAAATAGAACTACCATATGACCCAGCAATCCCACTACTAGGTATATACCCTGAGGAAACCAGAATTCAGAAAGAGTCATGTACCAAAATGTTCATTGCAGCTCTATTTACAATAGCCCGGAGATGGAAACAACCTAAGTGCCCGCCGTCGGATGAATGGATAAAGAAGATGTGGCACATATATACAATGGAATATTACTCAGCCATAAAAAGAAACGAAATTGAGCTATTTGTAGTGAGGTGGATGGACCTAGAGTCTGTCATGCAGAGTGAAGTAAGTCAGAAAGAGAGACACAAATACTGTATGCTAACACATATATATGGAATTTAAGAAAAAAAATGTCATGAAGAACCTAGGTGTGAAACAGGAATAAAGACACAGACTTACTAGAGAATGGACTTGAGGATATGGGGAGGGGGAAGGGTAAACTGTGACAAAGCGAGAGAGAGGCATGGACATATATACACTACCAAACGTAAGGTAGATAGCTAGTGGGAAGCAGCCACATAGCACAGGGAGATCAGCTTGGTGCTTTGTGACCGCCTGGAGGGGTGGGATAGGGAGGGTGGGAGGGAGACGCAAGAGGGAAGAGATATGGGAATATATGTATATATATAACTGATTCATTTTGTTGTAAAGCTGAAACTAACATACCATTGTAAAGCAATTATACTCCAATAAAGATGTTAAAATGAAAAAAAAAAAAAAAAACTGCCCTAAAATGGGAAAGGAAATAGTCAAGTCCAGGAAGCACAGAGAGTCCCATACAGGATAAATCCAAGGAGAAACACACAAAGACACATATTAATCAAACTATCAAGAATTAAATACAAAGAAAAAATATTAAAAGCAAGGGAAAAGCAACAAATAACGTACAAGTGAATCCCCCATAAGGTTAACAGCTGATCTTTCAGCAGAAACTCTGCAAGCCAGAAGGGTGTGGTAGTACATATTTAAAGTGATGAAAGGGAAAAACCTACAACCAAGATTACTCTACCCAGCAAGGACCTCATTCAGATTCAATGGAGAAATTAAAAGCTTTACAGACAAGCAAAAGCTAAGAGAATTCAGCACCACCAAACCAGCTTTACAACAAATGCTGAAGTAACTTCTCTAGGCATGAAACACAAGAGGAGGAAAAGACCTACAAAAACAAACCCAAAACAATTAAGAAGATGGTAATAGGAACATACATATCCTTAAATGTAAGTGTATTAAATGCTCCAACCAAAAGACATAGACTGGCTGAATGGATGCAAAAACAAGACTTGTATATATATACTGTCCACAAGAGACCCATTTCAGACCTAGAGACACATACAGACTGAAAGTGAGGGGATGGAAAAAGATACTCCATGCAAATGGAAATCAAAAGAAAGCTGGAGTAGCAGTTTTCATATCAGAAAAAATAGACTTTAGAATAAAGAATGTTATAAGAGACAAGGAAGGACACTACATAATGATCAAGCGATCAATCCAAAAAGATATAACAATTGTAAATATCTATGCACCCAACATAGGAGCACCACAGTACATAAGGCAAATGCGAACAGCCATAAAAGGAGAAATCAACAGTAACACAATCATAGTAGGGGACTTTAACACCCCACTTTCACCAATGGACAGATCATCCAAAATGAAAATAAATAAGGAAACACAGATTTAAATGACACATTAAACAAAATGAACTTAATTGATATTTATAGGACATTCCATCCACAAACAACAGAATACTCTTTCTTCTCAAGTGATCTGGAACATTCTGCAGATTAGATCATATCTTGCATCACAAATCAAGCCTTGGTAAATTTAAGAAAAGTGAAATCGTATCAAGTATCTTTTCCGACCACAACGTTATAACACTACATGTCAATTACAGGAAAAAAAACTGTAAAAAATACAAACACATGGAGGCTAAACAATACACTACTTAATAACCAGGAAATCAAAAAATACCTAGAAACAAATGACAATGAAAACATGAGGACCCAAAACCTATGGGATGCCCCAAAAGCAGTTCTAAGAGGGAAGTTTATAGCAATACAATTCTACCTCAGGAAACAAGAAAAATCTCAAACAACTTAACCTTACACCTAAAGCAATTAGAGAATGAAGAAGAAAAATACCCAAAGTTAGCAGATGGAAAGATATCAGGAAGACCAGATCAGAAATAAATGAAAAAGAAATCAAGGAAATGATAGCAAAGATCAATAAAACTAAATGCTGGTTCTTTGAGAAGGTAAACATTAGCTAGACTCATCAAGAAAAAAGGGGAAAACTCAAATCGATCAAATTAGAAATGAAAAAGGAGAAGTAACAACTGACACTGCAGAAATACAAAGGATCATGAGAGACTACTACAAGCAACTATATGCCAATAAAATGGACAACCTGGAAGAAATGGACAAATTCTTAGAAAAGCACAACCTCCTAAGATTGAAACAGGAAGAAATAGAAAATATAAAAAGACCAATCACAAGCACTGAAATTGAAACTGTGATTAAAAATCTTCCAACAAACAAAAGCCCAGGACCAGATGGCTTCACAGGCGAATTCTATCAAACATTTAGAGAAGAGCTAACACCTATCCTTCTCAAACTCTTCCAAAATATAGCAGAGGGAGGAACACTCCCAAACACATTCTACGAGGCCACCATCACCCTGATACCAAAACCAGACAAAGATGTCACAAAAAAAGAAAACTACAGGCCAATATCACTGATGAACATAGATGCAAAAATCCTCAACAAAATACTAGCAAAGAGAATCCAACAGCACATTCAAAGGATCATACACCATGATCAAGTGGGGTTTATCCCAGGAATACAAGGATTCTTCAGTATACGCAAATCAATCAGTGTGATACACCATATTAACAAATTGAAGGAGAAAAACCATATGATCATCTCAACAGATGCAGAAAAAGCTTTAGACAAAATTCAACACCAATTTATGATAAAAACCCTCCAGAAAGTCGGCACAGAGGGAACTTACCTCAACATAATAAAGGCCATATATGACAAACCCATAGCCAACATTGTCCTCAGTGGTGAAAAACTGAAACCATTTCCTCTAAAATCAAAAACAAGACAAGGATGCTCACTTTCACCACTGTTATTCAACATAGTTTTGGAAGTTTTAGCCACAGCAGTCAGAGAAGAAAAAGAAATAAAAGGTATCCAATTCTTAAAAGAAGTAAAGCTGTCACTGTTTGCAGATGACATGATACTATGCATAGAGAATCCTAAAGATGCTACCAGAAAACTACTAGAGCTAATCAATGAATTTGGTAAAGTAGTAGGATACAAAATTAATGCACAGAGATCTCTTGCATTCCTATACACTAATGATGAAAAATCTGAAAGTGAAATTAAGGAAACATTCCCATTTACCATGGCAACAAAAAATAAAATACCTAGGAATAAACCTACCTAAGGAGACAAAAGACCTGTATGCAGAAAACTGTAAGAAACAGATGAATGAAATTAAAGATAATACAAACAGATGGAGAGATATACCATGCTCCTGGATTGGAAGAATCAACATTGTGAAAATGACAGTACTACCCAAAGCAATCTGCAGATTCAATGCAATCCCTATCAAACTACCAATGACATTTTTCACAGAACTAGAACAAAAAATTTCACAATGTGTATGGAAACACAAAAGACCCCAAATAGCCAAAACAATCTTGAGAAAGAAAAACGGAGCTGGAGGAATCAGGCTCCCTGACTTTGTACTATACTACAAAGCTACAGTAATCAAGACAGTATGGTACTGGCACAAAAACAGACATAGATTAATGGAACAGGATAGAAAGCCCAAAGGTAAACCCACACACATATGGTCACCTGAACTTTGATAAAAGAGGCAAGAACATACAGTGGAGAAAAGACAGCCTCTTCAATAAGTGGTGCTGAGAAAACTGGACAGCTACATGGAAAAGAATGAAATTAGAACACTCCCTTACACCATACACAAAAATAAACTCAAAATGGATTAAAGACCTAAATGTAAGACCAGACACTATCAATCTCTTAGAGGAAAACATAGGCAGAACACTCTATGACATAAATCACAGCAAGATCCTTTTTGACCCACCTCCTAGAGAAATGGAAATAAAAACAAAAATAAACAGATGGGACCTAATGAAACTTAAAAGCTTTTGCACAGCAAAGGAAACCATAAACAAGACCAAAAGACAACCCTCAGAATGGGAGAAAATATTTGCAAAAGATGCAACTGACAAAGGATTAATCTCCAAAATACACAAGCAGCTCAATATCAAAAAAACAAACAACCCAATCCAAAAATGGGCAGAAGACCTAAATAGACATTTCTCCAAAGAAGATATACAGATTGCCAACAAACATATGAAAGGATGCTCAACGTCACTAATCATTAGAGAAATGCAAATCAAAACTACAATGAGGTATCATCTCACACCAGTCAGAATGGCCATCATCACAATGTCTACAAACAATAAATGCTGGAGAGGGTGTGGAGAAAAGGGAACCCTCTTGTACTGTTGGTGGGAATGTAAATTGATACAGCCACTATGGAGAAGGGTATGGAGGTTCCTTAAAAAACTAAAAATAGAGCTACCATATAGCCCAGCAATATCACTCTGGGTATATACCCTGAGAAAACCATAATTCAAAAAGAGTCGTGTGCCACAATGTTCATTGAAACACTATTTACAATAGCCAGGATGTGGAAGCAACCTAAGCGTCCATCAACAGATGAATGGATAAAGAAGAGGTGGCACATATATACAATGGAATATTACTCAGCCATAAAAATAAACAAAATTGAGTTATTTGTAGTGAGGTGGTTGGACCTAGAGTCTGTCATACAGAGTTAATTAAGTCAGAAAGAGAAAAATAAATACCATATGCTAACACATATATATGGAATGTAAAAAACAATAAAAATTGTTCTGAAGAACCTAGGGGCAGGACAGGAATAAAGATGCAGATGTGGAGAGTGGACTTGAGGACCCAGGGAGGGGAGGGTTGAGCTGGGACGAGGTGAGAGAGTGGCATGGATGTATATACACTACCAATTATAGAATGGGTGGCTGGTAGGAAGCAGCCACATAGCACTGGGAGATCAGCTAGGTGCTATGTGACCACCTAGAGGGGTGGGATAGGGAGGGTGGGAGGGAGACAGAAGAGGGAGGGGTTATGGGGATATGTGTATACGTATGGCTGATTCACTTTGTTATACAGTGGAAGCTAACACACCATTGTAGAGCAATTATACTCCAATAAACATGTTGAAAAAAAAAAAAACATTTTTAAGGACCTTCATTGTTCACATGTAATCTAGTCTCCCAAGATTCTATCCTCCTTTTCCTAATGTCTTATATTCTTAAATCCATTTTCTAGGATGAGAGAAAAGTGAGAGTCAGGGAAAAACATGAGACAGAATTGAGGGTAAATCCCAGAGGAAGGGGCCCTTTGCCCACTCCCTGGGACACGTTCTAAGAGGTGGTGAGCCATCAGATACATTTATAGGATGGGAAAACAGAGAGGCTTGTGCCCTGCAGTAGGATAACAAAGGTAATTGGGGGCTTTTAGTAATATATACCCAAGCTTACAATTAGTTCATACTTTTAAAATATGTTATCCTTTAATAAATATTGATTTCTACATAGAAGTTATTCAGAGAACTCCCAGTTATTCAGCTGTTCTCTGCAATGGGTTATTGGTGCCCCCCAAAGTTATGCACGTATCCTAATTACCAGAACCCGTGCGAATTTTGAAAAATCATCTCTGCAGATATAATTAAGGTTCTTGAGATGGGACCATTCTGGATTATTGAGGAATGGGGACCCTAAATCCAATGACAAGTACACTTATAAGATACATACAGGAAAGAAGTACAGAGAGAAGAGGAGAGCACATATGAAGACAGTGGTAGAGATGCAGCCACAAACCCAGAAGTGCTGACAGTTACCAGAAGCTAGAGGACCCAAGGGTCCTCCCTAGGGTTTGTGGGAGGAGTGTGACCCTGCCAACACCTTGGTTTTGGGTTTCTGACCTTCAGAACTATGAGAGAATGAATGTCAATGATTTTAAACTGCCAAGTAATTTCATACAGCAGGCCTAGGAAACTAACAAAACCCCACCCACATGCTCAGCTGTAAGCAGGTGCATTCCTAGAGTAACTTCGTGACTGTTGAGACTCATTCCAGCTCCCTTCTGCAGCAGTTAACTCCATATACTGTGTTTAAACAGAATATTTGAAATAAACAGTGATAGCACGGTAATTACAAAGATGAGTAACAGAACTTGAATTATTTCACTTCTGCCATAATGTGTGACTAATGAAATTTTTATTTGTGCTTAAAATTTTAAAGAGTTCAATAGAGCTTGAACTCTGAGAGGTATGATATTTTTGTTGGTTGAGTGTATGTATGAAATATTTTACTGAATTTAAATATCTTTAACATAGAGATTTTTCATCTTCTTTATTGTAATTGTTATTAAATTATGGTAGTGTTATCACAGCAGAAGAGTACTATTTATTTTAAATTTCCCCCCAAGGAACATCAGTTTAATTAGAAAGTACAAATTTATTACTTTTTTCTTTTGTACTGTTACATTTATTATTTATTACTTTACTGGTATGATCATATATACAAAGTTTAATAAAAGAAAATTTTCACTGAAAAAAAAAAATCCATTAATTCTACCAATGGGATCTTCAGAAATACAACACTTATATTTGGAAAAAGACATATTTTCTGGTCTTAGGCTGCTGAGCAGAGTAGAATCTTTCTGAAACTTACATGTAATAATAATGACCATCATTTAAGTAGTGTCTGTCATACGCCATGCTCATTATTTTGTGTGCACATATTCTAATGTTTATAACCAGCCTGGCACATATTTATTATCATTCTTTTTTAAGTTGTTGATTATTGAACCCAAGAGAGACCTTTCTAAGAACCTGTTGATTAAGTGAAGCTAAGTTAATAGACTTACTGCAGTAAGGGAGGACACCACTTTGACATAGAGTAGGGAAGAGGGGGGTTTCCCTGGTGGCGCAGTGGTTGAGAGTCTGCCTGCCGATTCAGGCGACACGGGTTCGTGCCCCGGTCTTGGAAGATCCCACGTGCCGTGGAGCGGCTAGGCCCATGAGCCATGGCCACTGAGCCTGCACATCTGGAGCCTGTGCTTTGCAACGGGAGAGGCCACAACAGTGAAAGGCCTGCATACCGCAAAAAACAAACAAACAAAAAAAACCAAACAAACAAACAAACAAAAAGGAGTAGGGAAGAGTATTTACAGGGTTTGGAGTCTGTGATTAAGTGGTTTAGTGTGGTCTTTCCTTGCAGGAAATTTATTGGAATTGGGCAAAGTTGTTGCATAATCATTCAAAATTAGAAGACACATCAAGATGAAGGTTTTAAAGGAGTCTTTTTTTTTTTTAGAAATGGTGTAAAGCTTTATTTATTTTTTAAATATTTATTTATTTGTTTATTTGGTTGCACCAAATCTTAGTTGCAGCAGGCAGACTCCTTTGTTTTGGCATGCGAACTCTCAGTTGTGGCCTGCATGTGGGATCTAGTTCCCTGACAAGGGATCGAAGCCAGGCCCCCTGCATTGGGAACATGGAAGCTTATCCACTGCGCCACCAGGGAAGTCTCTTAAAGGAGTCTTAATAGTAAAATTTTCTGATAAGTGAGTTGTTTGCTCAGATGAGTAACCTATTGTTCTGATAGAAGAACTGCTGGCCAGAATAAGCAAACTCTTTGCCCAGAAAAGTAATTTGCAAGAATTTCCTAAAGCAAAAAGTGAAATTATACATTAGTTTACATTCTTATTTTCCTGGACAAGAATTACCTGAAATAAATAGTTAAATCATATTGACAGAGTTGGTCTCAATTTTCAAAAATGAGGAAATTTAGTAATTTTCCAAGGACTACACCCAGAACTCAGTAGGTCCGAAGTCTCAGTTAATTCCACAGTGCTAGGATTTCCCCTCGAAATATCTTTATATATCCCTGAAAATAAGACCGCACGTAGCCAAACAACTTCACCACCAAGACTAAGAACTATTAAAAATGATTAAAGAAGGCAATTTAGGTGATACAAACAAGCTTTATTTAATACTTCATGAAGTGGACAGTCTCCATTTGCAGAGCAGTAAGGCAGGGGAGAAAGTAGCAAGCATTTAAAGAGGAAAGAACAAGGGACAAAGAAGAGAAAACTAGAAAATGAATAAAGAACAAAGAAATAAGTAAAAAGCCCAGAGTTGGTTTGGCATTTGAGGAATGGCTTGTTACTGAATCAAACTCAGGTCCCCTTGCCTGCACAGAACAAAGCCAATCTACTGACACAAGATTGTGGTGAAGGAAAGTACAGTGTTTATTTCAGGGCACCAAACAAGGAGAATGGGCAGCCCATGCTCAAAAGACCCGAACTCCCTGATGGCTTTCAGGCAAGGTTTTTTAAAAAAAGTATTAGGGGAGAAGGTCGTAGGATGTATGATCAGCTTGTGTACCTTATTCTGATTGGCTGGTGGTAAGGTAACAGGGTGATGTTTCAACTATCTCAATCATCAACCTTCTGATTCCAACCAGTCTGAGGTCTACATGCTTGTAGGTCAGCATATGATCACCATTCTCCACCAGGTGGGGGTGGGTCTTAGTTTCTGCAGAACAACTCAAAGATATGCATCCGATTGTTACCTATATCCCTTCAGGAAGAACTATGAGTCCTGTGACTCTATTGTTCTAATCATTAACTGCTTGAGTCTGCTCTTTGTAACTGAGGGAAGGTCTGGGAGACTGAAGTTATTTTCTGCAGACAAGAAATGGGGTACACAGAGGGGCTTTTGTACCTGGGGAGGCCCCATAGGGTCCTGCTCGCTTTCAATCCCCTCTTTTCTTTGCTATTCCTCAGTTCTGAGGGCAACAGGGATGGGACAAGAAAGGGAGTAAAGTTTTGAATAGAGAGATTAATCATAAACTCAGTGGAGGAAGTCAGTTTTAGGGGGACTTGGTTTCAGGCTGACTGGCTATAGTGTGTTTCTGGTCAAGCAGAACATTTATAAGGACACAAAAATTATCCAGATTTTAATTTGCTGACGTGGCACTCTTGGCAGGACAGCTCTATCTTGGGCCTTGATGGTTATTGCAACAGAACTAAGGTTGCCTACATCAATATTACTTTACTATCATTTTCCAGGGAGATAAGGCTACAGACCAGCAAATTACTTCATTGCTTTGTGGAGGAGGAAAATTAATTTTCCTTCTACCCTTCTGAGTTATTGGCTGAGAACCCCCTGTAATAAAAGACAGATTAACATGAGAAAAAACGTTTTTTTAATTACATAAACACATAGGGGAGCACCACAAAGATATGAGAATCAGAACGCAGCCAGACAATTGAGACTTATATGTCATCCTGAGCAAAGGCAAGGGATAGGGGAATGAGGCTTCAAAGGGGGAAAGGCCATTCCTGGAAAGGTGAGAAGAGCAAAATTTGGTAAACAAAAGTTATCTTGCCAAGCAGATAAGTCTCTCAGGTAAAAAGATTATCTCTGGTAATAAGTCTCTTCCTGATACAGACCCACCTTCTAATGTAAATTTCCTTTATAAATATAGATTTTCCTTACAAAAGCGTAACTCTACTGTGTTTTCAGAGCTTTTCCAGTGTCTGCAGTTTCTTAAAAATAATCAGCACAAAATAATCCTTATACCAAAGAAGCATATTAGAGGGGTGGGGGAGGACACATTCTGCTACTTTTCAGCTTACTTCAGGGACTTCAAGAAAATTCATTCAGAAAAATAAGCTATTCAACCAGTCGCCTTCTTAGGACAATAGCTTGCTCTTCTGGCAAGCTGCTTGCTGATGAAATAATCGGTTATTCATCAAGAATCATACTCATCTCCACCTGTCTGTGACTACCAGTCTTAAACTATTTATATCATGAAGTTTTCCCCGTCCCAAAGAGATCCCTGACTTGAAAGACTAGGATTAAACCACAGGAGCCCAGACTTTAAACCCTTGTAAATATCCGTCTCTGATCTCTTCCTTCAGAGACCCTATTAAGACTCTATCAAGGTGATACTCTCTCTAACAGTAAGGACATAATAATATAATAACTACAGTAGATAATGGCCCAGGTTTGCCTGATCACCAGGTTATTCTGGTGGTTATCTATGTCTCTTGAGAGTTGGCAGTTGACATCCTTCAGGATCTGACATTCTGCCTTATGGGCAGGGGCTGTTTAAATGAATGGTAAATTATAAATAGAGATACCACTTGACATAGTGCATCATGGGTTACAAAGCACTTCAACATACATCACTTGATTTAATCATTAAAAGAACTACTTGAGGTAGATATTGTTATGATGCTTCCTTTAATCCTTAACATTCTCTTATAGGTCAATAAACAAAAGCTCAGAGAGAGAGGCCAAATGCTTTGGTAAAGATCAAATAGCAAGTAATCAAGATGGGACTTGATGTGTAGACGGCTGTACCATAAAATTTTTTTCAAGTTGTTTGTGTTCAGTGCTCCCATATCATGTAATCTCTCTTTTGTCCCAGTATCCTTGCCCAGTTTTCCACTTCCAGATATCTTCAAAGCACCTGTTCAAAATTTCCTCACACTGATCTGCTATTTTTGCTTCTTTGACTCTTCTAATCACCTCTTCTCTAGGAAGCTTCCCAAGCAGATCATGGTGTGACCTTCTGTGGTTTGTAGTTAAAAAGTTAACAATTTCTTTGCTTTTTCATATTAATGTAGTTTATTTCTCCTAATCTCTTTGAGGTCCTTACCTTCTAAAAGGCAGTCTTGCTAACTAAAAGGGCTGCTATAACTTCCTTGATAAAAGTAAATTCAGGCTTCCCACGTCTCTCAAGTGAAAACAGTCTCTATGTGAACAGGGGTTACTGAGCCATCGACTGACCCTGAGATTTAGCTTCCTCTTGAATGTCATGACACATCATTGTGCCACTACCATTATGACCTCAGGGGCCGCTGCTTCAGCTTTGTTGGATTATTCTCAGCCAGAGACACAGGAAAAGGTTCTCTAGGCTGTGTTCTGCACAAGGGCTCCCGACAAACTGAGCTAGTGTTGGTAGAAATGCAGCTCACATTCCCCTGGCCAGACTTACCTGCCCAGAGGGGAGTCCTTTTTCTAATTTGCACAAAGGCAGCATGTAAATTAGTGAGGCTCACATGGCCTGAAATATTTGCCTAAGACGTAACTAAATGAAAATACTAGAGAAAGTAACTTACTACTGAACAATCTAGTACATAAATGTATTTCCAACTTGCACTCTTCTCCTGAAAATCTTCCTCTTGATCTCTGGACCAGGATTCTCAACAAAGACCACATGCCCCTAAAACAGAACAGCACTTCAAACCCTTCTAGAGTCCTTGGGCAAGGAAAATGGGAATAATAAGGATATATTATAAAGACTCTGTGAGAAATATGGAGTTTTTAATACCATGCCTGGCACATAGTAAGTACTCAGGATTGGTAGCTATTATTATGATTCAGTAGCCTTTGACTTCACTTTTCCTCTTTATCATGTCCAACTCCATATTCAAATTCATCAGTGAAAAGATTAGACTTTTAACACTAAACAGAATTTATATGCCTTTAACCTGACTCTTGACCTTGAATCTTAACACAAAGAAATAAACATATCTTTCTTCTAAGGAAATAAAACATGAATAATATATTTATAGAATATCTATGAAAGAGCATTTTCACATATAATGTTGGAGTGTATATACTAAAAGTACTTACTAGATATACATGTTATTAAAATGCCCATATCATACCAAAACAAAATTTTAAGTGTGATAGATTTTTATTTTAAAAATAAAAGCTCTTATCTGTATAATGCTTCTTTTTATAACTGCCAGCTGTAATCCACCAAGAGTCAGGGTGCCTGGTCATTTACCAGGACAGAATTCAGACTCTCTTAGAAAATATGCCTGTCCCCTTTGACTTAGAGAAGGCAGGCAATCCTTCCAGACATGGCACCAGCCTAGGACTGATTTCATTCTCCTGCTTGGAAGGACTGATAGCATCTTGTGATTACATTTGCTTGTTAGTGCAGCCTTTTATAAAGAACTAAACTGTGCCACGGAGTGTCATTTAGACTCAGTCAAGCTGGATTGATATAAAGTAGAATGTGTTAAGAGATAAGAATGGAGTGATATTTTTAGATCTTTTTAAATTTAAAAAGCTTTAAGCCACCATTAGCACATTCATTAAAGTAGCATTCAATTATGAGATGGGTTTTTATATATCAAATTAAGCAGAAGAAAATAACTTTAAGACTTCTTACTTTAACTGGCTTTGCATTTTACAGGTTTTGGAAAAGTAATTTTTCAATTAATCTTTTTATTAAGGACTCCCTGTATGACTGATAATTCACTGAATACTTTGAGAAAATACTTTGAGATTAGTCTAAAGTCGTGAAGACATCCAGTAGGGGGTCGCAGTTTTCTTATTCTACTTGGAAACAAGCCTGGACCCCTATCTTCTTCTTCATCCCTATTATCTATCATGGTGCAGATGAGGAACCCATACCCAAAAGCCCAGGGAAACCAGACCCAAAAGCCCAGGGAAACCAGACAGGTAAATAAACAAAGGGACATGTGCCTGATATCATAGTTGTTACTTAGTTCCAACCAATTGAAATTAAAGGCCAGCCCAGTTTGAAAAATCTGCATATTTATGGAAATTCTTTTCCATTTTTAAATGTTGGCAACTAATTCAAATTAAAAGAAAAAAGTGTATTCTGTAGGTCTATTCTGTGTGGGCCAGCAAGAAAGTAGCTATGATCCAGAATCAGGGCATAACCTACCAGGTGCAACTCTGACTTAGAGTGAAATGAAATTAGAAGACAGAAATGTTAGAAACATTAAAAGATAACAGGCAGAAAGAAAAAAAGTATCCTGAATTCTTTGGTTACAAATGACATAAAATTCAACTCCAATTGGCTTTTTAACGGGGTACCTATTTATTATCTCACCTAAGTGAAAAATCCAGATGCAGGACTGGATTCAGGCAGGGCTGGATCTAGCAATTCAAACGATGTCAGCATCGTTTCTCTCCAGTCCTTCCCTCATCTTTCCAAGGTGTCTGCTTCATCCTTCAGGGTTTACATGGTGACCTCAGTATATTCAGGCTTGTCCATTAGAGTTGAAATGTAGCTGCCATGTTCTAAACTTCACATCTTCACACTCTACCTACTGCAGAAGAGAGAGTAAATTTCTCCTTCCATAAAGGGCAAAATGTGTCTCTTTGTATGTAACTACCTCCAGTGAGGTTGTGGGCCCTACCTTGGACCATAATGGCCAGGAGATGGAATCACCATTTAACTTAAGCAACTGAGAGTTTCAGGGGCTTCTCTGGAGCAACCCAACCCAATAATACATAGCTGAGAATAGCAAGGGTAGTTTCACACCATTTTCTTCAGGGATTACTGCTGTAGGGAA
>NW_006788426.1:764917-782167 GCF_000442215.2 Lipotes vexillifer | reverse complement strand
TAGGGAAAGGGAAATAGAATCACAAACAGTAATTATACACCAGATTAGGGGGAAGCTATTAAAGAAACTGAAAGTAAAATACAAATTAGTAGGAAAAAAAGTAAGAAAAAAGTAAGAAAAGTTAGTGCCAATAAATGTGAAATCTTCAATGTGGAAGGTGTGGGGATCAAAGGCAATTGCTACAGGGAAAAAACATGTAAGAACAGAGAATACTTACTCTAAAAGTGCTAGAAGAAAACATGGAATAATTTTTATTTTTATAATTTTAAAGTGAGAACTAGTTAACATACAAAATTCAGAAGCAATAAAGAAGCAAAATTAATTTGACTACATAAAACTACAATAACAGAGTTTTATTAAAAATAAGGCAAGTAACAAGCTGATAACATATTTGCAACTCATATAACACACAAAGAAATAATAGCCTTAATCTTTAAAGAATACTTACAAATCAAAAGAAAAGACAAACCCAATAGAAAACTGAGTAAGAGGGGAAAAAAAATGACTTAAAAAGATGCTTAACTTCGGTTATAATGAAAGAAATG
Source organism: Lipotes vexillifer (assembly GCF_000442215.2). Taxonomy (NCBI): domain Eukaryota; kingdom Metazoa; phylum Chordata; class Mammalia; order Artiodactyla; family Lipotidae; genus Lipotes; species Lipotes vexillifer. The sequence continues at coordinate 781,622 of NW_006788426.1, read as the reverse complement.
TAAATCAAAAGAAGCAGATGTTATTTTTTTATATATTAGATCAGCAAAGATCAAAAAAGTTGGTGTTATACAATGTGGCAGGGTGCAATCTTTTTAAAGGACAATTACCAGCATTGATCAAAATCTAATTGTACTACCTTACTGTTACACAGTTTAACTTCAAGGATTATATGTGTCAATGACTTTCAGCCAAGGAGCACCAGGAATGCACATGTAGTTGAACTGGTTGGATTTATGACTCATTATAGCAAAGTAGAATGCATACCACAGGGAGCAATGAGGTGCCTCAGTAAGAGGGTTCATTTCTAATGCCCTGTTTTAGGATTTCAGCTTTGATTGGATGCTTTTGGGGAGAGTCAAAGAAAGTGAGACTTTGAACTAGATTGAGTGCTGTCAGAAAGTCAGGACAAGTCTATGACTATCTCAATTAATCTTATCTAGAGGGAGGGCAGACTAGAATGAGGCTAAAGCTATAATTAGTAAAGAAACAACAGCCAGTCTTATTAAGTGGAAGAGAGGCTGCTTGGTATTTTGTGGTGTTTGTACAGTGACCTTGTTTTTGTGTGTGCTTAGAGAAAATTACGAAGTGGTCTTGTTTAGATTAATTTTATCATGGTTTCAGAGTGACCTTGTTTGATGTTGGTGTTCCATGAAATTGTTTATGTCCAACAGGAGAATAATATGGTCCAGCTGTGAGTGCCATGCCAGCTTCAAACAACAGAATCCTATCTGTAAGTGATATCAGGGCTTTCTTTATCTTTCTAACTTAAAGCTATACTTTTACTTATACAAAGACATTTATGTACAAATATGTTCAATATAGCAATACTTATAGCAAAACATTCTACATATTTACCAGCAGCAGAAAGGCTAAATCACTGATTATTATAGTTATATGCTGGGTCACTATGCAGCTTTGAAAAATGATGTAAAATTGTGCTGATAGGAAGAATTCTAAAACATTGTTAGGTGATAAAAGCAAAGTATAAAATAGCATTTGTTTCCGTTTGTGTTGAAGGTCATTAGGGTTGTTTGGTAAACATTGTTTCATCCCCCTTCCAGGATAGGAATATATTTCCTGATCTTGTGTTTAGACAGGGCTATGTTATTAGTTCTTGTAAATGAGTTATCAATAAGACATAAACCATTTCCGAACTGTAACATTTAATTGTTCATCTAAGGTCCTTGGTAACTCTCTTCCTTTGTCATGGCTACTGACAGTGATCCAGATGAAGGTCTGGATCCCAGAATAAGAAAACCATGAGTCAGAGCCTCCAATTGACCTGCAATAGAGGCACAACATGAGAAAAAAAGCCTTATTGTTTAAGTCACTGAGATTTGGGGATGGTTAGTAACCACAGCACACAGTTAGTCTAGTCTATCCTGGCTAATACAGTATTAGACCAGAATTGGAGTGCTACAGTGAAAAAGGCGGGTGGGAAGGGCTGTGGGATGAATTGGGAGTTTGGGATTGACATATATACACTACCGTGTGTAAAATAGGTAGCTAGTGGGAACCTGTTGTATGGTGCAGGGAGCTCAGCTTGGTGCTCTGTGGTGACCTAGTTGGGTGGCATGGGGAGGGGAGGGAGGTCCAACAGGGAGGGAATATATGTATACATACAGCTGATTCACTTCATTGTACATCAGAAACTAACAAAACATTGTAAAGCAACTATACCCCAATTAAAAAAAAAAAAGAATATGTGGCGTTGGGTTAGGGGTTGGGTGATGATCAGTGAGAAAACTTTTATCTGAGGCTGTAAGGAGGAGGGTCCATATTATTCAATAACAAAACACATGGTAAAATTGTCATCAAAAAAAATTATAAAGCAGTTAATATACCTATTAGAATTGAAGTCTTAGGGGAATAAGTTGAAAGACAAAATGTTAGTAGCAAGTGTTAGTTTCCATTGACTGCATTTGGCAAAATATTACAAGAAAGACATAAGCTCAGAATAGAATTAGCTATTTCATAAGCAGGAATACAGTTGCACTTTCAACAGGTAGTTTCAAGCCATCTTTTGTTTCAGAAAAGTTCTCTTGATTTATATTTTCTAGTATTTTTTATCTTCCATTGCTTTAGTTTTTGTCCTCAGGATCCCCTTTTATATGTGTGTTTAGTCTTCTTTGCTTGTCATCTATAACTATCACTGTCTCTCAAATACTTTTTAACACCTTACTTCTTTTTCATTTTTCACCTTTTACTTTCTATTTCTCTTAAGGCATTCATTGTGTTTATTAATTCCTTCAGGTTTATTCTTCAATTCTGAAATGACTTTTTCATTTATTAATAATTTTTTACATTTGTGAGCTCAAATTGCAAATTTTTCTATTTCTTATTCTGTTCTCCAATTATCTAATTTCTAAAATTTTAGAATTAAGATTTCTGTTGTTTCATGGCTATTAACTTTTTCTTAAATCATTTTATCTTTGAAGAATTTGGTTACAGTTTTCATCTATTTTTGTGTTCAAATTATCCTGGCATGCCTTCATTGTCTGTAAGGATATTATTTTGCTCCTTATTTTCTTTTTTATTATAAAAGTGTCTCTTTATAAAAATCCTTTTCTGTTGTGCTTTTCATTTGTTATGCATTTTTCTGTATTAAGATACAGATATTTCTGAATCAAGATAGCTTTCCTAGAATCATAGCTCTAGATTTCCTTCTGTAATATTCAAAATGTGTTCAAAAACAAAAGTTGACATTTTCCTGAGATCTGCTAACTCTGGTTCCTTCTCCCCAATATTTTCTTGAACTTTTTCTTTTATTATTTTCCTATTGAAGTTCTACTCTCAGTACTTTTTACTTGATGCAAGATTTGATACTGGAAGGGAATTTTAGCTGATTACTCTCAAAGGTTTATAAAGCCCAGATTTGTCCAACACCATCATGCATACCATGGACCCTTAGCTCACACTGTGAATTAAGGTCTGCAGTTCGCCCTCCCAGTTCCAGCTGCTAGCTTCGAATTTTCTTGATGAGTTTACCAGTGAGTACCTGCTGGTAATTTGGATACTTTTTAGCTCTGGAGCCATCAGAAATTTTTGTCTTTCCTCTGCTTTCTCTCACATCACTGTTGAAATTGTGTGAGTCTTCTTGGTGGTTGTGGTTGGTCTTCACCTGCTCATATTTGGGAGTTTATAGTTAACCTAGTGGTAGATGTTGTCCATGTGTTTTAGGTTTTGCTGTCCTAGTCTCTATACTTGTTTATATGATGAGATTTGGGGAAATTTAAAAATTCTGCCACCATCTTCCCAGAGTCCTCCACCTTGAATGTTTAAACACATACCTTTTTGGTTTTATGCTTTCAAATGTTTTTATTCTTTCTTAAATATATATTTTATCATATTTTTGTATGTTCATATATATGTGTATGTGGGTGTGTATCAGTGCAGTCATGTGACATGTTGAATGGAAAAAACAGTGTAAATTCATGATATGCATTCCAGCTTTGTAACTATTGTAGGTGACCCAAATCTCATTTTAATTCTCTAGTATCCATATTTGTATCTCTAATCTATATGCACACGTGCATGCGCGCGCACACACACACACACACACACACACACACACACACACACACACACAATGAGGACTCCTTGAAAGGTAGATGATGCCAAATTTTAGGGCAGAAAAAAAAATCAGTATGGACCTGGGCCATCTGTTTATTTGTGCTAATTTCATAAATGAGGAAACTGAACTCCAAAGGTTGTTGCTAGACACAAGCATGCTTTAAAAATGTCAGCAGAAAAAAAAAAAAAAAGTCAGCAGAAGTGCTGAAATAAAGGGAATCAAACTACAGAGATGCTTACTAGTCAAATTTATACAGTTTGAGTATTAAAATAAGTTTAATGATAATAATTCTTGTGACAATTATAATAGCTAAACAGACTGAATCTAAGAAAGTCTAGAAGTTCCTAATAATACTCAAACAAGAAAAGTTTATAGAAGATCACCAAAAGTTATCACAATATACAAGAAGAGTGTGTCTATTAGAATATGCTTCATATTTTATTGATACAAATATATAAGGAATTGTTAACATACAAAAGTATTAACTAAATATCTATCTATAAAGTTTAGGTATATACTTTCTTTGATCAAAAGAGTCCATAAGAAAGCCAAGTTATCTCAGCAAAAGTAGATTCAGTAACAAGAAAAGGAAAGCCTGATCAGCACATGTAATTAATCAGATTCAAAGGGTGTCCACAGCTAATCAGATTCACTGGTCACATACAATAATCAAGTAAAAGGAGGGTTCAACAGAGTGTTCTAAAATGATAAATTAACCAAATGTACAAAAGAGTAAAGCTGACTATGCAGACACAATCCCTCATCTCCTAGGAGCTGACAATTCTTGATGGTCCAACTAATTAAAATAAAATACTAATAAGAAATATATAAGATTTTAATAGTACTGACAACCACACTAATGTATCAATGTGACAAGGCAATGGGTAGGATAAAACTTAGAAGAATTCCTTACCTCTTTGAAAGCTACCAAGTCTCAAAAAATTAAAACTTTTATAAACAAAGCAAAAAAATTAAAAGCCTCACAATGTAATGATTAGAATTTTATTAGAAAAAGGAATTTACTCCAGATTAGCAGCTTAGAAATCACCTTAGACTTCTCAGCCAGAGCCATGTCTCAACCAAGAATTAAACTTTTCATAACTCGTAACAAAACCTGATTAAGCTGAAATGATACCATTTTCTTAAAGATCTGGTAAGATTATCAAAACCCCATGTAAGAATCTTAATGGAAGCCTAGGAAGATAAGACCAAAAAATAATAAAAAGAAAGACAAAATAATATATTATATTATACTATACTATATATATAATAAATATATAATATAACTTTATTTCTGGTTTTAGAGTAAATGTGTTTATTAATTTGTAATCATTGTAGTAGTATGTTGTCTGTTTTTAAAAGGTGTTTAAGACATTGAAAGTAACCTAAAATATAGTGTTTGGAAGTATCTGATGAAAAATAAAAGTTTGGGGAAATTTGCTAAATTCTTGAACTTTGTTTTATTAATTTCTTTAAGTAGTTTTTAGAGGAATTTAAAAACTGATTATTTACTATAATCATAAGATTAATAAATTAGATACTAATAAAGCCAAATATTAGTGAGTGTTACTCTCTCACATAAAGGGCCATGATATAATAAAAACTATTGATAATATTCTAGTCAGGGGAAAGCAGAAATTTAAAAAGTAAATGAATGAGCGAGAAAATTTCAGGTAGTTTGAAAGGAGCAAAGTAGAGGGATGCAACAGAGTGTTGGAAATGCATTACTATGGACTGGGATCATGGAAGATCTCACTGAAGCTGTGATGTTTGGGGTGAGACCTAAATGATAAGAAAACACCAGTCATGTAAAGATCTGGAGGCAGAGAGTTCTAGGCAAAAAACAGCAAGAACAAGTGTCCTAAAGCAAATGTCCTTTGCTGTATCCAAGACTTAGAATGAAGGCCAGCATGGCTGGAAAATGATGGGTGAATGTCAGAATGGTAGGAGAAAAGACCAGATCATGTAGGGCCTTGTGAGCTACAGTAAGAGGTGGGGATTTTATCCCCAGCACAGTGAGAAGTCATTGGACGGTTGGCTACAAAGGAGTCAGGAGCCAATTAACTGTTACTATTAGGGCAATAGATTGTTGGGGAGCAAGAGGGGACGATGGGAGGTCAGTTCTCTCTTTACCTGGATCCTAGTTCAAGTACTCCCTTGTCCCATGAAGCCTTCCCTGCTCACCTGAATGGAGATGCCATCTCTCTTCTTTACACTCGGTAACACTGCGTCACTACTGTCTTGTGACATTCATTATATTCAGTTTTGTATTTTAGGGAGCTGTGATGTTTCATCTCCCCTTGAAAATCTTAGGATATAAGTTCCTACAAGGTAGTGACTATACCCTGTTTATCTTTGCATTTGTAATAAAGCTTAACTTGGTGGCTAACACAAAATGGATATTATGTGAGGATGGAGAAGTAAGAATTTATTTTGCTTATGGCAATACATAGAATCAATTCAGCTACGGCCTCTATAGCTATTGAAAGAATTAAAAGATAAATGACTGTTGGTTTCTGCATTAACAGCATGAAGAAGGTGGGGGAAAAATATGTCTCAACTTTTTATTCAGGGCCAAGTCAATGTCTGTTCTGGATAAAATAGAGAAAATATAACTGCTTTAAAAACTTGGGTTTAATTAATCTAGGTGGGAAAATGGGGTTGGAAACATTACTGTCAGTTTGACTGACAAATTTCCTTTGGAAAAAAATGAAGAAAGAAGCAAATAACTTCTGTATTCTATATTGTTGGTGGAAAAAGAAATTCAGAAAGCACGTCATGCAGTATTAAAGGGACAGAATTTCATACATCAGAAGAGCATAAGCTATACCGGGGAAGGCCAGGACTAAGGAGAGGTATTGGAGTCAACACAGAATGGTGAGCACAGGTGAGAAGGAAGACGACTTCAAAAGTGTGTGACACGAGGGCTACTAATCCATTAATGATGTTCCGAATAGAAGCAGAGGAAATGCATCAGGTCTATAAAACCACTAAGTTATAAACTTCTTTACTTACCTGGGGAGAACTCTGTGAAGTTGGAGAAACAGTTTTAGGGAAAAAAAAAAAAAAAGAGAGAGATGTTAGTTATCATCTACCTAAGCTTTGTATTTTGTCGGTGAGGAAATTGCGTTGTAGAAATATGAAACAGCACACTGAGGTCACACAACTAAGTAACAGAAATACTGAAATGTGAACCCAGATTTCTTAATTCCAGCTCTTTGCTCTTGCCAGTATATACTCTGCAAATTGGGTGGTTACAATCCATTTCCCCTTATTTTTGTCATAGCGCTTTAAATTTTTGCGGGGGGGCGGGGTTGGAAGGGATTCATTCTTGCCGTTGTCTGTCATCTTCAGGGACTGTTGGTCAAGTTGTCCCCCAGCTAAGGCTTGAGTATATGACCAAATGCTGACAAATCAGACTCATTCTCTGGGACTTTGAATCCTGAACACGCTGATTCTAGGACAGGAAAACTGATGGAGCTGAATCATCGCAGAGGTGGCAAGCTGACAAGCCCGTCAGTGAAATTCAGCTACTTGGATCCCTAGAACCACTTCATTTTTGCTCCAAGTGAGCCTGGTTCTTTCACTTTTCCTTCTGTTTTCAAATTATCCCACGTTATTCACATTTATTTATTTTTTATTATATTGTTAAAGCTCTTGCTTAGCATAGCAGAGTCCATTTCTTTTCCTTACAACCCAGAAGCTCTAATTACTACTCTGCTTCTAGGAATATAAACATGTCAGGACATGAGATGAGAAATTAAAGAAACAGTGAAAAAGGAGAGGAAATGACCAAACTGAAGTTTTACAAATAAGACTGAAGGAGAATTTCAGATTAGGGTGTACATGTATTCATTCGTGTAGATTTAATACAGTTTTATTAAATATCTAATCTGTGTCCAGCAGCGGTGAGATAACAACCTGTGGGTATCCAAATGAATGGAAATAAAAAGATCCCACAACACGTCAGGGACTCAATATGTGAGCTGGACAGTCAGATGCAAAGAAAGTGGGACCCACGAGTGAGGACTAATAGACTGGGGTCAGGAACAGTCAGAACAGGATCTACAAGAGGACTGAGCTACTTGGATCCCCAGACACACCTCATTCTTACTCCTGAGCCTGGTTCTTTCACTCTTCCTTTGATTCTGGAAATTCTGAAATTGATTTCTGCATCTGAGTTCATAAGCAGCACGAAGAACAGAAGGCACAGAGATTCCTTGACTGTCTTTCCATTGCTTACCTGGGCCTTGAAGCTCTATTAAAATGTCACTGGAAAAAATGATCCAAGAGACGTGACTGGAATTCTTGCCTGATGTTACATTTAGTACCCCCGAGCCAGACAGTTAAACTTGCTAGGCCTCAGTTTCCTCTTCTATGCAATGAAGAAACAGCACCCACTCTGTTTACCTCCTAAGTTGTGAGAAATACATGAGAAAATGGATGCAATGGTTTAGTAAATTGAGAAAAAAGACCAAGAGAAAAATGTTACTTTCCCTTCAGCATCGTTTCCAGCCTTTGTTATGAACAACCATTTCTCTCTCAGCCATGGCAGAGCGAGAAGCTTTAAAAAAAGTTAACTGATTCACTTTGTTATAAAGCAGAAACTAACACACCATTGTAAAGCAATTATACCCCAATAAAGATGTTAAAAAAAAAAAACAAAACAGCTAAAGGAAAGGAGATTGAGATTGTGTTGCCGACTTCAGAGGCCAGCCTTCGGGTTATGTAGCTCCTAGAAACGAGGAGAGAACAGAGGCTCTGAGAAGAGTTTTGACAAAAATTAAAGTGCAAGAAAGGTATACCATGACTGAGAAATTGCCGGAGTATTCATTCAGAAAATATGTGTATTGCCATGAGAAATCATTAGTTTGAGGATGAGAATATATCTTTTATTTCTGAATCTCATGTCTCTAGCTTATGTTTATCACAAGTAAATATTCACTGAGTAAATGAATGAACAAAAACTACTCTGGCCTTGACCCAAATGCATATACTTGCCCACTGTGATACTCCTATCTCTTAAAGTAGTGATATTAATGTGCTGTTCAGAATGGCAAACTAGTTACAAATGTTTGCCTACTATCCCTCTGGAGTTTTGTAATTTTACATCACTGAAGTAAAATGATAGAAATACAGAACGAGAGAACAAAACTGGGAATAAACTAATAACAGTAAAGGTAAGGGACCAACACTTTATTAGGAAGTTCAATTCCATGAAAGCAAGAATGAGGGAAAGACAAGTAAAGTAGGGAAGGAGGAGTCAAAAATTAAAGTGGTACATCTCTGAGCTGGCCAAACGTTGTTAAATTAGGCAACCGATTTCTTGGTTTCAGAGAGATCTTCAGAGAGGCCATGTGATCTACTATGTCCCAGAACAGTCCATAGTCAGGGAAGATGAGAGAATTATTCTGCTAGCCTTTTCGTGTCTCAGGTCTTCCTGTTCAAGCCCTCCCCGCATCACAGCACCTCAAGATTGTGTTACCCACCTCTCTGGGAAGGTTCTGGAACACCTATAGGTTCAGTAAAGCTACTTGGTCAGGTTCTTCTTGCCAGCACTGGCACCATGGTTGGGCCTCTTTATACTGTAGTTGTAGCAGCAACTGCAGCAGAGACCTGGCTCTGTGACTGTGGGAATGGATTGAGGCATTGGTAGGGGTGATAAGGGCAAGAGGCCAAGCAGATAACTAAGGCACACAGGGAGAACAGAGTGGCTGCATGGATTTGAAGGAGTACTTACACTGAGTCCAGTATAACCCCCAAACTCCTTTTTCAGGAATTTACGTTAGCCCGACAAAGGCGAGGGAATAAATCTGAGAGGCAGGAAATAGAGAAGCAAAACTGAGGATTAATGAAAGGAAGAATGACAGCTACGAGGCAAGGCTGGAGAGCAAACAATGCATAGTGGAGTCGAAAAATGGAGGCCTTTCTATGAAAGATCTTCATAAAAATATGTTTAAGACATGATAAAATCAAATTGTTCAAGAAAAAAAGAAAGGCAATTAGAAATTCCAGAAAGCAAAACCAAATCAAACAGCAAATTCCAATAACTGATTGGAGAGCTAGATATACATTCTAATAACCTTGAAAATGTAAAAGTGAAAAGTATAAGTATTAGAAGTTAAGCTAAGGTAAAAATTTGAAGAGGTGAAAGAAAAGCTAGTGACACTCATTTTCACCTTACAAACTAGGGATTTGAGATGTTGGTGATCAAAAAAATGAGATGAATGGACATTAAGTAGAATTATTTCAAGTGACTTTAAAAAGTAATTTGAGGGCTTCCCAGGTGGCACAGTGGTTGAGAGTCCGCCTGGCGATGCAGGGGACACGGGTTCGTGCCCCGGTCCGGGAAGATCCCACATGCCGCGGAGCAGCTGGGCCCGTGAGCCATGGCCGCTGAGCCTGAGCTCCGCAACGGGAGAGGCCACAACAGTGAGAGGCCTGTGTACCGCAAAAAAAAAAAAAAAAAAGTAATTTGACTGTACATTCCTAGCAGGATTTAGTCTAAGAACAAAAGAAAATCATGAAAAAGCGTTGAACAGCATTATGTAATGATATTTTAAACTACTAATTATATGTTGAAGAGTAGAGAAAATAAATAATTGTGCTAATGTCTTTAGGAACCCAGGTTTGTAAAATAAGAAAGAGAAATACAAAAATCAATGAAATTAACTAAAAGCCAGGTAATGTTTTTATTGGAATGTCAGTACACCTTATTTATTTTTATCTTGTTAAAAATAACAAAATATAACAGCTTATTTCATACCTTCCTATATTGAAAAGGCCTAGAAACAGTGACAATCTATAAAAGAACAACCGCAGTGCCCAGATCTTGGTCTCTAAATATCATGTCTCTAAAAAGATCCAAGGATCCTTTTTAAACTAGTTCCGTGTCTATGACAGGACAGATACAAGATGATCCTGAGATATCTTGTTGGACTAAAAGCAAGGAAACTATCCAAGACTACAGGAGTCATGTCAAAAGGTCTCAGGAGCCAACTTGAAGAAGTTCTCACTGGTATAAAATGGAAAATTGGGCATCGAAAAGAGTAATGATCACACTGTTTAAAACACATCACAGGGCTTCCCTGGCGGCGCAGTGGTTGGGAGTCCGCCTGCCGATGCAGGGGATGCGGGTTCGTGTCTGGGAGGATCCCACGTGCCGCGGAGCGGCTGGGCCCGTGAGACATGGCCGCTGGGCCTGCGCGTCCGCAGCCTGTGCTCCGCAACGGGAGAGGCCACGGCAGTGAGAGGCCCGCGTATAGCAAAAAAAAAAAAAACAAAAAAACCCACATCACATATGTAAAAAAATCCATGAATTCTTCATGGTACTAAAAACAAAAAAAGGCAACCTCATTGGTTTGCTAGAGCACCACATTATTATTCTGAAAGTTGGTAAATAAAGGAAATAAATCAAGCACTTACCTGCCTTTCCTATACAAACCATGTTTCAAGGTAACAAATAGTTAACGTGGAAAAATTCTTTACAGTAGAACAGATAATTCAGAAGACATAGGAAAATTAAGAAAGTCAACATTTTATAATCCTTAGTGAAATAACAGATCTGGTCAAAGATCATCAGTGGCTGCTAAACCCATTAGGTAAATGTTGATGGGGAACTTTATGATAGATGGAGTAGACTGACATTCCCTGGACCCACTAATTAATCTTCTCATCACTCAAAGAGGAGCCACCAGATCTGACACCTCTTATTCTAATATGATATTATAGGATGTACACAGCACCATCCATGAAATATTATTGCAAAAGAATTTTTTGATATGAATTTAATTAAGCCTGTAGGTCTAACTACCAGTTTTGTAGAAAGCATTTTTAAAACTACTTATTAACAACATTATGACATTACACACCCAATTCAGCTATTTCACGTTTCTGTTTTCTCTTTCTCCATGTGAGGAAAAAATGCTAGTTTGAACTACCACGGAAACTATATAATTATTATTCGCAAGGATTACAAATACTTTGTTCTTGAAGTCCAAAGTGATCTCAAGAAGGGTGTCTGAACTTCATTCATTTACTTATTCAACCAAGATTTATTGGCCATCTCCAGGCCCAGCGCTGCACTAAGTGCTATTGATTCAGAAATGCACATTAGAGTCTCTGTCCTGGATTTGCTCACAATTCCCTCAAAATCTAGGACTCCATTTTTAGAGATAAATTAACTGAGCAGAGATATTTGGAAGGGAGTAATGGAGAGAGCTCTGACCTAGTTATCTAAATATCATAGTTGGTAAAGTAGACGTTAGACATGACCCAGGGCCTTATTAATGAGAACGTTAAGAGTTTTAATTTTGGAAATTGAAACATACGTTTTTGTGTTGCATCATAACATGGCTTATTCTCAATTTGTTCATGGCTTCTTTGAAAGTCAAGTTGATATAGAATTGCTGGAATTAAACGAAAAATCAGAAAGTCTTTAGCATTTAAACATGAACTGTTTTAAATTGGTTGGCAGGTTATTTCACTTACAGATTTTTTTGTTTTAAAGAAACTATTGCAGATAAAGGGTTTGGGGATGAAAGTCAACCAGAAGAGTAATAAATATTTTGTGTCATTAGTCAAAAATGGTTTTCTAGGCGAGTCAGCTGATTCTTAAATTTTTTTTTTTTTTTTTTGGTGGTACATGGGCCTCTCACTGTTGTGGCCTCTCCCGTTGCAGAGCACAGGAGCACAGGTTCCGGACGCGTGGGCTCAGCGGCCATGGCTCACGGGCCCAGCCACTCCGCGGCATGTGGGATCCTCCCGGACCGGGGCACGAACCTATGTCCCCTGCATCGGCAGGCAGACTCTCAACCACTGCGCCACCAGGGAAGCCCAGATTCTTAAATTTTTAAAAAGAAGAATAATCGAATCTCTGGAATTTTATTCTCAAATGACAGAATTCAATAAGGCATTTCCTGTAGTGGTTGCTTTCTTCATATCAAGCAAAGAGATTATATGCAAGTTTGTCATGTAATTGGAATAATATGTCACCTTTGTAGAGGGTCTTGAGTTGCATCATTCTGTCCAGTAAGCATTTTTCTATCATCTTGGCTGGGGAGAAAGCTCAGGAGAGTCCCTAGTCTTTGAAATAACTTTGAAAAACAACTTTTTATATTTTATAGAATACATTTTTCAACAAATTAATTGGAGTTATGAGAGTTTGGAAAAATAAGTCCTCTGATATTTCTGGGGTTAGTGAGAGTTTAACTTGTTTTCAAAAAGAGTCTTTCTGTTTTATTGGTCCTCTGTGGGCAGCTTGAAAGACTACTTCGGCACTTAAACTTGTATCAAAGTCTCACTTTCAGAGGAAGAGATCAATGTAGCCATTTGCATCTGGCAAAAAGAACTCTTTAACTTACACTGAGGACAGTGGCAAGAAGCTAGAATGTAGAGAAAACAATTAGGACATGAAGAAATGGACTTCCTGGAAATACTCTGAGCAGCTGTATGGGAGATTCTTTCAAGAGAAAGCTCTGCACAGGGGATGTGAATATGGTAATATAGATTGAGATTATCTCCCAGCACCCCTGTTCTGGGAAGTTCTTCTCATCTCAGTTCACCCCCTTGGCCCTATCTTTGAGTACCTTGAATCTTAATACTTCTTGGTATCCATGTTTCTTGCTACATACACAAAAACTCAGAGATAACTGGCCAGTAGGGGAAAAGGAGGAATAGTGAAGCAGAGGCATAAAAGGATGAGAGAAAAGACATAGGAGATAGAGAGAGAGTCCTGAATATTGGCATGCTGGACAATGTTTAATAATCAGCTCCCTACTTAATGAAAAAAAAAAAAGGGACTAATTGTAGCATTGGCCAAATTCTATGGTATGAATTTTTCTACCATGGCTGATTTAAAACAGCTACCAATGGGATGTTACCAAATGTGAGTTGGAAAGAGACTCCTAGTAGCACACCGTTATATAGTATTTCCAACATACAGATACAATAAATCTAAATAATTTCAGGAGCCTATATAATAGTAAAATACAAATAGATAATATTAAGATCAGTAAGAGTAAAAAAAATTAGGAATTGGTGAGACCCAATTATTTAGTATCTAAAAAATGCAATTTATTTAACTGTAAGTTTGTTTAACTTAATTTTTAATAATGACTGTGTTTTACAACCAACTTACAAAATTCCTAAATTTAATAATCGACTCTGGTGATCTGGTAGGGCTGTTTCTGGTACACCAGTGGTCCTGATTGTATATTCATGCCTGGTTTCAGGTGTCTTGTAAGTCCAGAAGCCCCATTTTTGTCCCTGGCTTACCTAAGATAGCTCAGTGCCTTTATAATAGATCTCTCTCTCTCTGTTACACATAACTCACCTTGGATTTTGGCCATTTGTACCACAGGTAGCTGTTTTACTAGGAATTGCATCTCACTACAATTTTAAAGAGAGTAGGAAAAGGAAAATATATAAAAGACGCCACTAATAGTGCTTCCTTTTTGCTGATGCCTTGTGTAAAATATTGTGGTTAATATTTTGAAATAAACTAACTTCAGTTTCTTTTCCTCATGGTTTCTCATACAGATTATCATCCCACCATCCAGGCAGCCACAGTAGCTTTGCTTATGAATGCCCTCAGGGCCATTGAGAATATAACTGAGAAGAAGGCATGGTTCATCTTCAAGTTTCAAATTAGGCCTTTTAAAAAGTCCATGGTTTAAGCAATAGTCTTGAAAGCAAGCCTTTCTATTATAGAAGCTAGGCTGTTTTGAGTGATAAAACGTTTTGATGATTTCCAAAGCCTGAGATCCTTGGAGTTCTCAGAGCACAATGTTTATGCATAAATCAGAGAATGAGCAGGGAATCTGTGACAGTGTAAAAGCAATTTTCTATCTCAGAGAGATAGGGAAGTTAGGGTAATAAGGGAGAATTATTAAGGGCATGGCTAGACTTTAGATTGTGGATCCCTGAAGGGTGCTCATATGTTCTACATTTCTGGAATGGGATTGGGTGGGTAGCAGCATAATGAAAACGGTGATAGAAACACAGAACATATTTGAGAGGCTCCCAGAATATAAAAGACGACAGGTTTCTGCAATGTACTGAGCAGTGAAGTAGAATGCCCAAGAGGGTGTACCAACGCCTGGGTCTAAAGGCTGCCTCACAGATTCCCCGAATCCCAAGGAGAAGGGAGGAAATGCTGAGAACAGTGGATTGGGAGAAGCCTAATAGTAGGGGGAATCGATGTACGACCAACGTTCAAATTAACCAGAGGCTACTACAGCACTGGGACTCTGGCAGTGAATGTTACAGAAACCAACTGCCGTTTCCAGACACGTTGAATTGCCCCCAGCAGAGGCCAGGAAGAACAGAAGACGGTATTTGGATCAGAGGTAGCAATTTGCCAGTGCTGGCGTTACCCCTGGGAACTCATAGTGCTTCTACAGAGTACAGGAGAAAGAGAAAGCGATGAGAAACAGTCTGAATTGACTGAGTAACCTCGAGGTGACTGTATTTCACAGTGGAAGTGATGGAGTTCTCCTCAATTGGTAAAATTTTATTATCTACCTTTAGTAGATACAGGTCTTGTGAACAAAGTTACATTGTGTTGTACATAGAGAAACTTACTTTTACTTTTTCACACCTGAGACTCTTCGAAAATAATTTTTATAAGTACTTCCCACTAAAAACTGCTGGTTCAGTGTAGGCTTAGAAATAGGGATCAGGGGACTTCCCTGGTGGTCCAGTGGTTAAGACTCCGTGCTCCCAATGCAGGGGGCCTGGGTTCAATCCCTGGTCAGGGCACTACAGCCCACATGCAGTAACTAAAAGATCCCGCATGCGGCAACAAACACCCGGTGCAGCCAAATAAATAAATAAATAAATAAATAAATATTAAAAAAAAAAAGAAATAGGGATCAGAAGATCTGAGGGGTTTTTATTCTTATTATTTTTTTAATTAAAGTATAGTTGATTTGTAATGTGTTAGTTTCAGGTGTACAGCAAAGTGATTCAGTTATACATAAATATATATATCCATTCTTTTTCAGATTCTTTTCCCTTATAGGTTATTACAAAATAGTGAGTATAGTTCCCTGTGCTGCACAGTAGGTCCTTGTTGGTTATCTGTTTTATATATAGCAGTATGTATATGTTAAGATTTAGAGCTCAGGTATTCCTTGCCCCGTTTTATACCTTGAATTCTACCTAAGAAAAAAAGTGGAGTTCAAGAACAACCAAAGCACGCCCTCAGTTTGTCTCTGGGATTTACCAGTTGCTGTGAGGCTATATTCTATTCATATAAATATGTAGGACCCATAAATACTTGTTGGGGCAACAGTTTTCCCCATCCAGTTTTGATATTTCCATCAACATCTGAAGATTGGAGTAAGTCCAAAGTGAAATTTAGGATTTGTCAATTCTAAATATTTTATTCTGAATCCAGGATTCAGACTAAAATTTTGTTTTGCTTTATTTAAAATAATATGAATTTTTAATATTACTATAATTTCATTTGCTTCACTTTCATATTTTCCTTTAATTTTATATATTCAACCATTTTTATCATTTGTTTAGTAACATAGCATTTGTAACCAAGATATATTTTTTGCTTTAAAGCTAAAGACTGTACTGAATCTCTGTTAAACTCTCAGTTGTTAAAGTCAAATCTCTAAAACATTTCATTTTATAAATACTTAAATATCCTATTTTACAATTTCTATTAAATGCATAAATGAGGTTTTTGCAGTCTTGGCACCAAACACTGTCCACTGAAGTAAAAATATTCTTCCAATTTTCATTATTTTACTCCAAGGTCTTATATGATATGTTATTTGATTCTCTACAAAGTTTATTTGATAAATGAGAGTAAATAAAGGTTTATCAAGAAAATATTTAAAGTGATTTACATCATCCAGTGACAATTGAATACAGTGACTAACACAGTGCTAAATTAAAACATCTGGAAATTTTGCTAAAATTTTGCCTGGAACTCTCAACTTTCTCCCTAACTTTCCTCTAACATCATCTGTACAAAATTCAATAAGATTTTTATGTCATTTTTCTCATTAAAACTGTTCTTCTCAGGTAATAAAATTAGGTTATTTTAGCTCTTGTTCTTTCTAGCTTTACAAGATCAACAAAAGTACATATATATATATATATATATATATATA
>NW_006788426.1:745445-764907 GCF_000442215.2 Lipotes vexillifer | reverse complement strand
ACGCGGGCCTCTCACTGTTGTGGCCTCTCCCGTTGCGGAGCACAGGCTCCGGACGCGCAGGCTCAGCGGCCATGGCTCACGGGCTCAGCTGCTCGGTGGCCTGTGGGATCTTCCCGGACCAAGGCACAAACCCGTGTCCTCTGCATCAGCAGGCGGACTCTCAACCACTGCGCCACCAGGGAAGCCCTAAACTATATTTTAAATAATAAACTTCAGATTTTAAATAAATTATTAAAACATTTTTATGTGAAACAGTTGAAGCTTCATTAATAATTTAAAAATTTGAAATTCCATTGTCTCAATATATGTTTTCTGAGCATATATTGTTAATTTATATACATACATTATTCACTTAAGTATGGATTCAACATAAAGCTCTCCTATTATGAATTTCCTGGGGAAAAATTGTTTCAAAGATTAAATCCCACTGAAAGTTATAGTCTAAAGACATAAATTTAGAAATCAATTGTTCTATTAGTGAGGTAAATTTCCAAAGAAATGAAAGTACAAAACCTGTAAGTTAAAATCTAAGGGAATTAAAATTTTAAATCAAATGTACTTGTTCCTATGAATTAAAATTCAAATAAATTAAAACTCAGGGTCAAAAAATTAATAGGATACAGAATATTCTGACAGTTCTAGACCAAAAAATTGAGAAAATAAGGCAATCCCCAGGCTTGATGCAGTCTACCAAACCCAGGCTTTAGTGTTATCAAAGACCACAGCAGAAACTCAAGCACTCATGAGGAAAAAAAGGAGAAACAGAGAACTTCTTGTATGTTTCAACCTCACCAGGTGAGAATCAATCCAATGTCAGCCACTCACAGTCTGTGCCTAGGGTCCTTAAACTTAGTTGCAAGAAATTTCCCATTTAGAGATTAATTTTGGCAGTATGATTATACCACAACTGGCAGGAAATTAACCTATGCATATGATTTTCTCTCTCAGAGAGTGACATTTTTGACATCACTGACTTTTGCAAGTTCAGAAATTTCTTACGGTGGCAGCCCCAGTTATCAGGTCTTAAACTGAGACCTTTCTGCATGTTTAATACTGCTTAATTTCCTTTTACTCATTGATCCTGGTGTTTTTGGTCCTCCAGTGCTGAATTGAATATAACATAAATTGTATCTACCCACAAAGACTCTATATCCAATATTTTCAGTCCTGCTACAGAAGCTTTTGACAATGCCTCTTGCTGTGCAATTGCTTAAGTCAAAGAAACCTACCTTCTGGGAAGGTTTCTCCTTTATCCTCCACATTTGTTTCAGCAGAAAAGTCATCCTCAATCTATTCAAATATTGAAACTTCTCTTGAGTTTATAGTATGTACCTCTTGGGTCTAGGGTAGGATAGACTAATATCTCTGCTATGTGCTCCCAAGACATGGAAATTTCTCACATTTTTAATGTGCTGAACATGAATAACATTTCTCTTGTTATTATATCTTTTTCTACCTCAATTGTTTCTCAGTTCTTTTCAGGAAGTTGAATCTGCTTTTCAAATAGATCCTTTTCTTCTCTAACCAATGTAAAATTAGTACCATTTACAAAATCTCAAGAGCTTGGTTTTTTTCACTATTACTCTGCTCACTGGACAGACATTTATTTGTCTAACCATTTTTCATAAATTTGGTTCAGTGAGGATCTTTCATAATAAGAAATAGGAAATGAGTGAGCTCTGGTCCTGCCAAAGCAACTATTTTTCCGATAAGTCTTGGCCACCTCCGTGTCTGTGAATTGGATATTCTCACCCAGGAGGAATTCTCCCAACAGACCAACATCTGTCCAAAGCCTGACCTTGATCTATTATTTTCCATCTTAGTTTCCCTTGAATAATTTTGTTGCACCTTCTCTTGGAATCTCAATTACATAAATTTCTTAATCTGGTTCCCCCAGGACACAGGCAATAGTTGTTGCTTCCCCACACAGAGTAAGAGTTTCATTTCCCTTTGATCCTCTGTAATCCTTTGAATATTTTATGATGGTCCTCTGGTCTTCCTTTTGCAGACCAGTGCAATTTATTTTAACCATTTCAAACAGCTGTCACAATCTTTAAGGGGTAATTTCCAGAGAATTCTTACTGTAGATGCTAATTGTGATTTTAACAGGGTTTCTTTCTGTACTGTATTTTAACAGGGTTTCTTTCTGTACTGTTTTCCTAGATTTCTATCCCTTCTGGGGAAGTGTATTCCAGGAAGCTTTCTGAGAACTTGTTTCTCTTTCTTTGCTAGATTCTGTCATAACCCAGTACAGTTTTCAGTTAAGCAGTCAAATATGAACCCCAATCACATTTTCAGAACGGTTAGAAGCATATTTATCTCCCTTGTGCTTTTATCTCTTTCTGACTTAGCCTTCATCATTTTTCCATTCATATCTCTCTGCTTTAAAATTTCAACTTCCTCCTAAGGAAAGAATAATTATCCCTCTAGCTTAATTCTTGGTTCTTATCCTGCTGATCCCTTTCTGATAATAAGACTGAAGGATGTTTTTTAAACTACTCTGGTTTCTCCTTGATTTCCTGAACAAAACGAGTTCCTAGAACCAGAATATTCCAGGCACAAGGCTCTCAGTTACTTTAGTCATTTTAGAAGCCTGGAACTCAGTATGGATACCAAGTACCCCTCTATGTGTGAGTTAAAACTTTGTATCTCCAAAATCTAAAGACAAAGTCAGAAAACGTATCTTCAAGTCCAAAGCCAACCTGGTACCACATAATTGAAGAAACATTTAAGGGTCTGTAAACAAATGGCTTGAAGGCAAGGAGTTAGCCCATCAACCTGGGGCAAAAATCAGGTTTTATAGGTTCGAAGCTTTATATAATTTTGAGGCCCCCTTTTAAGAAAACAACACAAAAGTTTGGGCAAAATTAGATAAGAAAAATACAGTCACTGAGAATGAGAAAAAAAATCACAGTATATAAACTTTTAAAATCCGAATAATGTCACCGAATCTAGAAAAATAGTATATTTTATTAATTGCTTAAAGCATCTTGGTAAAAATTTTCTCTGACATTTTTAGTGGCATGCTTTTTGATCGCCTCTTCTTACGATAACAATACGTTCACAGAATTTTCTATAGAGAGTACAGAAAGATAATTCAGCCTATTCTTATGTTGATTGAATTTTTTTAATTCTTTATAGGACCCATCACATACTTTACTTCACACACAGGTATATTTAGTATTCATCATACTGCTATGGAGTTGTGGTCCACAAAGAGGAGTTCTGTTTTATTATTTTCTACCTGAATGCCATCAATATAAGAAAAACAATGATTACTAGGTATATTTATGAAATGTATTTCTGATGTTCGGGAACTTCTATTTTGACCAGGGATTAATGAGAAAGGAATAACTATCTAATTTTCTAAGTTTATAGGTGGAAGAATAGTTCACATGTCAAGCCTTGTTTTTCTTCCTCTGCTCACATGTTTCTGTTCTATCGTGATATGAACTTTGGGCCTGCACCTTTGTATATGTTTGCTTAGTGAATCAGAACAGTGAGCACTGAAGAACTCCCAGAAGTTATTCATACGCAGGGATTACAAGCAATAACTTCTTTGAAAGTGACTGTGAACCACATAAATATAACTCACTAAATCCAATTCCAGTGTATCTCCAAGTCAATTACCCTAAGCAAGACTCCAGAGCAGCCTGCAACAATTTGTCAAAAGAAGCAGTCTCTAAGCAATTGCAGTGAAAATGTCTTAATTCTCAGATTCCATAAAAACAGTCATGTGAGCATATTGGGAGGGGGCCATGCAACTGAAGGGCCCTGAAACAAAAACTTAATTAGCTTCAGAATGAATCTGCCCCTCTTCTCTGCAGTTTCTTTCCGGGGTCCTAAGTGGAAGTTGAAAGCACAGGAAAATGGCACAGAATCCAGGGCAGCATAGCTTTTCTCCCTACCCAGGTCTGGCCCAAATGACTTGAAGCTAGAAGAAATAGAACTCTTGTAACTCACAGAAAACTTAGCTGCTGTTTAAATCCCTGGCTTACCTAATTTATCTAATAATGTAGTTAAATAGAAAATATTTCTTTGGCCTCTGTTATTCAAAAGTTATTCATCAAAACTCTGCCCAGGCCACACCATCTTAGGGAAGTCGATACCTGCATATTTCAAGGTTAAACCAAAGCAGCCTGAGACTTGAGTGTGCTCTCCTAAGGCTGGCTTGGCTGATATTAAAACTGCCTTTGCTGGTGGATAAGGCAAACAAGGCTCAGCGACAAGCCAAGGTGGGAGGAAAGTCCTCACCCAAATTCTCGTGCTTAGTATTATTTTGATCCTCAAATTCCACTAAATTCTGTTTCTCAAGCTCCCTGGTTATCAAAGACGCTGGGGCAAAGGAAAGGCATAAAGAGGTCTCCACTTTCTAGCTTCTCTTAGCCTAGGTTGCTCCCTGACAGAAGAGTCTGACATGTGGGTTTGCAGCCAGATACTTCATTCCTGGGAAGTGATTCTAGAGAATGGCAGTGAAGGATGAAGACTGAGCCCCTGACATGAAGGAAAGTCCATACAACAGTGCTTCTTTTTTTTTTTTTCTATATGATACTATTTATATGTGGAATCCAAAATATAATACAAATGAATGTATATACAAAACAGAAATAGGCTAATCTTAAATTGTTGGATATTTAGGTTGTTTCTAATTTTTCACAATTATGAAAATTTTTGTAGAATAATCTTTGTGCATCCTCCTCAGAATAAATTCCTAGAAGCAGAATTGTTGAAGAATGCATGCAATTTTAAGTTATTTAATATGTATTGCTGTAACAGTGCATTCTTGAAAAGTTCATGACTGGGAGCAAATGGGTCTTGATCTCATTTGGAACATATGCAGATCCATGTAATATACACCTTAGAACCGTGCCCCAGAGAGAAGGAAGTGTTTATCTACCAGCTCCTGTTCCCCCATTGGTCAAAGAGTGTTAACTTCCTTGCACATCATGTTGCGTATGCATGAGGGCAGGGCATACGTAATTGCCATGCAAGCTTGAGTGCTAGGAGAGTTTTCTTAGGCATCCAAAGCTGTAGAGTTTGAGAAGCCCTGGGGCAGAGAGTGAGAAAGAAGTATAGCTGAGGTGAGCTGCTGTCAGGGTACACTTACACAGAGCTGGTTACTGCAGCATGGCTGGCATAAAAGGAGGGCCAAAAGGACACGAGGCTGACCACAAGAGGTATCAGACCCACTGCTAAAGCTCTGAACCAAAAAGGAGTTTAGACAAACTGGCTGATGGGGGAAAACACCACCTTTTTTGTTTTGTTTTGGTGGTACGCGGGCCTCTCACTGTTGTGGCCTCTCCCGTTGCGGAGCACAGGCTCCGGACATGCAGGCTCAGCAGCCATGGCTCACAGGCCCAGCCGCTCCGCAGCATGTGGGATCTTCCCGGACCGGGGCACGAACCCGTGTCCCCCCGCATCGGCAGGCAGACTCTCAACCACTGAGCCACCGGGGAAGCCCAACACCACCTTACTAATATTAAAGGTGATACTGAAAAATATGGCTTAGGTGCATGGCCACAAGGTACCTCCTTATATTGAACCTCAGACGTAGACACTCACAGGTGACACTTGGCCACCACTGAACTTCCCACTGGGGTCTGCCCCTGCAAGACGCAGCACGAAGGAACAGAGGAGAGTGTATGCTTCCTGCAGGCAGCTGTCTCTCAAAAGGAAGAGTGAGATGTAGGAGTTGACTGAGCTGCGCATGCTCGGCCCTTTGTCCAAAGGCTCAGGCAGAAGACGGAGTTGTGGGGTTGAAAGAGGGAGAACGTTTCTGCCAGTGGCATTTTCTTCAGGAGTAGGGAAGAAGCGTTCCTTTCTAGCAGGGTATTATCCTTAAGATTGTTCTCCACCAAAAGGAGAGGCAGGTTCACATAGGGTTTAGGAGAGAAGAGCCATGGAGGCACTACCTCTGCCCCCAACCAAGGAAAGCAGTCACCTGCGTGGCTCAGTTTAGCTCAGCCCTGGAGGGCTGCACTGTGCTCTAGGGCCAAAGCCTCAGAGTGATAAGGGGCATGCGCACAGCATGGGCTTGTCTTCTTGGTGACCTCTAGGAAAGGGTGACTTGTGGAAGGATAAGATGGGGTATTCAGGGTCTCAGGTCCTTCCCTTCTCTTTCTCTGTCACCAACTCTAAAATAAATTACAGCCATCTGACAGTCAATAAGTGGTCAGAATTTCTGGATTAAGGGGGTAAACTCAGAATTATCCTTTAGAAAGAAAGGAGGAAAGTCACAAATATTTCTTGGCCTAATATGTATCAAGAATAATATTAAGTGTTTCACAAATTGTCTCCTTTAATCCTTACAATAAAACTGTGTATTATCAACTTAATTTTACAAATGGGGAAACTTATACCAGAAGATACTGGAAAACTTAACAAGTGATAAAACACTGAACTGAAATTAATATTGTTTGACTCCAAAACCTATATTTCCTAAACTTTATTATATCTAATATAGAAACATTAAACAGTATTAGTATGACCTTTTCCCTATTAAAAAATATTCCCAAATGGATTCATTATAAAGGAAAGTATCTTTTCCTTTCTCTCTCCTCAAGTTGCAATATCAAATAAACTTTTGACAAAGCTGGAACTCCCATTGCATGGGGTTGTTTCCATATGCAAGAGTCTGGGCTTAACATGCTGTGTAATTATTTTCAGGTTCTAAAAATAAAAACCTCGTGCCAGCAAAGCACATAGGGGGAAGTTTTCAGTCTTTAGCATGAGCAAAGAGCCTGAGCACTTAAATGACATCTCCAAAATTCTTAATATTTCCAGACAACTGAAATGCTAGTTCATACAGCTCATTTCTAGCCGTCAAAATTTCACATTGCCACTAACGAGAGGCAATGAATGCAAGATTCTTTTCCGAAAATGCTTCACGTGTTAAGAATCACTCAAGAATTCATGACATAGTACACCCTTGTACTTTTCTGGCCATAGAAAGAAAATAAATTGAATTGTAATGGTAACTATAGCTATCTCTAGCTACATTATAAGCTTGTCTGCCCTTCTACAAGAAATTTTCACTTTGCAAGAAGTTTTCCAATTTATTTTACTGAACTGTTGAAGCAAAAGCAAGCATATTTGAGCTTTTTATAAAAGTTTAAGCAAATTTATTTTTTTAAAAAGAAGGAAAGGAATATTGCTATGAACGTATATTCTCAGAAAGAACCCAAGAAGACAAAATAACACAGCAAAGGCCAAGGAAAACAAAACAAAACAAAAAGCCTGGGAGAAAGTTTAAAAAAAAAAGTCAGGCACAAGTCCAAAAGCATGATGGAAAGACAAATTTATCCCATTGAAGAAATGAGAAAAGCAATAGTTAATCCTCAATTTCCTTTTTCTGACCTGGAGATAAGGAATCACACAAGTATCAAAAAGGCAAACGATAAAAGACTACAATTCATCCCCAGCATCCCCTTCCCTTTCAGTCCTTCCCTGATCTCCCTAAGCAGAACCCACACCCCAGCTTCCTCCTACCCAAGACATGCATACCTCCTCAATTGCCAAGAACAAGGCCCTGGGCACTCTTACGTTTGGTGGTCCCACCCCACATTATAGCAAACATTAAAACACATCCAGGGACTTTCGTGGTAGTCCAGTGGTAAAGAATCCACCTTCCAATGCAGGGGACATGGGTTCGATTCCTGGGTGGGGAACTAAGATCCCACATGCCGCAGGGCAACTAAGCCCGTGCACCACAACTACTGAGCTCGTTCACCTCAACGAGAGAGCCCACGTACCGCAAACTACACAGCCCACATGCCCTGGAGCCCATGCACCACAACTAGAGAGAGAAAACCCACACACCTCATCTAGAGAGAAACCCGCGCGCCACAACGAAGAGCCCACACTGCAACAAAAGATCCTGCATACCTCAACGAAGACCCCGCGTGCTGCAACTAAGACCTGACGCAGCCAAAAAAGAAAATAAATAAATGTTAAAAAAAAAACAACACACACACACACATCCACATGCTGCAAAGTTGACATGATTTAATAATAGTTACCTTTTTGGAGCACTTACTTGCTGACAGGCACAGTCAGAACACTTTATGCCTGTTCCATTGTCACACCACCCTATATGTAAGTTTTATAATTACCCATGTTCCACCAGTAAGGAAAAAATGACTAAATAACTTGCCCAGGATCACATAACTAGTAAATAACAGAACCAGGATTTAAGCCTAGGGCAGTATTATTCAAAACATCATAAGCTATCACTAAACTATCGTGACACAGTGGTATGTTCTATAGGTATTTAAATAAATATGTATTTTAGTTTTGCAGTTGTCTTTTCATATTTTGGAGCCAGGGCATTTTTTTTTTCCAAGCATCGTGATGTTTCCCAGTCCCTTTAAAAAAGCCTATGGTCCCTTTGTTCTGTTCCTGTAGTGACTATTAAGAAAAACAACAATACTTCCCTTATCACATCACGTTTTTCTTCCTCACCTGTCTCCCTTTCTAGAATGTTAGAAGTTAAATAGTACAGTGTCTTACACAGAGGCATTCAGTATGTGTTTAACTGTCAAACTGAGGAGTGGCGATAGAAGGAAGAAGAACTTAAAACTGAGTCATTTGCTAAAGGACAATTTGCTTAAAATTAATTCAGGGCTGGTATTTGGAGGAGGGAAGTGCTCTAGGGAAATGGCCAATGAGCTAATCATGCAGTAATAGGGAAGGGGGGTTATTGAGGCAATGGCTTGGATACCATGCTCCCAAATCAAGCTTATAAATTCTAAAGGAAGGTTATATTGAATATTTTCCTAGAGAACTTCAAAAAAGGGAATAGATAATCGCTCAGAAGTTGGCCAACAGGCAGATGATTATAATTAACATCTCTCAAGGGGTCTTATATCTCTAATATTTTGTTGTCACATGCTTTGAAATTTATATTATTTGTATAATACCAACATTTAACCCCATAATTGTATTATATCCATTATAAGTGTTTCATTGAGCCCACAAATGTTATATATTATTTATAGCAGGTCATTGTCTTTTCACTTATTTGAAACCATATCCTATATCTTTCAAACTCAAAGGATATTGTTAGAAATAATTCAGTTACCTTGTTAAGGTAATCATAGAGACTCACTAGTTAAAACAATTTAAGTCATATTTATTCAGCTTCAACTATATGCTTACCATTGGTTCAGAAGTGAGGAAATACACCTCTTACTATGTCAATGAATGAAAATATACATGCATACCACTCAGTAAAATAACAATGTTAAAACATACCATCACTGTTTATATGAATGCTATAGAAACTAAGGGTCATAGAGGAAAGAGTATCAAATTAGTAGGACCGAAATTATTAAGGATGATTTTCCTGGGGAAAGCAACATCGCAGAATTTTTTGGTTTTTTTTTGATTATTCATATTTATTCTTATCCTTTTTTAAAAAAATCTTTATTGGAGTATAACTGCTTTACAATGGTGTGTTAGTCTCTGCTTTATAACAAAATGAATCAGCTATACATATACATATGTTCCCATATCTCTTCCCTCTTGCAACTCCCTCCCTCCCGCCCTCCCTATCCCACCCCTCTAGTGGTCACAAAGCACCGAGCTGATCTCCCTGTGCTATGCATTGCAGAGTTTTTAAGCATATGAATTTTAAAGCCCAAAAGACCTGGCTTCACATCAATTCCCACCACCTATTTTCTTTGTGACTTTAGTCAAAGTTATTTAATATCTCATGTCTCAATTTGCTCACCCATGAAACAGAAATAATAGTCACTCATTGAGATATGATAAAGATTCAAATGCGACAATTACTGCAAAGCACTCAGAATAGGGTGGGGCTCATCCAAGGAACTTCTTAATGATGTTGAGGTAATTAATGATGAATGATGTTGAAGTAGGAGTTGCTGTCATAGTCCCAGTCTTAGCAGCAGTAGTAATAATAGCAGTAGTACTGGTAGTAGCAGGAGCAGTATTATTGATAGTAGTAGTAGTAATGGGAGTCATAACAATAATCAGTTGAGCTGAGCTGTGAGTATCAGCAAAGAGGAGAGAACACTCTAATGGTGACAACAGGGTGGACATAGATTAGGAGATAATTATGAGTGTTTATTTTTAATTTTTATCAAAATATAGTTGATTTACAGTGTTATGTTAGTTTCAGGTGTATAGCAAAGTGATTCAGTTAAACATATATATAACTGTGTGTGTATATACATGTATGTATATATATTCCTTTTTAGATTCTTTTCCATTACAGGTTATTACAAGATACTGAGTATGGTTCTCTGTGCTATACAGTAGGTCCTTGTTGGTTATCTATTTTACATAGAGTAGTGTGTATATTTTAATCCCAAACTCCTAATTTACCACCCCCCTTTCCCGTTAGGTAACCATAAATTTGTTTTTTTTATGTCTGGATTGTTTATTTTTAGATCAGTGCGTTCACCTAAAGTGTAAAAAATGATTACAAAATAATGGGAAATAAAACTGAATAAGTAAATTAACGGTAGATTGCAAATTACCAAGACCAGTAATTTTCTTTTGTTTGGAGGTGAGAGTGGGTGGGTAATCATGAAATAATTCCTCTAATAATCTTCAGTTGTCATTGTGATGCATCTACCTGGATGAATGGGATGGAGAGTAAGCTATTAACTTGAATGGAAGGAAAGGAATATTTGAGTGCAGTTTTGTTCTCTCTCATTTAGTAGTCAAAGGAATAAGAAATAACCTCGAGTAATTTAGGCTGAGGATGCAGGGACATTCTCAACCATTTGGAAGCGTGCTGGCAGATATTTCCTATTATTCGTGTGATATCTTCAAATCTCTTTTGGATCATAAAGATTCCTGAGGGGGAAAATAATCTAAGAAAGCAGGACTTGCAGGAAGCTGGAAGTTTCTAGCCCAGTTAACAAATAACTTTATGCAAAATAACTTTCACACTAACAAGCAGCTTCAAAAGGAGCTGGCAGTGGTTGCCATGCTACCAAAAGTGAGCTCTATGCCTGTCTTCAGTTATTTCTGCTTTGGAGGGTATTTTGTGCCATTTGTGCCTCAAGGAAGAACCAGGCAGTCAAGGCTGGACTGGGCTGTTTGGTTCTCTGGGAAAAGAAGAAAAACACAGATCACTGCCCAGGGGAACAGGGCTCATTAGGAGACAAAGGTGACAGGTGTTTGCTCTCTGAAAAGACTAGTAGCTATAGAAAAACTCAGCTGTGGTGGATTTCCAGTACGTGAAAGCTGTTAGTGGAGGGCAGACAGAACAGACTGAGAAGGGAGGGTACAAATAGTGTGACCAAACATCCTCATTTGCTTGGGACTAAAGGGTTTCCTAGGATTTCAGACTTTTGATTTTAACGCTAGGACAGTCCTGGGCAAACTGGAATGGTTGGTCGCCTAAGTACAAGCCAAGCCTTATTTTCTGGGCAGGTAAAATCTTATTTGATGGGCAGCAAAACCATATGCTGAATGTAGATGTACTAGCAGAACCCAGAGATGATGCATCAAACTCGCACTTAAACCATGAGCCATCAGTGGGTAAAATAATAAAGAGTCCACCCAAAGTCACTAGTTGCTTCCTACAAAAGAATAAAGAGATGTGTAACATTTATTGATCAGTAATTAATGAATCTGAGATAATATTCAAGAATATAATAAATTGTTACTTCTTGATCTTGAACAAAATTGCCCTCAATCATAACCTACCAAGTTACTGAGAGTGAGTCCGTTTTCCTTTTTTGCTGGGGAGGCTTAACATCATAGTGACTGTGCTCATGGGACTTCATATAAGACAGATCTGGCTTCAAATTATGGCTTTATTGCTCTTACACAGTGTGATCCAAGGTAAATTTCTTCACCTCTCTGTGAATTAATTTCCTTTTCTGTACAATTATAATACCTATTCCAAAGTGTTGTAGAAATTGAAATTAAATTAGAACAGTAGATGGGAAATGAGTAGTCAACAAATATTGAAGGCTCTCTTGTTTAGTCTACTTTTCTCTTGCCTCTTCTTTAAGTCAGGTTTCAATCACAGATGATAAAATCCCTTAACCTACTATGAACAGAAAGGGGTATATTTCAGGGAATTGGGTGCTTACAATATCTTTAGCTGTACTGAGGAACAGGCTCCAGGCTGAGCACACAGAGCAGATCCCCGATCAGCAGAATTGTTCTTCTGCTATAATCAGGAAAGCTACCTTCACTTCTGTAGGACAGCTAAAGTAGCACATTACCTGCTAAACTGGGAAGTTGTCCCTACAGCTGTTGGGTCCAGAGCCAGCCACTTCTGCCATGATCTATGCCTGCAAATTGGCTATCTCACACCCTGATTCTCTTCCCAGAGAATTCAATTCTGATTCAGTGTTTAATGAGAACATTTCGTTGGTGAAAATGAAGTCATGTGAAGAGCCCTAGCTCCAAGGTTGTCTAAGAAATGTGTGTTTCTTCAGGCTCTTAGGGGTTGGAAATTATTTCAGTTGAGCTAATCCATAGTTTCCACCACTGCTCTTATAAAATGGTTAGTTTTATGTGTCAACCGGACTGGGCTAAGGGATGCCCATAAAGCTGGTAAAGCTTTATTTCTGGGTGTGTCTGTGAGGGTGAGGAAGAGATTAGCATTTGAATCAGTAGACTGAAGTAAAGATCCACCCTCACCCATATGAATGGGCTCCATTCAGTCTGTTGAGGGCCTGAGCAGAACAAAAAGGCAGAGGAAGGGCAAATTTGCTCTATTTGCTTGAGGTGGGAAGTTCATCTTCCCCTGCCCGTGGAAATTGGTTCTCCTGGTTCTCAAGGCCTTCGTACTCAGACAGGGACGTACATCACTAGTTTCCCCAGTTCTCAGGCCTTAGGACTCAGACTGAATTACATCATTGACCTTTCTGGTTCTTCAGCTTGGTAATGGCAGACTGTAGGACTTCTCAGCCTCCATAGTCACATGGCCCAATTCCAAATAATAAATCTCCTATCTATCTATCTATCTATCTATCTATCTATCTACCTACCCATCTATTTATCTATCCTATTGGTTCTGTTTCTTTGGCGAACCCTAATACAACTTCTGTTTTCCACAGTTAATTACACAAATGAGCAAAAACACTTATAACCATGCATTGGAATTTGAGTAGAACCTTTCCAAGATAAAGCAATCCTTGGGTTCTTTGGTTTAAATAGGAGAGATTCTTACTCTAAAAACATGTTAAGATAAATTTTTTGCACTATGCTAGTGTGTGCTCATATCTTTCTGTGATATGGGTTTAGTGACTTCACTGGTACTCTTCCTCCCTTGGTATTTGGCTGAGCTTTGAGTATGTCAAATCCAAAATTAAGAT
Organism: Lipotes vexillifer; assembly: GCF_000442215.2. Classification (NCBI taxonomy): domain Eukaryota; kingdom Metazoa; phylum Chordata; class Mammalia; order Artiodactyla; family Lipotidae; genus Lipotes; species Lipotes vexillifer. The sequence goes on along the minus strand of NW_006788426.1, from coordinate 751,600 downwards.
CGGGGTAGAGCTCAACAGCCTTCTGGGAACCAATCATACGTTCCCAGTATCCATGGTCTTTGTCAATGATAAATAAGAACTCAAGAAAAGAGAATGTAAATCATGTCACCGAAAACCATTTATCTGGCTTTTGTTGACATGAGCATCTTGGCCACTTTTACTGACTAAAGTGGCCTTATCTACAACATGCATTGATGCTGCTCCCCTCTGCAGAAATTATCATCCAGAAGGATTTCAAAGTAAAGAGAAATTTATGTTTGAGAGTTGTAGCAGCAGAACTTTATGGGGTTATTTCTAGAGGTAGGAGGTCCTTAGAGATATATTGCCAACAGCAGAGACCTCATACAGAAGTCAGAGAACTCAGTGATTAGCACTGTTTTTTATTTGTAGATTAGGGGAGTGTGATGTGAAGTGAAGAGGTCCGTAGGGGTGCAGCTCTAAATCTGCAAAGCAGGGGCTGAGTTGGGGGATAATCGGAAGCAACAAATGACTTTGGGGGTCCAACCAAGAATGACCACAGTTCTAATTGAACCATGAGCCTAGAAGGTACTGTTGGTGTATGTTAGCCATTTTCCTACCTCCCAGCCTTCATTATCTTCCTTTCCTTCCAGCATCCTCCTTCATCAGCTTCCTCTTGCTCCAGAAACTTGACTAATCAGGTGCAAAACTATATGGTCGATCAGTGTCTATTTCTTAATAATTATCTGTTGTTGAGTTGAAAGTTCCACATTGGCCAAAGAACTTTGCAACTCTTCAGCAAGGTAATTGCCTTGCTAAAGGAGAAGATGTGAAAAAAAGAACAGAGAAATTTACTTTTTCTGAGTAAGCTAAGATCATCATGGAGAAATGTAAGAAAGGAAAACAAACGGAAAATATATATATATATTTGAGTGACAGTTTCATTCTGAGTAGAGGCATATATTTGACATCCTAAATCACAGTTAGATATGACAATGAGTAGGATTAATTAAGCATCACCAGTCAAGAAAACAATAGGAGCTCAAAAAAAATTTTAAGGTTATGCATATCTTCCCGTTAATAAACTTCTCTGTAGTGTGTTATCTATTTAAAGACGTACCCAAGTCTTTTCTTTGAATTCAAAAGAGTCAGCGTTTAGAAATAATGATTCTACAATGCAATGGCTCTTGAGTGCATGTAAATGATGTGTGGTTGCTCCAAAGAACCCTCATACCAGGTGCAAATGACAGACACAACAGGCATGATGACAGAGAGTTTTTGTAAATAGCAACAGGAGGGTTACTTTACTAAGGGTTTCAGCATCCACAGCTGTTTCCCTTCAGCTGATGTGACTGAACTACTTTGTTAACAGACCTTATAATACTCTGTCTGATTATGTTACTGTCTTTCTCTGCTGCATTTTTGAGTATCAGGTTGATACAACACTGAAAAGGGACATTAAAAGATTCTGATGAAACCTAGAAAGATTTCAAATTCAGTGGTGTTTGCTAGGTGCTATGCTTTTCTCTGTTGTTTGTTTTAACTTAAATGAAACATGAAAGTTTCAGAACATGAAAGTCCTTCAAGTGTTATTTTTTACTGTGGAGTGAATGAAAGTTTATTTGAGACCTGCGAAGTATACGGTTCAATTGAATTTGGCAATGACACAGTCTTTGTTCAGGGATTTGAGTCAAATCACTTTCATCAGATCGATTGTATTCATGACTGAGATTATTTGAGTTTGCTTTTGTTTCAGTATTTGATACCACGCATGTTGACATGTTCTCTAGCAGGGTTATGGTTGGCCATAGAAACCTGGGTCAGCGCTAACAATAGCAGACCCCTCTGGATGCGTGGTTGAGTGTGCTGATTCACCATCTGAACTGGTAGAGGCTCTTCACGTACCTAGGACAGCACTTATGTATTCAAAATGGTACAAAGTGAAGAGTCAACATCAACGTTTAAAAACAGCATTTATCATCAGCCAGTTAACAGAATAAAATGTCTAATATATCAGCGCTGACTAAAGCAAATTGCAGTATGACTTGCTGGATACTGATGATTCAGTGACATTTTCCCATGACCTGGTGATGAGTTATTTCTTCACTAGTTTTATTAAGGTTAATAAAATAAGGAGGATGGATCCCACTGAGATTACGGCTTTGTGAAGGTGAACAAAATACCACTAGCTTCTGAAATACTGTGAGCATATATATTATTCTTTTCTCAGTCAATTTATGTTTCAATTAATGAAAATACCCCCAAAATATTCTTCTTGAACTTAAGCTATTCTAGGATTCAATTCAGTAATCTGATCTTTAATGAAAACTAAAATTTGAACTCAGGAATTCTGAAATATTAAGAAAATATCTGTTCAGTGATGTCCAAGGGATGACTGATGTGTTGAAGACATGTGGGAATATCTATTTTCAATTGTATACTCTTATCTATTTTCAATTGTATACTCTTAGTTGCTGGAAAAATGCTAATCAAAATTAAGTTTAAGTGGTTGCTAAGCATCATGTCAAGGTATACACTTAATATTTTTAAGGGTTATAAGGAAATTTTGGACTTCAAGCTTACTCTAAACCCAAAAGGGGGTAATCTCTGAAAACAATTTAAGCTTTAGGAAACCATTGACATGCTATAGTCATTTCCTGATACTTTCTTTAGGTTGCCTATAAATTTCTTTGTGACCAGCAGGGTCCAGAGACACTGTGAGATGTTCTATCTGCTTCACAGACACAATCTTTCAAAAACAAGATTCATCATCTTCTTCTCTAAAAACATCCATCCTCTGAGTCCCTATCCTGGTAAAAGTTCTCCAAGTCAGACCCCTAGACAGTATCCCTGATTCCACCCTTAATTCCTCCCCCACCTACAATCCACCACCAACTCCTGTCAATTCTAACTCTTAGGTATCTTTTCAGTCTACCCACCTCTCTTAATACCAATGTCCGTACTCTAGGTCACCATTGTGTGCTCCTGGATTAGGGCCACAACCACTTAGTGGATCTCCTTGCACTTCATATTTTATCCCTTTGATTTTCCACACAGTAACCAAAGGGACTTTTATAAAACTCAAATCTGCCATGCTTCTCTTTAAATTCCTTCACCAGTTTCCCATGTTTCTTAGGACAAGGTCTACACTCATTGTAAAATAAAAGACATCCAGCACAGCCTGCTACCTTGCCTATAAATGTGAATTTTGGCCTCCAGATTCTTGTCCGTGCAATTCCATCTGCACAGAAATAATCTCCCTTAGCCTAACTTTCACTAGTCCTTCAGTGGAAGGTGTCAGCTGTATTATTTTTCCAGGAATCCATCCGTAACTCTTCCTCCATCCCCACATCAAGGCCACGTGTCCTTCCATTGTGTATCTGCAGCACTCTGTGCTTATTGCTCCCAAGACACTCTGTATGGTAGTTACCTGCTTATCTGTCTGTCTTTGTCCATTTGATATAATCTCTCCAAAGAGAGAAACCTTATCTCCTCTATATAGCTCCAGGGCATAGACATATCTCATATCTTGCATATAATGGGTGCTTAATCGACAATTGCGGAATGAACTAATGGTGTGAAAATTGAGTTGAAACAATTTGTGGTATATAATCATCTAAATAATCTTTTAAAATCACTGTAAATACATAGCAGAATGGAGTAATATAGATTCTTTGAACAAGGGACTTAGGAATACATGGTGTCCACCTCTAGAGGTTTACATTCTAAAGTAAAATTTGATTGCTAGCCATTCCAAAAGTTTGTGCTTGATAACAAAGGCATCTATGAAAATGGAGTTAAACATACCTAACCAACAGTTCCATGAAACTTAGAAGGGAGCCAAGGAAAGCAATAAACAGTTATTAGAGCACAATATTATCAGAACAAACTGAGCTCATGTCTGGTGCTCTGTTACTTACCAGACACGTGATATTTAGTTAATTAATCTCTTTTTAAACAAGGCTATGGTGATCCCTACCTCATGGATTATGAGCAGTATTAAATCAATATTATGTATGTAGTATTAACAATGCCTATCTTCTAAATTGGGAACTTATATTTATGTCATAGCACTCTACTTTCTACCTCAAGCACTTAGCCCATAATAGGTATCCATTAAATCTTTGAGTAATATTAAGATGACAAAGTATTAACTTGCACAGAATCCTAAAATTGGTATAAAATGACAAGATGGGGAGGGAGTCACTTAATGTCAGATATCCACAGAAAAGTTTCCAAAGAAAGTTATAAACTTTCTTGCCATGAATGTCAATGAGAGTATTTGAAATTCTAATTTTAAAATGTTTTCCATCAATTTTTCAGCAAATTTTTTGATTCAAAAAGTTTGAAAATCATAGGAACTTTCCAATCCATGGACCGCCCTAATAATTCCAGAGTTGAAGGACAAGCATACACCTGAAAGGCTAGCCATATAGTACAGAAACCTTAATAGAAGAAATATTAAAAAGAAACCTTTCTTAAAATGCATTCCTTGAACCCTTTTTGCCCTTACATTTGGTCCCAGGCACTGCATTGATGTTAAGAACGCTAAAGTGAATACTAAACATTCTTGTTTGCAGGAACTAACAGTTACATGGCAGAGACGGACAGATATACTGAGAAACACTATCATGTGATAAGTTCAGTGATAAGAGTTATACACAGGTGCAGCTGTGTGGCTGTAGGTACCTTGGGAGATACTGCCCTAAGGAAATGTCTCTACAGTGGAGTCCCAGTGTTGTCCAATGTTGTGGAGGGGCATGAGGGAAAGATATTCTGGGCACAACGGGAGGTGAAAAGAGTGTGGTGCGTGCTCATGTGTGTGTGCGTGTGCGTGTGCATGTGTGTGTGTGCGGGGTGTGGGGGTGCACGTGCGCGTGGGTGTGGGTGTGCATGTGTGTGTGTGTGTGGGTGGGTGTGCGTGTGGGTGTGTGTGTACTACAAGGTATACAATGCTGATGGAGTGGCCAGAGATGAGACTGGAGAGAAGACAGGGTCCAAATCCTGGAGCCCCTCAAACGATATGTGAAACCCTGGACTTTATTCTGAAGGCAATAGGGAACAGTGACATGTTTTATGCAGAGGAGGGATGCCAAGGACATCTGTGCATTTTAGATAGAGCAGGTGTTCTGTAAACCAAATGTAGAAGACATTAGAAGCTTCCTCCTCTCTGCTCCAGTAGGAATTTGTACATAACTCTTATCAAAATGTTTTGTAAATCTATTTGCTTTTATTATTTTCCCTAGACCTGTGGTTCTCAAACCTGAGTATAGATCAGGATCACCTGGAGGTGTTGTTAAAACACAGATTATTAGGTAAAGTTGGGAGCCTGATTTTCCATTTCTAATGAGTTCCAGACTGATGTTAATGATTCTTACCCTTGGCCATATTATGAATATCCCAGCTTTAGACTATGATTTTGGCTTACTTATTATTTATCTTTGTTTCCCAAACGTCTAGTCAAATGTCTGTTACTGAACAGGTACTCATTAACTATTTTCAAATAAAAGTGAAGGAATGAAAAAATTCCAAGTACAGGGTAAATAAATATATTAAGTAGCATAATTTTGTTTTCCTCCTCTTCAGAAATTACCATAAATGATAGAGGTGCATATGTTAGTATAAACTGTGGGAGAAAAAACAAAGAGTAACAATAATAATGGTAAAGAAGAGAGCTAAGTTAGGAATCGGAAGATCTCCATTTGCTTCCAGTGCCTACGTGAATAGAGTAGCTTTGAGCAAACCATTTTCCTTTCCACAGTACTATATCCGTGCCTTAGTTGGATGATTAAGTGGACATTAGCAATACCTCTTTGAATAGGCCCTTTGAAAAAATCTCAGAATTTATTCATATAAAGCCTACTGAATTTAACTTTCATATAATGAATAGTGAAAATTGAATAAAAGTTCCAAATGTACTACAGCAAGCGTTCTCTTACATCATGTCCATAAATTCTTTTCTACTTTGATAAATTATCTTAAAAAGAAACTCTATATTCATTGTAGCACTGTGTTGTGCTTCATAGGTGAATGCTTCAGTTACAGACTACACTTCATATGGGTGGATTCTCTTTTGATTCAGAGGGTGAAGGACCCACTCTTGGTGTTTCTTTTTCCAGGATGGGTCATGTTTATGTCAAGTAATCCTTTCTTTCTCACTTTATACACAGTGACTAAATTTTCAAGATGGCAGGAAT
>NW_006788426.1:715400-745160 GCF_000442215.2 Lipotes vexillifer | reverse complement strand
AGGAATGCTTCACTGCTGCTATATATAGCTGGAATTTTTTACTTGGTTAAGAATGAAATCTGCTTATCCCATAGTGTATTCCAACTAACTGGAATCAATAAGCAAGGGATGCAGTGTAATCTCTCAGTTAAAATATTTTTGACAAAAATTCAAATATCCTCTTGGACATTGGTGTGAATTTACCCACAGTACTAGAGTTCAGATAATATCACATTCCCTGAAACTTAATCCGGTTCAGGCTCTACCCACCCAGATAGTAGAAAGCCCAACTTAGTCTGTTTCTAGAAGATACTTCCTCTTCTCTTAAAATTATTAAAGAACAGGAGGATTTATAAAATCTAGAAGAGGGAAGACTTTGGGTATTAAGTCCATAATGGTCATGATTTGAGATTCTTTTCCAATCCACTGAAGAGCAGCTCAAACCCACCTCCTCCTGTAATGGCATCCATTCCTAGGGTGCCAAGCTCAACCACTGACCCTAACATCTATGGAGCTGTCCACAATTTCCCCCCACCTTGAGGTCCTTGCCCTTCAGATATTTCCACAACAGAACTGACCTACCATCTCTGCCGGATCCTTCAAGTCTCAGGAAATACATTCTACCCTCTAGGATTATATTACTCCCTTTTTCCCAATTTGAACCACCAACCTCCATCTTGCCCTCTCTCTAATCACTCCAGGTTCATTCTCTGATAGAACTAACTGTAACAAAGGCTACCTTGTCACCTAGTTCATAGTTTTCCTTTCTTAAGGTGTAAAGCCTTAAGTCTCAAGACGTTCAATTTCTCGTCTACAGTGAACCAACTTCAACTGGGATTAGTGCAGTGGTCTCCTAGTAGCTCTTCTTGCCGCCTCTCTCTTTAATCTACTGCTCCTTTTGTATTCGCTCTAGGTAATCTGGAAACATAGAATGGATCGTTTTAGAACAGTGGTCAGCAAAACGATGAACAACTGCACAGGTCAAACCTGGCCTGCCTCTTTTTAGTTTTTTTTTAAACCATCCTAAGCTAAGACTTTATTTTTACATGTTTCAGTGATTGAAAACACATTTAGTTAAAGAATAACATTGTCTGGGATGTAAAAATTATGTGGAATTCAAAATTCAATGTCCATACACCCAGTTTTCTTGGCACATAGCCATGTTCATTCATTTGTGGATTGTCTGTGGCTGCTTCCACATGACAATGGCAGAGGTGACTAGTACACACCAGATGGCATGCAAAACCTGATATATTTACTAACTGGCCCTCTACACGAAAAGTTTGCCAACTCTTGTCTTTGAGCACTGTTTGAAAACCTTCAGTGAACCACATCACTCAGTAAATAAAGTCCAAAGCCGTGGTCTTCCCCATGAAGTACCATAAACCTGTTTATTACTCAGCCCTCCCTCCTCCTTCCCTCTGCCTTTCACAGTCTCGACATCCAGCTTTCCAGTCACACAGTCCTTACCATTCCAAAAAGTGACCTTGATTTTTCATTTCAACTCACTCTTGCAGTGTTTCTTTATCCCCCCCATTTGCCTGACTTATTTCTATTTACCTTCAAGACTTAGCCTAAATATTGTATTTAATTGAGTTAGAAACATCCTACTCTCTGATTTTACTCCCTCCTAATTCTATTAGATGACTCATCACATTGAAATACATACAGGTGGCAAACATTAGCTTTGTCGCCTAGGGTCCATTCCCTCGTCTTGTGACATTAAGATCCTGATTTAGGTTTTTCTAGCCTCTACCTCCTTGCCTCCTGTGTAATCCCCACCACCTGGCTAAGCCAGTGGGTGCGTTCCATCCGCTTAGCCATAACGACTGCTTCAAAGTGCACCCAGGCCAAGCAAATCGGACCTAGTAAGGTTCGATTCCAGGACTTTTGTCCTCCCATGACGTTATTTGGTTTCTGTCAACCTCTCATCTGTAGGACAAAGTAAAGGCAAGCGCAAGCCTGAAATCACTGGGGGCAGTGAAACATCTGGTGACATTGTTTGAGCCCCAGATGAAGCCATACCTGAAACCAGATGGCCCCTTGAACATCTCGGTGACCTCAGTTAAGATCTCAGTAGGATCTCTTTGCTTGAACTAGTTTGGGACAGGCATTCCATCACTTGCAGCCAGAGGAGCGCTAACTAACACACTGTTTGCTTTTTCTCTAAGACTCACCTCTGTATCCCTGACACATGCTTCTCTCCCTGACACATAGGATACACTCATTACATGTTTTTGAAATAAATTATTTTTACTTTCTTATGTTCCTGACCTGCTTGGAAGTAGGATGGAAATGTCCCACCTCCTGAAGTTACGTGCTGTCACTGCCTTCACTTTACCGCTTATCTGAGAGTGCTCTCTCAGCTTGAACTTGAACTGCAATTAGTTCAACCTTACTGACATAGGCACAGGTTCTAGACGTTTTCGGTTTCAAACATCATTCTTTCGTTTCTGGTCTCAATGTTATATTCATATCAAAGCTGTAAGATGCCTAAAGTAAGAACATGGCCTTTAAAGGTGTGTGGTCCTAGGCTGGAATACTGGACTGTTACATATTACTCATGATACCGTAGATATTTCTGACTCCTCCTTGTAAAGTGAAGGGAACTGTATCTATCTTAGGTTGTAACAGTGAAGGGAAGATTGGCACAGGCCTAAGCACAGTCACCGGTACATAGTTAGAACCCAATACATAGTTTTATTATTTTAATAGAAAAAAACCTTTTTATGTTTTAGATGCAAAGCTTATGGCATGCATTTAAATTTTTATAAAGAATTAGATTTTTTTTGCTTTGAGAAGTGGGTGTTTTTAATTATTAAGAATGATTTTGAAAAGGAAAGTCTGATCCCTTTCAGCTTCATTGTATTCACTCACTCTAGGTCATTTTGACATTGAGGCTGATTAATATGCTTACACATGTGAATTAATATTTCAGGCCCTGGTGTGAGATTGTATGCTTTCAGAGTCAAAATAGGTTTCCAAAAATCTAAACTAACTCCAAAAATCTAACTCCAAATTGTATAGATCTATGCATCGATGCCTTATGAAAATACCTAGAAAAGTTCATTGTACAATATACTTTTAATCACATTTATTCCTCTTTCTCTCCTCTCATCTCCTAATTTCTTTTTTCTTCCTTTCTACAAAGGATCTGAGGAAGAAGAAAATATTGTTAAATTCTTTAGAAGTATAAAAAATTTCAAGCAGTATTACTTAAACTTAGGTAATACTCTGTAGGCCAGATTCCAGCAAAAGCTGCCTCTCAAAAATACTTCCCCCTGGGCTTCCCTGGTGGCGCAGTGGTTGAGAGTCCGCCTGCCGATGCAGGGGACATGGGTTCGTGCCCTGGTCCGGGAAGATCCCACATGCCACGGAGCGGCTGGGCCCGTGAGCCATGGCCGCTGAGCCTGTGCGTCCGGAGCCTGTGCTCCGCAACGGGAGAGGCCACAGCAGTGAGAGGTCCGCGTACCGCAAAAAAAAAAAAATTCCCTGGTAGTAAAGTGACCACTACCACTGATCTGGAACACCTATTCCACTGCTAAATTTATAGAAGCCCAAATCAGCAATTCCACCACACCTTTTCCTACCTGCCACCACGGCAGAGACAGAGTTGTGGATTTTCTTCTTAACATACACATCCAGCTGGATGTAAATGATTAGCATATAAATAATTCCAAAGCAAATAAACGTTTTCCATAGAAATTTCATTTGAAAAGAGACCTCTAAAACATTTGCCTTCAAGGGTAATAAATCTTTGAACTTACCAAATCGCTTAGCCAGCATGCATTAAAGGCATTTTTGTTTTGTTTTCATATGTATTACTCTTGCAATGTCTAGGACTGGAAATGAAATATGGATTCCTGCCAAGGATTACAGGGAAGGGGATTGTGTGGGGGCATATATACATGTAACAAGACAAGGAGGTGTTTCAGGTGAGGATGACAGGGACTGGATAAAGGGCAGGAATACATTGTTTACCAGGAGGAGATATATAACCCCTTTACAAGGTTTTCTTCTGAACCAGAAGCTGGCAAAAAAGAGAAATAGAAAAAAAGAATACATAAAATTTAGGATTTGAGTAATCAGTGGTCACCCTTAAGTTCAGAAATGCCAAAGCTGTCCAAAGTCAAAGTTAAGTGCTATGTTCCATGAAAATAGCTGTGAAGATGATTTAGGAAACTGAGCAAATTATAGAGTTTGTACCCCTCATTTATTCACACTACTATTTGTATTCCATTCCAAGGCCAAATTATATTCCTTCTCACATCAGCTCATTGATGTCTAGACTTTAAAATAGTGCTGGCTTCAAAGCTCCAAAGTTTAGCTTTTGATTCTCAAAGAGGTAAACTATCACAGACTGCCTTGAGTATCATGCATTCTTAAAATTCCCTCTGGTGTGTTTGATTATCCTTTAATTCAGTGACTGAATATCCTTTTCCTACCTGAGATGTAAATGAAGTAGATATGATGTCTCTTTTGCAGGAGTAACTATAAATGCTGTTCTCTTACATTCAATTGCTTTGATCTCTAATAATTGCATTAAATATGTCCAGGTTATAGAGAGTTAATAAAGAATAAAGGATATAGGAAGCTTCAATAGGAAAAATAGACTCTTAAAGGCCCAGAATGTTTCTAGTTCATCTATTTTTACTTTGGATCAGATTACGGAAATGAGACCTAGAATCACACAAATATTAAAACCTAGATAAAGCTCGTGAGATCTGACCTTAAATCCTTTCACCTCTTGCAAAAATAAACTCAATTTCACAAAGGGTCAGACTGAGCTTTTAAAAAAATCCCTGGGAAGCCAAAGATGAACTAGCTTTGGTAAAGTAGAGGCTCTTTAAGACCCCACCACACTTCCCTCAAGGTTTGTTATTGTCATATAAACTTCTTTCTTTCCCTTTTCATGCCCTTTCCCCTACACCCTTTCTTCCAAGCCAGACCTTTGAACCAGCTTGCCAGAGAAGAGGTTTGTGTTAGAGGACAAAAAGCAAATGTTGCTTACAGATAATCTGCTTTCTGGGCTTTAGAAACATATTGGAGGAAGGGAGAAGGGGAGAATGTGTTTTGTATAGTGTGAGGTGGAGGAAGAGAAAAAAGATGGGTGAGAGAGCAAGAGAGAGAGAGTGGCAGTGACGCCTGGAACAAGCAAGGCCTTAGTGGAGGATGGTTGAGAAGCAGACTTAGAGGAGCTAGACCTTGGGCTTAGGCCACCCGGCATCAGCAAACCTACCAGTGTTGGAGCCACAGAGCTGCCTGCCTGCAAAAAGCCAAGGGGGCCTGGATGGTGATTTCTAGCTCACTGATGTGTCCTTAGTGCCTAGAACAATGCCTGTCCATTAGTAAGTTCTCAATATTTGTTGAATGAATGAAAGAATGAAATCAGTGGAGAACATCATGAACTGAAGTGAACACTTTCATTTCTGAGGCATTATATGTTTCTTGAATTTTTGTGGGATTCTGAGCACCCCTCCCCCCCCACCCCCAAATAGTGACGTATATTGACTTCCTACCATCCTGGCAAGATGGAAGTTCAGAGTCAGATTTAATTTGATTTCTCTCACAACTGCAGTTTTGGAGTGGAATGCATACCCATGCAAAGGTGTATCCATGGTTGCTTCCATGTGCTGGCTATTGTAAATAGTGCTGCAATAAACACTGAGGTGCATGTATCTTTTCAAATTATGGTTCTCTCCAGATATGTGCCCAGGAGTGGGATTGCAGGATCAAAGGGTAGCTCTGCTTTTAGTTTTTTAAGGAACTTCCATACTGTTATCCATTGTGGCTGCACCAGTTTACATTCCCACCAAGAGTGTGGGAGGGTTCCCTTTTCTCCACACCCTCTCCAGCATTTATTATTTGTAGACTTTTTGATGATAGCCATTCTGAAATAATGCCATTTGCAGCAACATGGATGGACCTAGGGATTATCACACTAAGTGAAGTAAGCCAGACAAAGACAAATATCATGATATCACTTATATGTGAAATCTTAAAAAGAATAAATGATAAAATGAACTTATATACAAAACACAGGTAGATCCACAGACATAGAAAACAGATTTATGGTTACCAAAAGAGAAAGCGGGGGGATAAGTTAGGAGTTGGGGATTAACATGTACACACTACTATATATAAAATAGATAACCAACTAGCACCTACTGTACAGCACAGGGAACTACACTCAATATTTTGTAATAACCTATAAGGGAAAAGAATCTGAAAAAGAATATATACACACACACACACACACACACACACACACACACATATATATATAAAACTGAATCACTTTGCTGTACGCCTAAAACTAGCACAACATTGTAAATCAACTATACTTCAATTAAAAAAGAAGAATCATAAAAAAAAATGCATCCATGGGACACTAAATTCTACAGGAAGAGTCTTCAGAGCCTCTTGATCGCCCTGGGAGGGCAGCTCCAGAATTTTCACTTACGTGATATTTCTGAGTCTTAGGGTTGGCCATCTAGTTAGAGAAAGAGGTGAGATGAATCATGAAGCTGCATTTGCATAGCATTTCTCATATGATTAAGGAACCACCAACCATGCATAAAAAAACATAGAAAAGGGTTTGTTGGAAATGGGGAAGGGAGGCTAAAGTTCTCTCAAGCCACCCTGGGTGCCATCAATGCTTTGTCCTACTTCATGGAAAGGTACACACGTGTTCTCAAACACACAATCACGCTTGAACGCATACACATGCACGCACATACAATGGAGTATCAAACCTTTATCCTGAATATTTTTGATTCTGCTATATTAATAAAACCATGCTGAACTGAACTAATTAAGATGAAAACAGTGTAAATTAGTTTAAGCCTACTTTAAAGATGTTTACCAGGCCCCAGCCATGGTGAGGTGGGGCTAAAAATAGTCCCCAAAATATATACAAATGACCATTTCTCAAGTATTTGAAATGTTTTATTAAACATTAAATTAAATTTATATTTTAAAACTTTCCCCGCCACTTTCACAATATTTTTATTGATGGGTAGCTCAAGTCACCATCTCAATGACCACAAATTCCACTGATTTAATATGTTAAAATTAGTGCCCAGAATAGTAAATAAAGGACTGAGAATCAATGGGTCTTGAGCCAAATATGGTTATCTTCAAATTCTACTCTATGTCCCATTTCTCACATATTTATTGGAAGGCATGCTTCTGAATATTTCATTCATGTTATGAAATCCACACATTAACACACATGGACACTGGTTAATTCAACAACCTCAAAAACACTGAAAGAATTTATGTTGTGCCCTTTGGTAATCTCTTTTAAAATTATAATTTCCAAATAAAATAGGGTAACACCAGATAGAGAAAGCAAAGATCACTGTATCACAATGTTATAACCTCTGCAGATCTGTGGCTCTCTTTCCTATTATGTAATAATTATGGGATGACAAATCATTGACATACAAGTACACAAGCAATAAATAGATACATTATGTATGCTTGGGTTCAAAGACTAGTGGAAACCCAAGCTAGAGTATGAAACTGGTATTTGTAAATATCAGTAACAAAAATTCAAAAGGAACATGCAATGGTATATGCTTAAAATATATAGCCAAATTTAGACATTCTCTAGTAGGTCATGTATATTTTTATACAGTATTTTGTTTCCATAAAAAGAAATCTGGAAACACATAAAAATAGGAAGAAAAAGAAAAGAAGGATGTTCATAGCCCTACCAATCTAAACACAACCAAAGTTAATATTTTGATTAATTTCCTTTGCCGTTATACATATATTTTTATATAAATTTATTTATTTATTTATTTTTGGCTGCTTTGGGTCTTCGTTGCTGTGTGCGGGCTTTCTCTAGTTGCAGCGAGCAGGGGTTACTCTTCGTTGAGGTGCGAGGGGTTCTCACTGCAGTGGCTTCTCTTGTTGCGGAGCACGGGCTCTCGGGCACTGGGACTCTAGGGCACACAAGCTCAGTAGTTGTGGCTCGTGGGCTCTACAGCATAGGCTCAGTAGTTGTGGCACACGGGCTTAGTTGCTCCGCAGCATGTGGGATCTTCCTGGACCAGGGCTCGAACCCATGTCTCCTACATTGGCAGGTGAATTCTCAACCACTGTGCCACCAGGGAAGCCTCTATATTGTTTTTAAGGCATATTTGTACTTTATGTTACATCTTTTAAAATTTTCTATAATGTAATAAGCATTTTTCACATTATTTATGCTTTTCATCACATTTTAATGGTTGAATAATATTCTGTTTAGTTGATATATCATAGATTGCACAACTATTGTCTTCAGCACTTCATAAGCCTTTTAGGGTTCTTTGTTGTATATGTTTCAAGTTAAGATGATATTCTCCCTATCTCTCTCTCTCTCTCTCTTTCTTTCCCCTCTCACCCTCTCTATCTCATTATTGGAATTAACAATAGAATTTTGTGCTCTTTTTGTTGTCTGCATTTTGGTTTCTCACCCGTAAAATGCAAAGGGAAAGATGTGTCCCTTTAGAAGAGAGCTTAACAAACCTCAGTGCATAATAAGCATTCACTAAAGATTGTAGGATAAATAATTGAATGAATTAACAAATTATGACAGGAAATTCCTATTGGGCTTTAATTGTTTGAATTAGGAGATTAGAGGAAGAACAGCGTATCAATATACTTCCCTTATTTCCATTCTGACTCCATCCCATCCTGAACCCTGTCCCATGGCTGGCCACCATCCATCTCTATACTCACCTCTGCCTTCTCCTATATTCACTTTGGATTTTAGATATATCAACGGGGAACCCTCCAGAGCAGCATGCGTGTACTCAGAAATGATGAAGTAAAGTGAATATTGTCCATTCCCTTAAAAAATTAGCTAGGGGCTTCCCTGGTGGCGCAGTGGTTGAGAGTCCGCCTGCCGATGCAGGGGACACGGGTTCGTGCCCCGGTCTGGGAAGATCCCACATGCCGCGGAGCGGCTGGGCCGGTGAGCCATGGCCGCTGAGCCTGCACGTCCAGAGCCTGTGCTCCGCAGCAGGAGAGGCCACAACAGTGAGAGGCACGCGTATAGCAAAAAAATAAATAAAATAAAAAAATAATAATATTTAGCTAGATCCTGTCTCTTCTCTTTCCTCCTACCTGAAATCTAAATTCCATTATTTTCTCACTGCAGAGAACATGCACAGCTTTCCACTGGTTGTCCTGTGCTCCTCAAACTAAGATATCAAAGGTTCCCCTGATCCTGGCTACATTTCTTTCAGCTAGAGACATTAGACAGGTGATTTGAGTTACTATTCTAAGTTCATAACTGTGTTTTATCACAGTTGCAGCTTTCCCCCTTCTTAGATTGCTAAATTATAGCTCAAAGTCCCCAGCTTCATATTATGAGTCACATTTATCATAATAAGCTCCTGTATGTAAAATATGCCATTATATCTACTGTTACTTTATCACTTCGAAGAAATTCATGTGTAGGAATTTGGGCCTTCCTTCAAGACGAATTTCGTTATTAGGCTGTGGTTATAAAATGCAGTCAATTAGCAGAGCCTGCTATCATCCAACCATTAAAATGTGATGCCCGAGGCTTTTAACTTTGCTCATTATTATCTTTTGATTCCTTTGTAAATACAGTTTGCCATTTGAACTGCTTTGCTAATTACTGGGAACCATGTTCCATTTCTGCAAGCTGGTGAAATATATAGTTCTTCACTGAAATGCAAGAAGGGTAAATTTGACTCTTCAGCATTAGGATAAAATTGATGGGAAAGATGACTTGATGGGCTAGTTGCAGCACCCAGACTCTACAGACTGACAGATACTATGCCTGTTCCTCCGCATAGACCAATGCTTCTAAAACCTCATCAAGGGATCAGCTCTCACAGATACATAGGGTGGTTTTCATAATGTACATTTAGGATCTCTGACACCGACCCACTGAATCAGAATCTCTCTCATGAACACGAAGTTTGAAGAATTATTGGAAAAGGATTATAAGCTTACAGGCTCTAAACTGAAAAAAAAAAGACAAAAATAAAAGAAACCAAATATCCTGTGTTAAAGCTCTTTGGTTTTTCTACCCAACTTTCAGATGGAAGATGTTTGAAGATCACAAACTTATTTTTAGACTCAATTTATCATTGACTCATTAACGATTTTACCAATCTAGAAGGCTAGTGATTATGCCATTCAACTTGTATAAATATTAATGGAATTTATGCACAAACGTACAGATATTAAAAGTATCTTCAAATACCAAGAGAAGGAAAATGCAATATATTTCCTTCTGCTACATATTTTCATGCTGTGTGACCTCAGCTGAGATCTCACAGCAGCTCAGAAATATTTTCAGTCATCTGAAGGATTACCTACCACTTCTCCACAGCTGTTTCTGCCGACTGTTCCTCCATCTCTCTGAGCATCTGTTTCTCTCTCCCATGTGTCTGAGAAACTGGAGGCTGTACCACATGAGTGCTTCCAACTTCCCTCCTCTCCAACCTCAACATTTCTCTATAGCATTGTATTGCCTCTGCACCTTGTGTGCATGGAAAAGAGGTACCGTCTCTCTTTCTTAAGGTTAATCCTGCCAGAATCCTAAAACTTTAAGTCTTTTTGAGATAATAACATATAGGTTTCAGGAGGAAGAACGATTCCTCTGCCCATAGGCAGACGGAGGCAAGAGAGAGATGATGGAGAGTACTGGGAATAATTGTGGGGTGAGAGGGTTGAGATATCAAAGGAGAGCGGCTGAAGGGACAGGTGTGGATGACAGGGTACCTAGAAACCAGGACGAATCACAGGATCGAGTACGTTAGGATTTGAGAGACCAAGAGAGGCACCAAACCTGAAGCCGTGGAATGAGAACAGAGCTGCAATAGCTGAATTTATAGCCAAGTGGAAAGATATTACAAATCAAGGATGGAAATATGTTTAGCCAGAGCAGCCACAGGGATCAAAGAATATAAGTGTAAATTGTGCTGAAAGCCTTTTTTGTCATTGGTGACCCAGAGGTTTTTGCTTCATCCTTTTAGGTTTTTTAAAGTTCCTGTCCTTATGTGGCTGAAGAGTTTCTTAAGTCCTACAAAATCTTTCTATCTAAACCCTTGACCTCATCGTCTCCTGTCTTTTCCAGGATGCTACACTATGTCTGTAGAATAGGAAGAGGATGCTTAGACTACAGGGGATATCTTCTTTTCCTCTTGTTGGTACTGCATCCCCTTTGCATAATCCCCAACCCCTGTTGATGTGGTTTGAGCAAAATTGACCTTAGCTCCTGGCTCCCAGGATGAGCACATAAGTCGAGTCTGGCCAAAGTACCACATCCCTCTGGTCCAGTGATGGTTCAAGGATGGTGCATGACTCAAGTTGTGCCAATCAGAGATGATGAGCTTCTGCCTCAGGACTTTTCTGAAGCCAATATAGAGAAAGTAGAGCTGAGATATGGAGAGAAGCAAGAGCCACATGAAAATATTTGAGTCCTAGACCTAGTTCTGCCTGAAACCAAGACCTGTTTTTTCTATTATAGGAGCTAATAATTTCCCTCTTTTGCTTAATGAAGATTTAGTTAGGTTTGTTTAACTTGAAATAGAAAGTCATCTAATCAAAATTAAAATGTGGTATAATCCTAGTAAACAACCAGGTATTTTCAGGGGAGGTATAGTCACAGGCTCTCCAGATAATATTGTGTTTCTGTGATTATTCAGGGTTATATAATGTTCAACCCTCTGTCTTTCAGCCTGATCTCTTTTGGATTAGAAGGTTTCTTCCTTCCTCTGGTTGATATGTAAAATTTGCATATTGTTTGTTTTAATCCTATGCTATTCATGAGAGGCAACCCAAACTAAATGTTGTTCAGTGAATATTTTATTAATAGCCAATGTCTCTTTGTGGAATAATTCTTCCTTCATTCTTAGCCCAGTTGTTTTAGGTGGTGCTGACTGTACCCCAAGCACCAGGTGCTTGGGGCACATGACTCAGACCAATCCAATTAGAGATTTCCCTGAGACTTTTGCTGAAGAAAGGATTACCCCATCCTCTGATATTGCCAGTTATAAGTATATATAAGTCTAAAACTGTCCGTGGATATCTTGGGGGCACTCAATGCATATATGAGATTGAGCCCATCAGAGAAAAGCAGAAATTAGAGATGGAGAAAAGGGAGTAGTTTAATGAAGACATCTTTGAACTTGGATTTATCAATGCCTAAAGTCATCATTGCTTAGACCTCCCAGTCACATAAGTGAACAAATTCCCATTCTTTGCCCTAACCTGGTTTAGGTTGGATTTTTGACACATGGAACAAAAATCTTGACTAAATACATTGGCATCAAAATGTTGATGCTTATGGGTTAGTGTCAGCTGTCACAAGATTCCAAAACCTCTTGAGAAGAGGTGAGGCTTCTGAAATCCCATGTCTCAGGATTTGCTAAGAAGATATTAGTGACTTGCTGACTTCTATGAAAATACAGTTGGTTGTTACAGTGATGGAAGGATGCAGATACTAAGAGAGGATTTTAAAATATTTTTATATAAAACCTTAACTGGGAAGGAGACATATCTAACACAGCCCTGAAAGTCCTCTGAACATCATGGCATTGCTAGAACCTCTTGAGATTCTGAACTACACTGGTCTTGGTTTCTCTGTATTGTGCAAGGATTTGAAAGGGTCAGCGTAATTGTTAAGAGATGACAGACAAACCTGATCTTGTGTCTTTGCTAATACTCAGTGCTGGGTGTCGAATTTTGGTACCCCCTCAGCCCTCTAGACTGCCACATATACTCTCCAGGGATTTTCCCTCTACTTTGTTACCCTGAAAAAATATAAGGCATAAGTAATAAGGCTAGGCTTTTAGGTTTTTTCTTTTCCAATATTTTATTTTATTTTATATTTATTTTTGAATTTTATTTTATTTATTTTTTATACAGCAGGTTCTTATTAGTTATCTATTTTATACATATTAGTGTATACATCTTAAACCCAATCTCCCACCACCACCACCACCCCACCCCACTTTCCCCCCTTGGTGTCCATACATTTGTTCTCTACATCTGTGTCTCTGTTTCTGCCTTGCAAACCGGTTCATCTGTACCATTTTTCTAGATTCCACATATACGTGTTAATATACGATATTTGTTTTTCTCTTTCTGACGTACTTCACTTTTATGACCGTCTCTACAGGTCCATCCACGTCTCTACAAATGACCTAATTTCGTTCCTTTTTATGGCTAATATTCCACTGTATATATGTACCACATCTTCTTTATCCATTCGTCTGTCAATGGGCATGACCTGATTATTGTAAATTGTGCTGCAATGGACATTGGGGTGCATGTGTCTTTTTGAATTATGGCTTTCTCTGGGTATATGCCCAGTAGTGTGATTGCTGGGTCATATGGTAATTCTATTTTTAGTTTTTTAAGGAATCTCCATACTGCTCTCCATAGTAGCTGTATCAAATTGCATTCCCACCAACAGTGCAAGAGGGTTCCCTTTTCTCCACACCCTCTCCAGCATTTGTTATTTGTAGATTTTCTGATGATGGCCATTCTAACTGGTGTGAGGTGATACCTCGTTGTAGTTTTGATTTGCATTTCTCTAATACTTAGTGATGTTGAGCAGCTTTTCATGTGCCTCTTGACCATCTGTATGTCTTCTTTGGAGAGATGTCTATTTAGGTCTTGTGCCCATTTTTGGATTGGGTTGTTTGTTTTTTTAATATTGAGCTGCATGAGCTGTTTATATATTTTGGAGATTAATCCTTTGTCCGCTGAGTCTGTTGCAAATATTTTCTCCCAATATGAGGTTTGTCTTTTCGTCTTGTTTATGGTTTCCTTTGCTGTGCAAAAGCTTTTAAGTTTCATTAGGTCCCCTTTGTTTATTTTTATTTCCATTAATCGAGGAGGTGGGTCAAAAAAGATCTTGCTGTGATTTATGTCAAAGAGTGTTCTTCCTATATTTTCCTCTAAGAGTTTTATAGTGTCTGGTGTTACATTTAGGTCTTTAATCTATTTGAGTTTATTTTTGTATATGGTGTTAAGGAATGTTCTAATTTCATTCTTTGACATGTAGCTGTCCAGTTTTCCCAGCACCACTTATTGAAGAGACTGTCTTTTCTCCATTGTCCTTGCCCCCTCTGTCATAGATTAGTTGACCATAGGTGTGTGGGTTTATCTCTGGACTTTCTATCCTGTTCCATTGATCTATATTTCTGTTTTCGTGCCAGTACCATATTGTCTTGATTACTGTAGCTTTGTAGTAGAGTCGGAAGTCAGGGAGTGTGATTCCTCTAGCTCCGTTTTTCGTTCTCAAGATTGCTTTGGCTATTTGGGGTCTCTTGTGTTTCCATACAGATTGTGAAATTTTTTGTTCTAGTTCTGTGAAAAATGCCATAGGTAATTTGATAGGGTTTGCACTGAATCTGTAGATTGCTTTGGGTAATATCGTCATTTTCACAACATTGATTCCTTCAATCTAAGAACATGGTATATCTCTCCATCTGTTTGTGTCATCTTTGATTTCTTTCATCAGGGTCTTATAGTTTTCTGAGTATAGGTCTTTTACCTCCTTAGGTAGGTTTATTCCTAGGTATTTGATTCTTTTTGTTGCAGTGGAGAAGGGGATTGTTTCCTTAATTACTCTTTCTGATCTTTTGTTGTTAGTGGATAGGAATGCACAAGATTTCTGTGCATTAATTTTGTATCCTGCAACTTTACCAAATTCATTGATTAGCTCTAGTAGTTTTCTGGTGGCATCTTTAGGATTCTCTACGTATAGTATCATGTCATCTGCAAACAGGGACAGTTTTACTTCTTCTTTTCCAATTTGTATTCCTTTTATTTCTTTTTCTTCTTTGACTGCCATGGATAGTACTTCCAAAGCTATGTTGAACAGTGGTGAGAGTGGACATCTTTGTCTTGCTCCTGATCTTAGAGGAAAGGCTTTCAGTTGTTCACCATTGAGAATGATGTTTGCTGTGGGCTTGTCGTATATGGCCTTTATTATGTTGAGGTAGGTCCCCTCTATGCCCACTTTCTGGAGAGTTTTTATCATAAATGGTTGTTGAATTTTGTCAAAAGCTTATTCTGCATCTGTGAGATGATCATATGGTTTTTATTCTTCAGTTTTTTAATATGGTGTATCACATCTTGATTGATTCGTGTATATTGAAGAATCCTTGCATTCCTGGAATAAACCCCACTTGATCATGGTGTATGATCCGTTTAATGTGCTGTTGGATTCTGTTTGCTAGTATTTTGTGGAGGATTTTTCCATCGATGTTCATCAGTGATATTGGTCTTAAGTTTCTTTTTTTGTAGTATCTGTCTGGTTTTTGTATCAGGGTGATGGTGGCCTCCTAGAATGAGTTTGGAAGTGTTCCTTCCTCTGTTATATTTTGGAAGAGTTTGAGAGGGATGGGTGTTAGCTCTTCTCTAAATGTTTGATAGAATTCACCTGTGAAGCCATGTAGTCCTGGCCTTTTGTTTGTTGGAAGATATTTAGTCACAGTTTCAATTTCATTACTTGTGATTGGTATGTTCATATTTTCTATTTCTTCATGGTTCAGTCCTGGAAGGTGTATCTTCCTAAAAATGTGTCCATTTCTTCCAGGTTGTCCATTTTATTGGCATAGAGTTGCTTGCACTAATCTCTTATCATGCTTTGTATTTCTGAGGTGTCTGTTGTAACTTCTCCTTTTTCATTTCTAATTTTATTGATTTGAGTCCTCTCCATTTTTTTCTTGATGAGTCTGGCTAACGGTTTATCAAGTTTGTTTATGTTCTCAAAGGACCAGCTTTTAGTGTTATTGATCTTTGCTATTCTTTGTTTTCTTTGTTTTCTTTGTTTCTATTTCATTTATTTCTGCTCTGATCTTTATGTTTTCTTTCTTCCTACTAACTTTGGGTTTTGTTTGTTCTTCTTTCTCTAGTTCTCTTAGGTGTAAGATTAGATTGTTTATTTGAGATTTTTCTTGTTTCTTGAGGTAGGATTGTATAGCTATAAACTTCCCTCTTGGAACTGCTTTTGCTGCATCTCATAGGTTTGGGATCATCGTGTTTTCATTGTCATTTGTCTCTAAATATTTTTTGATTTCCCCTTTGATTCCTTCAGTGATCTCTTCGTTATTTAGTAACGTATTGTTTAGCCTCCATGTATTTGTGTTTTTTACGTTTTTTTCCCTGTAAGTAATTTCTAATCTCATTGAATTGTGGTTGAAAAAGATGCTTGATACAATTTCATTTTTCTTAAATTTACCGAGGCTTGATTTGCGACCCAAGATGTGATCTATCCTGGAGGACATTCCATGAGCACTGGAGAAGGAAGTGTAATATGCTGTTTTCGGATGGAATGTCCTATAAATATCAATTTTATCTATCTCATCTATTGTGTCACTTAGAGTTTGTGTGTCCTGGGCTTCCCTGGTGGCGCAGTGGTTGAGAGTCCGCCTGGCGGTGCAGGGGACACAGGTTCGTGCCCCGGTCCAGGATGATCCCACATGCCGTGAAGCGACTGGGCCCGTGAGCCATGGCCGCTGAACCTGTGCGTCCGGAGCCTGTGCTCCGCAACGGGAGAGGCCACAACAGTGAGAGACCCGCGTATAGCAAAAAAAAAAAAAAAAAGTTTGTGTTTCCTTGTTAATTTTCTGTCTGGATTATCTGTCCATTGGTGTAAGTGAGGTGTTAAAGTCCCCCAGTATTATTGTGTTACTGTTGCTTTCCCCTTTAATGGCTGTTAACATTCACCTTATGTATTGAGGCGCTCCTATGTTGGTTGCATATATATCTATAATTGTTATATCTTCTTCTTGGATTGATCCCTTGATCATTATGTAGTGTCCTTCCTTGTCTCATAACATTCTTTATTCTAAAGTCTATTTTATCTGACTTGAGTATTGCTACTCCAGCTTTCTTTGGATGTCCATTTGCATGGAATATCTTTTTCCATCCCCTCACTTCCAGTCATTATGTGTCCCTAGGTCTGAAGTGGGTCTCTTGTAGACAGCATATATATGAGTCTTGTTTTTGTATCCATTCAGCAAGCCTGTGTCTTTTGGTTGGAGCATTTAATCCATTCACATTTAAGCTAATTATCAATATGTATGTTCCTATTACCATTTTCTTAATTGTTTTGGGTTTGTTTTTGTAGGTCCTTTTCTTCTCCTGTGTTTCCCACTTAGAGAAGTTCCTTTAGCATTTGCTGTAGAGCTGGTTTGGTGGTGCTGAATTCTCTTAGCTTTTGATTGTCTGTAAAGCTTTTGATTTCTCCATCAAATCTGAATGAGATCCTTGCTGGGTAGAGTAATCTTGGTTGTAGTTTCTTCCCTTTCATCACTTTAAGTATATCGTGCCACTCCCTTCTGGCTTGTAGAGTTGAGAAATCAGCTGTTAACCTTATGGGAATTCCCCTGTATGTTATTTGTCATTTTTCCCTTGTTGCTTTTAATAATTTTTCTTTGTCTTTAATATTTGTCAATTTGATTATTATGTGTCTCGGCATGTTTCTCCTTGGGTTTATCCTGCCTGGGACTCTCTGCACTTCCTGGACTTGGGTGGCTATTTCCTTTCCCACGTTAGGGAAATTTTCTACTATAATCTCTTTAAATATTTTCTCACGTCCTTTCTCTCTTCTCCTTCTGGGACCCCTATAATGCAAATGTTGGTGCGTTTAATGTTGTCCCAGAGGTCTCTTAGGCTGTCTCCATTTCTTTTCATTCTTTTTTCTTTATTTTGTTCCACAGCCATGAATTCCACCATTCTGTCTTCCAGGTCACTTATCCGTTCTTCTGCCTCAGTTATTCTGCTATTGATTCCTTCTAGCGTATTTTTCATTTCAGTTATTGTATTGTTCATCTCTGTTTGTTTGTTCTTTAATTATTCTAGGTCTTTGTTCTTTAATTCTTCTAGGTCTTTGTTACATATTTCTTGCATCTTTTCGATCTTTGCCTCCATTGTTTTTCCGAGGCCTTGGATCATCTTCACTATCATTATTCTGAATTCTTTTTCTGGAAGGTTGCCTATCTCCACTTCCTTTTGTTGTTTTTCTGAGGTTTTATCTTGTTCCTTCATCTGGTACATAGTCCTCTGCCTTTTCATTGTGTCTGTCTTTCTGTGAATGCGGTTTTCATTCCATAGGCTTCAAAATTATAGTTCTTCTTGCTTCTGCTGTCTGTCCTCTGGTGGATGAGTCTATCTCAGAGGCTTGTGCAAGCTTCGTGCTGGGAGGGACTGGTGATGGGTAGAGTTGGATGTTGCTGTGGTGGGCAGAGCTCAGTAAAACTTTAATCCAGTTGTCTGCTGATGGGTGGGGCTGGGTTCCCTCCCCTGTTGCTTGTTTGACCTGAGGCAACCCAGCACTGGAGCCTACCCAACTCTTTGGTGAGGCTGATGGTGGACTTTGGGAGGACTCATGCCAAGGAGTACTTTCCAGAACTTCTGCTGCTAGTGCCCCTGTGCCCATGGTGAGCCACAGCTGCCCCCCGCCTCTGCAGGAAACCCTTCAACACTAGCAGGTAGGTCTGGTTCAGTCTCCTATGGGGTCACTGCTCCTACCCCTGGGTCCTGATGTGCACACTACTTTTTGCGTGCCCTTCAAGAATGGAATCTCTATTTCCCCGATTCCTTTCGAAGTCCTGCAATCAAATCCCACTAGTCTTCAAAGTGTGATTCTCTAGGAATTCCTCTTCCCATTGCCAGACCAGCAGGTTGGGAAGCCTGATGTGGGGCTGAGAACCTTCACTCCAGTGGGTGGACTTCTGTGGTATAATTGTTCTCCAGTTTGTGAGTCACCCACTCAGCAGTTATGGGATTTGATTTTATTGTGATTGCACCCCTCCTACCATCTCATTGTGGCTTCTCCTTTGTCTTTGGATGTGGGGTGTCTTTTTTGGTGAGTTCCAATGTCTTCCTGTTGATGATTGTTCAGCAGTTAGTTGTGATTCCAGTGGTCTCGCGAGAGGGAGTAAGTTCATGTCCTTCTACTCTGCCATCTTGAGCCCATCTTCTCTCTTTTCCAATATTTTAAATTTCACATAAGTATCTACAGAGCTCTTATTGAAAGACCAAAAGATAGATTCACATTTATTCTCAATTTTCTAAAATTTCCAAACAATGACACCCTGAACTAAATATGAAAGATCATTTGTGAAAATTCTGAGTTTCTATAGAATTTAGATGTTGCTGAATTTCTTAGAGCAAACTTACAGCTCAACTTTTTCATATAAGATCACATCTGAAATGGTTTAGTTCTTTCTTAATCACCTATTCAAATGGTAGTTTTTATAATGAAAACTATCATGATAAATTCTGAAATGTCATACACTTGGTGGGATAAATTTTATGAAGTTAAGGTTTGGGGGTACGTTTTCATCATTTTCCCTTTTTCATGGTTTTTTTTTATAAAACGTATGTTATCTTTTATAAAATAGCAATTATATTAGGAATTAAGAGATGAGTTCTTGCCCTGGTTCTACTATCAGGTAATCCTAGATGAGAGACTTTACCTCTATGAGCCAGTGTTTTCAGATGTAAAATGCAGGAATTGGACAAATTGAGCTCTCGGGTCTTTTCCAACTTTGAGTCTATACTTTTATGTAACGTAAGCAATTCTTACAAATAGGAATTAGCAGCTATTAATAAAAAAAATTTCCCTATGCCATAAAGACAGAGATTCAGTTCTAAAACTACTTGGCAAATGCGTTATTAAAGCGATTGTTTAACTAGAGGGAAGATGTGATAGCAAATGTAAATGTGCTTTGTTGGATGTTACATAAGCTACTTCTGGGAGATGTTTTAATTCTTGGACTTGATGACGCCACTAGAGGAGTTGGCTGCTTGGCCATGTTTCTGTAAATGAAAGACTGGAATAGACTCCTGCTGTGGTGGGCATGGAGATGTTCTGCCCAGATCCCCCTCCAAGAAAAGGCTCACTGCCCAACTGAGGAGAATGAGGTCAGCCAACAGCCTGAGGCCGGCAGCTCCTTCAAGGACAGCCATGGCTGCCTGGAGACACCATGCCTGTGTCATGCTCCTTCTGGGGACACAGTGACTTCCCTGACCAAGTGGGCTTCTGAGGGCTCCAGGCAGGACCCTCCCCAGGCACCACTTGCCCCAGGGCTCCCTGCTGGGTTGGCCAAGGCTTTTCCTATGCCTCCATCACAGCTTTTGCCTTTTCTCTTTGCCCATTGCTGCTTCTTCCCCTTTCCCTTCATGAGTGCTGATCCCTTAGAAATATGTTGCTTCCCAAATTCCATCTTAGACTCTGTTTCCAGGGAACCCAGCTTTGAACACCTGTAATTAATTTAGAAAGGATAAATTGATATATTGATCTTTTGTCACACATGAGAGATGATGGGATTAACGCCCGATCCAATATTAACAATGGTTGTTTCTAGGTAGCGGGATTTTTTTTTTTTTTTTTTTGCGGATTTTCAGATTTCTAGATTACCCTAAGCCTACTAATAGAAGTATTTTACTAGCTGCCTCCTTATTTCTCTGTAATGATTTTTTTTTTTTTTTTTTTGCGGTACCCGGGCCTCTCACTGCTGTGGTCCCTCCCGTTGTGGAGCTCAGGCTCCGGATGCGCAGGCTCAGCGGCCATGGCTCATGGGCCCAGCCGCTCCGCGGCATGTGGGATCTTCCCGGACCGGGGCACAAACCCGCGTCCCCTGCATCAGCAAGTGGACTCTCAACCACTGCGCCACCAGGGAAGCCCGGTAGTGGGATTTTTTAAAAACTTTTTTTGTACTTGTCTGTATTGCTTCAATTTCTCAAAAATTATGAACAAACACAATTTTTACCAAAAAAAAAAGTCATTATAAAACAAGAATAATAAACAAATATGGTATTGATTCCACAATGGGATAAGAGATGTAAGGGATGAATACATAAAAAGAGAATCAGCAGTAGATTTTAAATCAGAATTAAATCCTATTTATTTCTGACTTTTACTACAACTAGAAACTTTTTAAGATTTCTGTAGAGTGTTCCCAATATTTGTATCTCGTGTTAGTTTTCTTATAGAAATGAATACTAAAGGTGCTTTGAGAAAACTGCATACACTGAAACATTTTACCAAGATATAAGATAATCATACATACAGTGTTGCTATGGATGTAAAAATTTTTAAGTTTGACAAAGTACACCTTTCTTCTATTTATAAATCAAATTTTGTCCATGCTTTGAGAGGGCTCATGTTGATAACTAGACATAGTCTATCCAGTGTGGTTGGGCATGTCTAATATTTTGAACAGGCAATAACTTTTGAGATTCTACTTATCTCCACAGATTATGGAAAGAAGTTGAACAGAGATAGCCATAGGGATTATATAACATAAAAGTCTTCCTCAGGCAAACCTCAGATGTTTAAACTTCATTAGGATCATATGTGGTAACTGATGGCCAATTGGTCCTCTCAGCCATGATCATGGTTCCTATAACATTCTGGATTTCCAGAATCTTAGCCAATTGCTGTAGTCTCAATCCAACCAGGAGCCATTCTCAGCATGACTTTTGAGTGTTTTCTTCACTGCTAAACCAAACATTGACACTGGCAAACGAAATCCTTTGGTCTTAGGTGAGAGTAAGAAGTAAAAATATCTCCTCAGCTCTATCCCTAGAGTGTTACTGTTATCCACTAATTAATAGAAAAAACAAAAAAACTTTGTTTTCTGAGGGCTACAATGTAGAATTCTGACAATAGTTTGGTGAGCAACCATCATACAAACTTTTCTTTCTCCCTTCCTTCACCACCACAATTACCAATGTAACATTTCTCTCTCCTCCCAACACACCCCTCCCCAGAATGTAAAGGGCACTATAAAGATCAAATTCCCTTATATGAAAACTTCTTATAAAGACACACACCCATGCACACACACACCACACACACACACATACACACACATTTGTTTGAAATAACATTTGATGAATGGACATTCCCACTACAAAGAATGCAAACTTTCTTCATATTCATTTGTATGAGGTTTTTAGCTGCTTGTTAAAAATAGACCAAGTGAGAAACAAAATCTCACTAATTGAGATGGATGGGCTCAGAGCAAGTGTCCATGGTCAGAAACAGTGTTTCCAAAGGCAGGATTTGTTAATGTCTCACTGTAGCCGCATTTACCAGGCTGCAGCATGTATGGAACAGCTTCCCACCTTTACAAAAGTCATAGTAAAGATGTGCCCAGTGGGGAATAATAGCAATAGTTCCAATAAGTGGCATTCCAGAGCTCTAAGTGTATTTGAGAATTCAAGTAAAAGTCCCTACCTACAGGTGGAATTCTTCCAGGTGCTGCCCTTAGGGCCCTTGCTCTTTCAAGAGCCAGGAAAATGACCAACCATCTACAGGGCTTTGTTTTCCGGGTGTGTTGTAATACAGTGGAATAATGAATAGCAAACCTAACTGGTGCCAGAGCTCTGTCACACAAGCCTGGCATCTGGGAGTCTGGTGTTTTCACTTGGAGCAGCTGTGTAAGTTTGGAAAGACATTCCAGTTTAACGATCCATTAACCCCTGCTTAGGGCCACATTTTAGTATGAACATTTTTTAAGGGATAAATAAGTGTTGAATCCTGTTGAACCCAAGCCCAGACTGTGCTAAAAAAGAGTTGCACTAAATAATCTTAGAGATTTCACAGACTCACGTACTTCGAAGCTCACATTTTGAGAGGTGTTGGCAGTTATCTTGATAATGTAGTGAGAGTGGTTTGCAATGCTGTGCTTTGTTCTTCTGACGTGTTTGGGGAAGACATTTAAATAATGCCCTTCACTTAGGATGTGCCTGATCCTTATATGAATGAGGAAATAGTTTTACAGTTCCCGTGAACTATGATATGGAAGACTGTGCCTTTTTAATTCATTCAACAAATATTTGCTGAGCACTTACTATCCCGAGCACATTATTAGGCACCTTGGATTGGGCAGTAAGGAAAACAAAGTCCCTTATTACTCCTATAGTTGCACATACACTAGACGTTTCACTTCTACACTAGTTATAAGTCATAGGCAAATGAAAAATAGCAACTGGGAATCCTAAAATATTACTTAAGTCCTTCAATTCTTTGGACCCATTATAAAGAATAAATTTATCCTTTTTTTTTTTTTTTACTCTTAAATTTTTGCACCTGTTCCTCCTTACTTCTGGAATATTATCATCCCCGTCTTTAATTTTCAAAATCTACTGGTACATCAAAGCCCTATTCAAAACTCCCTGCTCTGTGCCCACCATCCAGATTCCTGAAGGTAAAATGTATTCTTCTTCCTCTGAGCCCTTAGAGCAACTTGTCTGAACATACCCTAGGCATGATGTATTTATTATATATGACCTATCATCCCTCTCTCCTTCGTATCCTCCCAAACATCCAACAAACTCCACATACACATGATCACTGAGACTCAGTTGGCATAGTCCCATTGTTTTTGGTAGATATATCATAACCTTTACACATCAGTCTAGATCCTAGACTACGTAATTATTCTACACAATTTTAGATTGACATTTTGTACCATGGTTAGAACAAGATTTGGGGCCATCTATGACCTATTCTTTACCATTATCAGTCAGGATGAGTCAGGAAAGCAGAGCCCACATCAGATAGCTTGAGAGTGGGTGTTGGAAGAGCTGAAAGGTCTACAGACGATAGTGAGGCAAACCTGAAAACAGCAATAGCAAGAAGCTCAGGGAAGGAGGTAGGGTTAACCAAGCCTAAGAGTCGATGTCTCCTAATGAGAACCAGACCTTGACAGAGGCTGTCCAACGTGAGCTTGTACCACAGAGGGAGCAGCTTGTCTGGTGGGAGCTGGAAATATGGAGAAAGGGCAGTTATTGCTAGAGAAGCTACCTGAAGTAGAGAGGAGAGGGAAAAAATACCCTGGCTTCTTTGTCCCATATGCCGGTCTCTAGCCAATGCCTCCCACTGGTAGAAAGCAGCCAGAGGCAGCTGGCAAGGGAGTCTGAGAAATAAAGTTGGCAGGGTTCAGTTACCTGCAATACAGAGCAAAGCAAAGAAAGGGTGGATAACGGATTTGGAGACAGTCAAATCATTAGCACAGCCTGCTGAATCAAATATTTACTGCATATGCTCTCTTCAAATGATAGATAATTGTTTAATTTATGAATATTGTGTCTTCAATTAGAAGCCAATTTGATTATAAGATCTTTGAACACGGACCACTTCTGAGTTGTTTGTGAGCTAGACTAGTCTCAGAAAATCATGCAGTCTAGTGTGGGTTATTTCCACTGTTCCTCCATCTTCTTTTTCAAGGTTTTCTATAATTTGGTTTGCTCTTGTCTTGGGTTACTTGCTGTGGTAGTACACACAAGTCTTACTTTGGGCAGATTTGAGTTTTCTTTCTCCTTTTCCTTTCAAACTCCATCTGAGAACACTTGATAGTCTACCACATAGAAAAATATAAATAGCTAAGTGTTGGTAGTAAGTCTCCTAGATCGCTCTCAATTATTCTCATATACTGGAACTCACACTCTTGTGTAGTACCATCTGCTTTGAATCAGAGTTCAAAGTGGAAGTGATCATGTGTCACTTCGAAGGTTAGGTCACAAATAGTAATGCAGCTTCACCGTGGTCTCTTGGATTGCTTGCTATGTGGATGCCAACTGTCATACTGTCAGGACACTCATGCAGCCCGATGGCGCATATGGAGAAGGACTGAGGCCAACTTGCCAGCCCTGGAATGAATCACCTTGAGTAAATTCTCCAGACCCAGTCATGCCTTTGGATGACTGAATAAGCTCCAACAGAAACTTGATTGCTTCCATGAGAAATCTTAAGCGAGAAGTGCCTGGCTGAGCCCTTCCCAAATTCCTAATCCTGAAACTTTATAAGTATAATAAAGTTTGGGGATAATTTGTTACGCAGCATTAGATAACTGGTGACTTTTGTTACTATTTTCATGATAGTTCTTCAAGGTTTATAAGGTTGATGCTTTAATAATGCTGATATTCCCCCATCTCACCATACTTTGCAAGTTGCACACTAAATTTCTTCCAAACAAATTACATTCATTCTTATATTAAACTTGGGAGTTAGGTGTGGTAATTTTTTAAATTAACGTTGTCTTACATGTAAGGAAAATGATACTCAGAGTTTAAAAAACTTGCCCAAGTTTCCTCAGCTGCTGAGCAGCAGATCCTGAAACCAAACCTGTCTTCCAATCCTTCCACTGTACATTACTGGGGATTTTCAGCACTCGAGCAAGGCAAATATGGAGACTTGGGGTTGGGACTTTCTTTTTTTGTTTGTTTGTTTTTTGCGGTACGCGGGCCTCTCACTGCTGTGACCTCTCCCGTTGTGAAGCACAGGCTCTGGACGCGCAGGCTCAGCGGCCATGACTCACGGGCCCAGCCGTTCCGCGGCATGTGGGATCTTCCCGGACCGGGGCACGAACCTGTGTCTCCCGCATCGGCAGGCGAACTCCCAACCACTGTGCCACCAGGGAAGCCCCTGGGACTTTCTGATGATCCTCAAAATTTAGAATGTGTGTACCTGGCTGGTCCACCTTTGCAAGTAAAGAATCAAACGTGACAACACAATGTGCAGCTGTGGAGCTGACCTATAGTGGTCAGCTAGGCAGGAGTGAGCTCTAGCTGTTACTACACACAACTGCTCTTCTTCACTTCCCTGTCTACTAACACTTTCCAGACCCTCACATCTAGGCATCTTGAAAATCTAGTTGCAGCTTTTCTTTTCCAAGGATTTGGTTAAGATTATAGACATATGTGCTTGGAATGTCCAGACTCTGTGCACATTACAATGTGTTTCTCATTTGTGATTTTTACTGAAGATTTCTAATATCTACAACAGTCCCATAGGCTCCAAGACACTTAACACCAAGGCCTGTTTGATAATGAAGACATTTTTTTTCTCTGACAGCCCACAGTAAATTCACACACCAAGATTTTCTGCCTGTTATTCATTTCATAAATATGAAAATTTGCAATCCCTGCAATACATTTAGTTTCATGTCCTTTGTCACTTTCCAACCTTAAATAAATAATTTCCTGATTTGTTTCAAGTTGGGCACTTTGGTCAGAAGTGGATTTGCCACTAGGTTGTGAAGTCCAGTGTGGATGACACAATTATACTCCACTGCCTCTTCTCCCAATACCCTGAATGCCTTTACTTACAGGAAATCAGAATCAAATAAATATCAAGGGTAGCATTCAAGGGGAAAAGTCACAAAAAGATGGCTTGAAAGGATTTTTTAAGAGCAAGGCTTGGCTCAACCCCTTTACTTGGGAATGTCAGTCTTCTTTGCCTAGAATAGTGATTAACCACCTTACCTGCATCTTAGAATCACCTGGGAAAGACAGTACCAAGCAATGATCCGGGTCCTACTTCAAAGCAATTAAATTAATTCAGAATCTTTAGGATGGAGCTCAGGCATCAGTATTTTTAGCCAGTTCTCTAGGTATTTCCAATATACAGCCAGGGTAGGGAGTACTAGCCATAAGTATGGTTCGGGGGGTTGACTGAAGACAAGAGAGCCTTCCTACTTTCCCCCCAGCAGCTTGCTTTCTGGTGACGATCTGCCTCAGGCAGCAGGCACCAGGGTTGGAAATGACCAGGTCTGTCTCATAGGCATGCTTTATAGTAGGGCCAGTACTGAGCAACACACCAGAGGTTTATGTTTTCTACCTTGCCCCAACAAAGCTTGATCTTGTTGACCCGAAATAGATTGCCAGCTATTTCTCCAGCAAAGATGGGTTCATTCAGGATCAACAAAAAATTGCAATTTGGTGTCTGCAACCATGTAAGTACCCCCCCCACCACCACCACCCTCTTATGGCAAGAAAAGGAGAAAGCTCTTATAAAGGGGAAAAGGAAGCTGGGAGGACTGTAGCAAAAAGTCCATGGCTTTTCACATTGGCTGAGTCCTTGCCAGGGAAGAAGCCTTTCTTCTTCCTGTTGGGCTTTGCTATAATCACAGGGTGTAAGAGCTCCCACTTTAGTCCCCTGATTGTATTTAATTGAAGTTTCTGTTTAGTAAATTTTTACAGTCTTAAATTTCCGGACACTGTACAAATTTTACTGGCTCTCTTTGCCTTCATTTCCCCCCAGTCGTGTGGATAAAGTTACTGAGAGAACACAGTATATCTTAGTTTACAGGTTGAGGGCAGTGACAATAATCGCTGTAACCTGTGTTCGTTGTGGCCGCATTTTAGAAGTAATTGTGTTTAATGCTGCCCATGTTTTAATAATAGGCAGCCTATCATTATAAGCGAAGTTCATTGTTGCTTTAAAATGACTCCCATGTGCAGGCTCTTGCTGCGGCCTACTTATTTAATCCTGGCAGACACTTACATGCCTGTATGGATCACTTATAGAAACCCCACATTGTTTCCTCTCCTGTGAGAAAGGCTTTAGAGCCCTTTTCCTAAACGTCGCATATGTTATCAGTGGGTTCACAGATAGGTCATCATCCCCTTTGACTTTAAAAGCTCTAAATGTAGTGATCTGTTTTTCATAATTCTTTGTGTTCAAGTGACTATACAGTAATCTGCCCATAACGGATGTTTAACAGGTGCATAAAATAAAAGCGTGCAAATGTCTTCTGCCTAATTTCCCCTTGTAGATGGGCAGTTTTTCTCCATTAGAAAAAGGCAAGTCTGGTTATAGAATTGCAAGACTATGTAACAGATCCTTTTCTGCATTGTGTCATTTTCCAGAATTTAGGAGAAAGAAACAGTATAAATCCTCGAACATGAAAATTATATAAGCTTCAGCTTCTAAATAAGCCAAAGCATGAGAATGACAGAACCTTAAATGTAGCTGCCTTGGGAGTGCTGTATTTAAACGGTGGGCAGAGATAGTTAACCTCGGCTTATATGCCAGATTCCTTGGGCTAATTTAACATCTTTCAGTGCCTATACTCATTTTGTTTTCCAACTCATGTACACTGGAGACATATTAAAATTAGAGACCTAAATTGTAAATATGTTTAAATATGTTTCCTTTAAAAAATTTACTTTAAAATGTTTAACATTCAAATCCACGCACATGTTTTGGGATGTTCAGGATCATAAACAGAAGTACTAATAGAGATCAAGTGGTGATTTATTATCTTATTAATAGTTTCACTTTAATATATTAAACTGAACATCTCAGCAAGTAAATATCAATTGCTTTATTTGCCATGCCCACTGCAATCTTACACTATCTGTGTAACAAACATAATAGAAAATTGATTTTTCTCTTTTTTATGAAAAAAAGATCAATAAAGATTAAGTACAGGCTAAATAGATTGAATAACGGGATTTGACTCAGGGCAACCATTAGCTACGGAGAAAAGGAATGTTATATAGAGAATTGTGTAATATAATAATGGTATCCCCAAATCCCCCCATAGCATGGTATTAATGATATTATTCTTGCTTAAATTCACAACTAGAAGAAAAAAAACAGATGAAAAACAACTATATGGTTATGCCTTATGGTTAATGGGGTTTTTTTCTGTGTGCCTATTTATGGAAAGTTCTCTATTTTTCTGATAATAATCCTTTTAAACCAAATTCCTACAGAGAAATATATATATATTTCTTTGCATATCAAAAAACTGGTGGAAAGAGGACATGGTTTTAGAACTCTTACGGTTCTAAGAAAAAGTCTTATAATATAATCAATGACTTTTCTTGTGCTTGGTTAAAAATAACAGGGGGTAGTTTGTGTTTTAAAGAGATATCACACACACTCCATTTAAAAATTTTGTTTCACTGAGTTACACATATTTATTGAGCACCTACGGGACCAGGGATTGGAGATAGTGAAAATGCAAATATGGTCCTTCCTCCCATAAATATATTTTTTATAGAGACAAACAATAGCAAGTAATCAAATTTATAAATGAGATAATATCACATGGTGGTAGGAGTTATGACAAATAAAATCGTAGTGTGATGGGCAGGAGATATTATTTTAGATAAGGTGGAGAGGAAAGTCCTTTTCAAGAAGGAGATATTTGGGTTGAAACTAGAATGTTGAGAAGGAGCTGGCCAGGCAAAATTGCAAAGAAGCTTGTTTTCAAACAGGGGAACAGCAAATGTAAGGGCCAGCAGGGAGCTGCCGGGTTCACCGCACAAATCATTGTTTATGATGTCTGTTTGAATTCCATTAGGAATTAGAAGAGAAATGCTGCTGTAATCATCAAAGCACGACTTACCTTTGAGGTCAGTCAGTACCTGTCCTGAGAACAGTGATGATTTGCATTTAATTGGCCACTTTAATTTTCATATCCTTTAATTCAGCAGGCAATTTGCAATTTTCTGTCCAGCAAAATCTCCCTAACAAATGTAGTGTACAGATGAGAGGAAGCTTCTGATTTATCATTCAAGTCATTCAGGGCCCAAATCACAATCTTTTTTTTTCTCCCCAGTAAAATAATATAACCAGTTCCCTGCACTGGCTGAGGGCTTTTCAGGACTCCATCCATCTTACAATTGCCCATTTCAACAAGATTTGGCTGTCCCCCATCTGCAATATGCATTTTGTCAGGAAAACAATGCCAATTCCACATCAAATAACACAACCATGACAGTCATGGAAGGGGACCATACCCCCAACAACTGCTAATAGGTCCTTTGTACTGCTGTTAGAATTTTTCTTAAGAAAGATCACTTTCTAACATTAAAGCCAGAAACCGTAACTCATTAACAAGAATGAGAGACTCATTTGTTTTTAGTTAAAAATGAGATGAGAATGTGTTTCAAAGGAATGAAAGTCTAAAGTAAAAGGGGGGAAATGCAAATAACAAAGAAAACCTGTCTTCAGAAACTGTAGGCAAGCTGTCTCAGCAG
>NW_006788426.1:712914-715385 GCF_000442215.2 Lipotes vexillifer | reverse complement strand
CAGCAGGAAAAGGGAAAATAAGAGAGAATAAAGAATTAAACGTTTTAATGCAGTTTCTGCCATTAAGTCATTACTGTTTGTATTAATTCAACGGTATTATGAATGCAGAGAATTATAGCGTATTTCCTCCATCATAGGTGTGTTATGACACATAAATAATGAAAAGTAAAATGTTATTTAGCCACTTCCTAAAACATGGGAGCATCTGCATTTACACCTCAATAATTCCAAATGCTTCAAAAGTAATTAAGAGATATCTGTAAAGACATAGATTTATTATTATACTTTCAAGGGTACATTCTCACTTAATGCAATGAATAACAAAGTTCTTCCATGCAGAGGTTATACAAGGGTCCAAAATTTAGGAGTATTTGTAATTAAGAGCATTGATTATGTGAAAAGTCTCATAGAGTATTTATAAAAATTTAATCTTCTGAAATGCCTATATATTTCCTTTATAACCTTTAAACAAATTTGGTTTTGCATTTAGATACATGTAGCAACATACAAAAATAAACTCCAATGCCCATATTTCATAATTTTGAATCTCACCAATGTGAGAATGTCAATCACCACCCATATATCGAGTGGCTGTATTTCCAGAACTAAAATTAGGACAAATAATAGAGTCATAAATATTGGAATTTTGAAGACCTTAAAAACAATTTTTAAGGAGAATAGGCCTAGCTATTCATCAAGACTATTCATCAACCCCCAGGACACATAATAGACACAAAGCAATATCGGGTGCTGACCCTCCATGCAGTCGAAAATTCAAGTATAATTTACAGTCGGCCCTTTGTATCGGAAGTTCCTCTGTATCAGAGGATTAAACCAGCCACGAATTGTGTAGCACTGAGGTATTTATTATTGAAAAATATCTGTGTATGAGTGGGCCTGCACAGTTCAAACCCCTGTTGTTCAAGGGTCAACTGTACTTTAGTTTTTAGGGATTTGACCTACACTTTCAAATTTTCAGCTGGATTGACATACCCTTTCATAAATTCATATTTTTCTATATCCTGGCCCCAGTCACTAACCTTCACCTTGAACTCCTTCACCTGGTGAATTCCTCTTCATTCGTTAAGTCCTGGCTTAAATAGCAACATATGTTAAAATTAGCTCAACTATACTCCAATAGAAATTTTTTTAAAACTAAAAAAAAATAAAATTAGCTCGTCTGCTGAATGGCTACTAAGTGTCCAATGGCTACTAACATTATCCCACTTATTATTTGCAATAAATTTGTGATATTTCTCCAATAAGAAAATACAATAAATTGTTTAATGCAAGTGCTCTCAAGCTACCTGTGGTAAAGAACCATTTTATTTTTATTTGCAGCCCATCATTAACCAAAACTTTTTAAAATATAAAAGTAAATAAAAACATGAAATGAACAAAGCTATAAAAATACAAGCCCCAATTTATTTATTATTATACTGAACAGACAGAAAATCTCTCTATCAATCTGCTGTAAAGTTTACAGATTCTGTACAGTTTCTGTACTTTCTCAAAACTGACTGAGAACACACACTTCTTGGACCAGCTCTGATGCATGGACATCAGAGCAGCCCAGTTCAGGAACGTGTTCTCAAGTAGCAGGTCAGGATTCTTTTGACTCCAAGGTTTTGTTCTAAACTTGTAAGCCATAAGACTTCCTTCCACACTTCAGAAATCTGGACAAAACTGTCAATAGGCCCCGGTGAGAAATGCTTTTCTCAGATACCATTTCACACTAAGTCTTGCCTCATTTCCGGTCCCCATGCTAACATTTCTCTGTGTGAAGGACAGTGAGAACATTAATTAAGGAAGTATTAAGGAAACCCAGCCACAAGGGTGTGGCCCTATGACTCAAGAGAACAAAACAGAGCACTGTCCTCTAGCCAAGTTATTCAGTCTTAGATAAGCCACAAACGAAGCATCAAGTTC
This sequence comes from Lipotes vexillifer, assembly GCF_000442215.2. Lineage (NCBI taxonomy): Eukaryota > Metazoa > Chordata > Mammalia > Artiodactyla > Lipotidae > Lipotes > Lipotes vexillifer. The sequence continues at coordinate 713,456 of NW_006788426.1, read as the reverse complement.
TTCTGTCAGGGTGTCCTCTGGAGTGAGCTGTCTGCCCACTGCTGTTTCTAGTAATCCCCATGACCTCAGTTACAGATTTCCTATAAACAGTTGCCTGAAGGAGAACACCTACAGTTCTCTGAGACTAAGCAATAATCTATAGCACTGGGAAGATTTTTAAAATGAAAATGTCTCCCAGAGACAACTAAATCGACAGAGGCCACATACTCAGTTTACATTTCGAATCAGACCAAATGACTTAGACCAGAAACATCTACATTCAAGTCATTTCCCTGTCTTCAGGATACTGTGAGGGATCTAGTTTCACAATTTCATCACTAAAAACCCTATTGTGGTGTGTGATTCTTTTTCCCCCCAAAGTAAATGTGTGACCTGCCTCAAAGGTAAATACAAGTGTTCAAAATTTAGAAGACAGAAAAGTGTAACATCATTTACTGTTTGGTTCTTTCTAATCTCACTAACAGTTTTTAAAAAATCTTAAAGTGGCTTCCCTGGTGGCAGAGTGATTAAGAATCCGCCTGCCAATGCAGGGGACACAGGCT
>NW_006788426.1:710708-712795 GCF_000442215.2 Lipotes vexillifer | reverse complement strand
AGAGAGCCCCGACAGTGAGAGGCCCGTGCACCGTTAAAAAAAAAAAAAAAAAAACAAGAGGCTGCGATAGTGAGAGGCCCTTGCACTGCGATGAAGAGTAGCCCCCGCTTGCTGCAACTAGAGAAAGCCCTCGCACAGAAACGAAGACCCAACACAGCCAAAAATAAATATAAAAATAAATAAATACATTTTAAAAAAAGACCTAAAAGAAGAAATACATGGCGAATATCTAAAAAAAAAAAACTTAAAGTCCTGTTTCAGTGAGTCATTTTAATTCAGAATTTAATACAAACTATTAACTTCAGAATCTAATAACTTGCTATAAATATCAATTGCTTCCTTCCCTTGAAACAGCCAAAACCTAAAATAAACACTGAAATATATTTCTGACACATTGAAAAGCATGGTGGGGGATTTATTGTCATTTACACAACTGAATATTATCACAAAAGAAAAGGTCAGTGGATAGATGCAAGTAATTTGATGTGGGTTGCCTGACCTAATGATTAATCAGGCCCTGAGCACGTGTACTGACTACTGCACCCACCTTTACAATTCTGTCTCTGAGCACACAGATCTATACTTCAAATAGAAGACCAGCACAGGACAACAACCTCCCCAATCACGACATATTTGTAAACTGTGATGGAAGAAGCAGCTTTATTCTGAAGTCAGCTTCAAAAAGACTTTTGCTGGCAACAAATGATCTTGTCCGTGGTCTCTATAACTGGGTTACATTTAAAAATGTGGTACCATTTTCACTTATAGAGGCCACCAGTATAATTTTAGCATGTTCTAGAATGTTCTTCATTGTTGTTATTTTAATTATGTACATGTTCCACTACCTGAGATGGGGCTCTGGACATGCTACCCCAAAACATGGAATCTTAGCATATTGAAGATTTTAAAATGAAGGAGTTTAAGAAAAGAGCAGAAGCAGGAAAGCCAATGTGACCTTCCTCACTACTTTTCGCCTGAAATGGTCATAAAAACCTCAGGTGAGAGGTGCTCTTCCTATCCCCAGAGGAAAGGAGGAGCATCCTTATCTTCAAAAACAGGACTCTGAGAAGAATCTGAACAAACAGGCCTTGCTAAATGTCTCCAGTTTTTTATATTTACCTTATATTCTTTTTTTGGGAGGGGGGTGCTGTTTGCGGTACGCAGGCCTCTCACTGTTGTGGCCTCTCCCGTTGCGGAGCACAGGCTCCGGACGCGCAGGCTCAGCGGCCATGGCTCACGGGCCCAGCCGCTCCACGGCATGTGGGATCTTCTCAGACCGGGGCACGAACCTGTGTCCCCTGCATTGACAGGCGGACTCTCAACCACTGCGCCACCAGGGAAGCCCTACCTTATATTCTTTAACTTATCATATTCCTCCACGACTGTTGCTGATGAAAATAATCAATAAACAGTCACTAATAAGAATAGAGTTTTATTTGAGCAAACTGCGGACTAGCCTGGAAGCCTGCTTCCCAGATTACTCTGAGAAACTTCTCCGGAGAAGCAGGGTTTTCAGCACAGTTTTTTATCTGGTCAAAGAACATTAAACACGTCAGGGTTATATTTCTTCAAGCTTTCAAAAAAAAAAAAAAAAAAAAAAAGAGGAACAGTCCAGCATATACACAGCAGGTCAACATGGCCTCGACACCTGGGAAGGGAATCAAAGGAGTACCAGTATTGGCGTCTCAGCAAGAGAGACATTTAATCTTTATTTTTAATATGGACCATCTTTACTTTTGGTCATGTGTTCTTTCCTCTAATAATTAAAGCAGATGTACAGTGTATGTTTGATAGGCCACAAACAGGCTATGTTAGCTAGCATAAAATTCAAGTTATCTCAGGTATAAGCCAGAATGACTTCCCCATACCTCAGTACATGAAAATTTCTTTTATCACTGTCCATTCTTCATCAAACCTAGCATAAACGCTCATGCCTAACTGCTTTTGTGGGTCTTCATTTCCTATGAAGTCTCCTGTGTCACATAAACATAATTTTTAATGCTTTTCTCCTGTTAATCTGTCTGTCAGTTTAATTTTCAGATCCAGCCAGAGACTCTAAGAAGGTCGAGGAAATTTTTTTTCTTTCC
>NW_006788426.1:690828-710698 GCF_000442215.2 Lipotes vexillifer | reverse complement strand
TCCCTACACCTGATTATGGCCAAGATGTTGGTTTCAACTTTGGCTTTCCCCTTTTTTCTCTCCATTCTACTACCACCACATGAGACAATAATTCCCTCTAACCATTATCAAGTCACCGCTCAGTGACCTGGGATGAATTTTCCAAATTGAGGATTATCCATTCTTTTCCTTTTTCTCTTCTGCTTCGTATCCTTTCACATTCTAGTGATTAATCAATACTTTCAAAGATCCAGTGGAAAGTAGGAGGGGGGGTAATGAAGTCAATTCTGCTGCTTATTAGGAATTCTCATAAAGTATAACAGAAACCAAGAGTTAAAATGAGATTTTTCTCTGCACTGCCTCCACATCATTAGCATGCAGAATGGAGAGCTAGCTGAACACTGATAAGTGAGCCAGTAGTTTAGAATTGTCCTGAGGCAATTTTCAATTTTCTGGTTCCTTTCTTTGTAAGTAATTCTCTTCTCTATAGATGCACTTAGTATTGCTTTCACATTTACCCCTCTTTCAGGAGAGTAGGTCTTCATCCTTGTGTAGCAAAGATTTGTAGTATTTCTTTTAAGCTTTTTATCAAGACCTCGAAAAAACTTGCATCTACAACACATATTGTATTAGTTTGGATTTTTTAGTTGTAAGTAACAAAACAGCTTGAACTAGTTAAGGTGCAAAGGTTGATTCATTGGAAAGACACGGAAGTATCTCCCGAAATGAAAATAACTAAAACAAACAGGATGGCTCCAGAGTCAATGGGAACTAAAAATGAAGATTCTCCTGTAGCATCTCTCTTTTTTTTCGCTTTTTTTCTGGATGTTGGCCTTCTTCTTTCAGGCTTTCTCCCTGGAGAAAGGACATGGTCGCAGTGACTTTGGGGGGGGTCACACCCTTAAGGTTCCATGACCAGAGAGGACTGGGAACTTTCCCCGTAAGATATAATTAGAAAATCTGGGGAGGGACAACGTTCTGGTTCAGGCTGGTTTAGCTTCTCATTCCCAGCCTTATTACTAATCAGATGTTATTGGGGAAGTTTCTTTTTATCTTATTAGTTGTTTTTTAAAAACACTAATACGGATAAAATTTTAAAAAATATTTTTATATTACTTTTTTTTAACTACAAAGCAATTTTATTTTATTTGTTTTCCTTCCAGTTTTATTGAGATATAATTGACATACAGCACTGTATAAGTCTGAAGGGTATAGCATAAGGATTTGACTTACATACATCATAGAACAATTACCACAATAAGTTTAGTGAACATCCAGCAACTCATATAGATATAAAAGAAGAGAAAAAAACAGTTTTTTCCCTTGTGATGAGAACTCTTAGGTTTCATGCTCTTAACAACTTACATATATAGCATACAGCAGTGTTAATTATACTTATCATGTGGAACATTATATCCCAAGTGCTGATTTATTTTATAACTGTAATTTTTTATCTTTTGACAGCCTTCCTCAAATTACCCCTCCACCCCGTGGTAACGACAAATCTGATCTTTTTTTTCTATGAGTTAGTTGGTTTGTTTGTTTTTGAAATATAATTGACCTACAATGCTATGTTAGTTCCTGTAATAAAACTTAGTGTTTGGTATTTTTATACATTTTAAAATGAACATCATGATTAGGTCTAGTTACAAAATGTCACCATACAAAAACATTGCATAGTTATTGATTGTATTCCCCACACTGTACATTTCATAACTGTGACTCATTATTTGGCACCTAGAATTTTGTACCTCTTAATCTCCCTGACCTATTTCTCTCCTCTCGTCTCCCTAACCCCCTCCCCTCTGGCAACCACCTGTTTATTCTCCGTATCTATAAATCTGTTTTTGTTTAGCTGTTTTTTCATTTGGGTTTTTTTTTAAATTCCACACATACAGTATTTGTCTTTTACTGTTCAGCTTATTTCACTTAGCATAATATCCTCTAGGTCCATCTATATTGTCACAAATGGCAAGATTTCATTCTTTTCTATGGCTGAGTAATATTCCATTGTGTATGTGTATATACATATATATATATATATATATATATATATATATATATATACCTTATCTTCTTTATGCAGTCACCTATTGATGGGAACATGGGTTGCTTCCATATCTTGCCTATTGTAAATAATGCTTCAAAGAATATTGGAGTGCATGTATCTTTTCTAATTAGTGTTTTTATTTTCTTCAGATAAATCCCCAGGAGTGAAATTACTGGATCATTTGGTAGTTCTCTTTTTAATTTTTTGAGGAATCTCCTTACTGTTTTCCATAGTGGCTGCACCAATTTACATCCTTGGCAACACTTGTGTTTTGTTGTTTTTTTGATAAAAGCCATTCTGACAGGTGTGAGGTGATTTTCTCACCATGGCTTTGATTTGCATTTCCCTGATGATTAGTGATGTTGAGCATCTTTTCATATGCCTGTTGGCCATCTGTACGTCTTCTTTGGAAAAATGTCTATTTGGATCTTCTGGCCATTAAAAAAAAATTTTTTTGATGTTGAATTGTATGAGTTCTTTATAAGTTTTAGATATTAACCCCTTATTAGATATATTGTTTGCAAATATCTTTTCCCATTCAGTAGGTTGTTTTTTCATTTTGTTGCTAGTTTCTGTCACTGTGCAAAAGCTTTTAGTTTGATGTAGTCCATTTGTTAATTTTTGCTTTTGTTGCCCTTGCCTGAAGAGACTATCCAAAAAAATATTACTAAGACAAATGAGAGTACTGCCCTATGTTTACTTCTACAAGTTTTATGGTTTCAGGTCTTATGTTTAAGCCTTTAATCCATTTTGAATTTAATTTTCTGTGTGGTGTGAGAGAGTAGTCCAGTTTGAATCTTTTGCATGTAGCTGTCCAGTTTCTCCAACACCATTTATTGAAGAAGCTGTCTTTTCCCCATTGTTTATTCTTGGCTCCTTTGTCATAGATTAATTGCCCATGTAAGTATGGGTTCATTTCTGGGCTCTCTATTCTGTTCCACTGATTTATATGTCTGTTTTTGTGCCAGTACCATACTGTTTTGATTATTGTAGCTTTGTAGTATAGCTTGAAATCAGGGAGCATGATATCTCCAGGTTTGTTCTTTCTCAAGATATTTTGGCTATTTCGGGTCTTTTGTATTTCCATACACATTTTAGAATTATTTGTTCTAGTTCTGTGAAAAATGTCATTGGTATTTTGATAGGGATTGCATTGAATCTGTAGACTGCCTTGGGAAGTATGGCCATTTAAACAATATTAATTCTTCCAAACCATGGACACAGTATATATTTCCATCTGTTTGTGTCATCTTCAATTTCTTTCATCAGTGTCTTATAGTTTTCCAAGTACAGTTCCTTTACCCACTTAGTTAGATTTCTTCCTAGGTATTTTATTGTTTTTGATGGAATTAGAAATGGGATAGTTTTCTTAATTTCTCTGATAGTTCATTGTTAGTGTGTAGAAATACAACATATATCTGTATATTAATTTTATATCCTGCAAATTTACTGAATTCATTGACGAGCTCTAGTAGTTTTTTGGTTGCATCTTGAGGATTCTATGTATCATACCACGTCATCTGCAAACAGAGACAGTTTTACTTCTTACTTTCCAATTTGGATTCCTTTTATTTGTTTTTCTTATCTAATTGCTGTGGCAAGGACCTCCAATACTATGTTGAATAAAAGTGGCGAGAGGGAGCATCCTTGCCTTGTTCCTGACATTAGAGGAAATGTTTTCAGCTTTTCACTGTTGAGTATGATATTAGCAGTGGGCTTGTCAAATATGGCCTTCATTATACTGAGTTATGTTCCCTCTATACCCACTTTGTTGAGAGTTTTTATCATAAATGGATGTTGAATGTTGTCAAAAGTTTTTTCTGCATCTATTGAGATGATATGATTTTCATTCTTCAGCTTGTTAATATGGTATATCACACTGATCAATTTATGGGTATTGAACCACCCTTGCATCCCGGGGATAAATCCCACGTGATCACGGTATATGGTCCTAATAAAGTATTGTTGAAATAGGTTTGATAATATTTTGTTGAGGATTTTTGTATCTATGTTCATCAGTGATATTGGCCTGTAATTTTCTTTTTTTGTGATATCTTTGTCTGGTTTTGTTGTCAGGGTGATATTAGCCTTGTAGAATAAATTCAGAAGAATTCCTTCCTCTGCAATTTTTTGGTATAGTTTGAGAAGGATAGGTGTTAACTCTTCCCAAAATATTTGGTAGAATTTACATGTGAAGCCATCTGGCCCTGGACTTTAGTTTTTTGGGAATTCTTTTATTAATGACTAGATTTCATTACTGGTAATTGGTCTATTCATATTTTCTTTTTCTTCCTGGATCAGGCTTAGGAGATTGAACATTTCTAGGAATTTGGCTGTTTCTTCTAGGTTGTCCATTTTATTGGTGTATAATTGCTCATTGTAATCTCTTACAATCCTTTGTATTTCTGTGTGTTGCTTGTAACTACCCCATTTTCATTTCTGATTTGTTGATTTGGGCCCTCTCTTTCTTTTTCTTGATGAGTCTGACTAAGGGTTTATCAATTTTCTTTATCTTTTAAAAGATCCAGCTCTTAGTTTCATTAATCATTTCTAGTGCTTTTTATCTCTATTTTATTTATTTCTTCCCTGGTCATTAAGATTTCTTTCCTTGTACTGACTTTGGGTTTTGTTTTTTATTCTTCTAGTTTCTTTAAGTGTAAATTTAGGTTGTTTATTTGAGATTCTCCTTATTTCTTGAGGTAGGCTTTGATTGCTATAAATTTCCCTCTTAGGACCTCTTTTATTGCTTCCCATATATATATTTTTTAATTTTAATACCTTTATTGGAGTATAATTGCTTTACAATGTTGTGTTAGTTTCTGTTTCACAACAAAGTGAATCAGCTATAAGTATACATATATCCCCATATCCCCTCGCCCTTGAGCTTCCCTCCCATCCTCCCTTCCTCCCTATCCCAACCCTCTAGGTCGTCACAAAGCATCAAGTTGATCTCCCTGTGCAATGCAGCAGCTTCCCACTAGATATCCACTTTACATTTGGTAGTGTATATATGTCAGTGCTACTCTCTCACTTTGTCCCAGCTGCCCCGTCCCCACCATGTCCTCAAGTCCATTCTCTACGTCTGCATCTTTATTCCTGCTATGCCACTAGGTTCAGCATTACCGTATTTTTCGATTCCATATATTTGTGTTAGCATATGGTATTTGATTTTCTCTTTCTGACTTACTTCACTCTGTATGACAGACTCTAGGTCCATCCACCTCACTACAAATAGCTCAGTTATTTTTCCTTTTTATGACTGAGTAATATTCCATTGTATATAATGTGCCACATTTTCTTTACCCATTCATCTGTCATTGGACATTTAGGTGGCTTCCATGTCCTGGCAATTGTAAATAGTGCTGCAATGAATATTGTGATACATGTATCTCTTTGAATAATGGTTTTCTCAGGGTATATGCCTAGTAGTGGGATTGCTGGGTATATGGTAGTTCTATTCTTAGATTTTTAAGGAACCTCCATACTGATCTCCATAGTGGCTGTTTCAATTTACATTCCCACCAACAGTACAAGAGGGTTCCCTTTTCTCCACACCTTCTCCAGCATTAATTATTTGTAAATTTTTGATGATGGCCATTCCAACCAGTGTGAAGTGATACCTCATTGTAGTTCTGATTTACGTTTCTCAACTGATTAGTGATGTTGAGCATCCTTCCATGTGTTTGTTGGCAATCTGTACATCTTCTTTAGAGAAATGTCTATTTAGGTCTTCTGCCCATTTTTGGATTGGGTTGCTTGATTTTTTTTTTTTTTTTTTTGCGGTATGCAGGCCTCTCACTGTTGTGGCCTCTTCCGTTGTGAAGCACAGGCTCCGGATGCACAGGCTCAGTGGCCATTGCTCATGGGCCTAGCCACTCCGCGGCATGTGGGATCTTCCTGGACCAGGGCATGAACCCCTGTCCCCTGCATCGGCAGGCAGACTCTCAACCACTGCACCACCAGGGAAGCCTGGGTTGCTTGATTTTTGATATTGAGTTGCATGAGCTACTTGTATATTTTGGAGATTAATCCTTTGTCAGTTGCTTCATTTCCAAATATTTTCTCTCATTCTGAGGATTTTCTTTTCCTCTTATTTGTAGTTTCCTTTGTTTTACAAAAGCTTTTAAGTTTCATTAGGTCCCATTTGTTTATTCTTGTTTTTATTTCCATTTCTCTAGGAGGTGGGTCAAAAAGGATCTTGCTGTGATTTATCATAGAGTGTTCTACTATGTTTTCCTCTAAAAGTTTTATAGTGTCTGGACTTGCATTTAGGTCTTTAATACGTTTTGAGTTTATTTTTATGTATGGTGTTAGGAAGTGTTCCACTTTCATTCTTTTACGTATAGCTCTCCAGTTTTCCCAGCACCACTTATTGAAGAGGCTGGCTTTCCTCCACTGTATATTCTTGCCTCCTTTATCAAAGATAAGGTGACCATATGTGTGTGGGTTTATCTCTGGGCTTTCTGTCCTGTTCCGTTGATCTACAGTTCTGTTTTTGTGCCAGTACCATACTGTCTTGATTACTGTAGCTTTGTAGTATAGTCTGAAGTCAGGGATTCTGATTCCGCCAGCTCTGTTTTTCTTTCTCAAGATTGCTTTGGCTATTCAGGGTCTTTTGTGTTTCCACACAAATTGTGAAATTTTTTGTCCCAGTTCTGTGAAAAATGCCATTGGTAATTTGATAGGGATTGCATTGAGTCTCCAGATTGCTTTGGGTAGTATAGTCGTTTTCACAATGTTGATTCTTCCAATCCAAGAACATGGTATATCTCTCCATCTGTTTGTATCATCTTTAATTTCTTTCATCAGTGTCTTATAGTTTTCTGCATACAGGTCTTTTGCCTCCTTAGGTAGGTTTATTCCTAGGTATTTGATTCTTTTTGTTGCAGTGGTGAATGGGAGTGTTTCCTTAATTTCTCTTTCTTATTTTTCATCATTAGTATATAGGAATGTAAGAGATTGATGTGCATTAATTTTGTATCCTGCTACTTTACCAAATTCATTGATTAGCTCTAGTAGTTTTCTGGTAGCTTATTTAGGATTCTCTATGTATAGTATCATGTCATCCGCAAACAGCGACATCTTTACTTCTTTTCCAGTTTGGATTCCTTTTATTTCTTTTTCTTCTTTGATTGCTGTTGCTAAAACTTCCAAAACTATGTTGAATAATAGTGGTGAGAGGGGGCACCCTTGTCTTTTACTGATGTTAGATGAAATGGTTTCAGTTTTTCACCATTGAGAATGATGTTGGCTGTGGGTTTGTCATATATGGCCTGTATTATGTTGAGGAAAGTTCTCTCTATGCCTACTTTCTGGAGAGTTTTTATCATAAATTGGTGTTGAATTTTGTCAAAAGTTTTTTCTGCATCTACTGAGATTATCATATGGTTTTTATCCTTCAATTTGTTAATACAGTGAATCACATTGATTGACTTGCGTATATTGAAGAATCCTTGCATTCCTGGGATGAACCCCACTTGTTCATGGTGTATGATCCTTTTAATGTGCTTTTGGATTCTGTTTGCTAGTATTTTGTTGAGGATTTTTGCATCTATGTTCATTAGTGATATTGGCATGTAGTTTTCTTTTTTTGTGACATCTTTGTCTGGTTTTGGTATCAGGGTGATGGTGGCCTCGTAGAATGAGTTTGGGAGTGTTCCTCCCTCTGCTGTATTTTAGAAGAATTTGAGAAGGATAGGTCTTACCTCTTCTCTAAATATTTGATAGAATTCACCTGTTAAGCCATCTGACCCTGGGCTTTTGTTTGTTGGAATATTTTTAATCATAGTCTCAATTTCAGTGCTTGTGATTGGTCTGTTGTTTATATTTTTTATTTCTTCCTGTTTCAGTCTCAGAAAGTTGTGCTTTTCTAAGAATTTTTCCATTTCTTCCAGGTTGTCCACTTTATTGGCATATAGTTGCTTGTAGTAGTCTCTAATGATCCTTTGTGTTTCTGCAGTGTCAGTTGTTACTTCTCCTTTTTCATTTCTAATTCTGTTAATTTGAGTCTTCTCCCCTTTTTTCCTGAGGAGTCTGGCTAATAGTTTATCAATATTGTTTATGTTCTCAAAGAACAAGCTTTTAGTTTTATTGATCTTTGCTATTGTTTCCTTCATTTCTTTTTCATTTATTTCTAATCTGATCTTTATGATTTCTTTCCTTCTCCTCACTTTGGTCTTCTTTCTCTAATTGCTTTAGGTGTAGGGTTAGGTTGTTTATTTGAGATTTTTCTTCTTTCTTGCAGTAGGATTGTATTGCTGCAAACGTCCCTCTTAGAACTGCTTTTGCTGGATCCCATAGGTTTGGGGTTGTCGTTTTTTCATTGTCATTTGTATCTAGGTGTTTTTGGATTTCCTCTTTGATTCTTCAGTGATCTCTTGGTTGTTTAGTAGCATATTGTTTAGCCTCCTTGTGTGTGTATTTTTCCAGTTTTTTTCCTGTAATTGATATCTAGTCTCATAGCATTGTCGTCACAAAAGATGCTTTATACAATTTCAATTTTCTTATATTTACTGAGGCTTGATTTGTGACCCTAGATGATATGATCTATGCTGGAGAATGTTCCATGAGCAACTGAGAAGAAAGTGTATTCTGTTGTTTTCAGATGGAATGTCCTATAAATATCAATTACGTCCACCTGGTCTAATGTGTTATTTAAAGCTTGTGTTTCCTTACTTATTTTCGGTTTGGATGATCTGTCCATTGGTGTAAGTTGGGTGTTAAAGTCACCCGCTATTATTCTGTTAGTGTTGATTTCCCCATTTATGGCTGTTAGCATCTGCCTTATGTATTGAGGTGCTCCTATGTTGGGTGCATAAATATTTACAATTGTTACATCTTCTTCTTGGATTGATCCCTTGATCATTGTATAGTGTCCTTCCTTATCTCTTATAATAGTCTTTATTTTAAAGTCTGTTTTGTCTCATATGAGAATTGCTACTCCAACTTTCTTTTGATTTCCATTTGCATGGAATATCTTTTTCCATCCCCTCACTTCCAGTCATTAGGTGTCCCTAGGTCTGATGTGGGTCTCTTGTAGACAGCATGTATGGGTCTTGTTTTTCTATCCATTCAGCCAGTCTGTGTCTTTTGGTTGGGACATTTAATCTGTTTATATTTAAGGTGATTATTGATAAGTATGTTCCTATTTCCATTTTCTTAATTGTTTTGGGTTTGTTTTTGTAAGTCTTTTCCTTCTCTTGTGTTTCCTGCGTAGAGAAGTTCCTTTAGCATTTGTTGTAAAGCTGGTTTTGTGGTGCTGAATTCTCTTAATTTTTGCTTGTCTGTAAAGCTGTTGATTTCTCCATCGAATCTGAATGAGATCCTTGCTGGGTAGAGTAATCTTGGTTGTAGGTTTTTCCCTTTCATCACTTTAAATATATCTTGCCCCTCCGTTCTGGCCTGTAGAGTTTCTGATGAAAGATCAGCTGTTAACCTTATGGGGATTCCCTTGTATGTTATTTTTTGCTTTTCCCTTGTTGCTTTTAATATTTTTTCTTTGTATTTAATTTTTGATAGTTTGATTAATATGTGTCTTGGCCTGTTTCTCTTTGGGTTTATCCTGTATGGGACTCTCTGTGCTACACAGACTTGATTGAGTATTTCCTTTCCCATGTTAGGGAAGTTTTCGACTATAATCTCTTCAAATATTTTCTCAGACCCTTTCTTTTTTTCTTCCTCTTCTCGGATGCCTATGATTCAAATGTTGGTGCATCTAATGTTGTCCCAGATGTCTCTGAGACTGTCCTCCAACCTTTTCATTCTTTTTTCTTTATTCTGCTCCCTGTCAGTTATTTCCACCACTTTATCCTCTAGCTCACATATCCATTCTTCTGTCTCAGTTATTCTGCTATTGATGCCTTCTAGAGTATTTTTAGTTTCAGTTATTGTGTTGTTCATCACTGTTTGTTTGCTCTTTAGTTCTTCTACATCTTTGTTAAATGTTTCTCGTATTTTCTCCATTCTGTTTCCAAGATTTTGGATCATCTTTACTATCATTACTCTGAATTCTTTTTCAGGTAGCTTGCGTATTTCATCTTCATTTATTTGGTCTTGTAGGTTTTTACCTTGCTCCTTTATCTGTAACATATTTTTTTGTCATTTCAGTTTTTATTCTTTTGATGGGTGGTGCTGTATTCCTGTCTTACTGGTTGTTTGGCCTGAGGCATCCAGCACTGGAGTTTGCATACAGTTAAAGGATAGAGCTGGGTCTTGGTGCTGAGTTTAGGACCTCCAGGAAGCATCACTCCAGTTAATATTCCCTGTGGTGTGAGGTTCTCTGTTAATCCCGTGATTTAGACTCAGAGCTCCCACCACAGGAGCTCAGGCCTGACCTCCAGCCTGGGAACCAAGATCCTGCAAGCTGCATGGTGTGACAAAAAAGAAAAGAGAAAGAAAAAAAGGAGCAGTACTATATCAAAAAATAAAATAAATAAATAAGATTAGAAAGATAAAAAATATATTAGGAAAAATAAAAATATAATTGAAACAACTGCAACAAGGTAAAATAAAACCACAACAGAAAAAAGAAAGAAAAAAGGGGGAGGTGGGGGCAACAAGCCAAAAGGAGAGAACAATAACAACGTATAAAGAATAAAATAAAATTAGAAAAATAAAAGCTTTATTAGGAAAAATATAAACGAATCAACAACAATGAATCAACAAGGTAAAACAGAATTCCAATCTAAAAGAGGAAAAAAAAAAGCCATAGCTATGGGGCTGGAGTTGGAACTTAGTCAGGGGCAGGCTTTAGGGTATTGCAGGACCTAGGTGGGTGGGGGTGTGTGACAGAGCATGGTGACAGGGGGGTGACAGCCAGAAAAGGCCTTGGGGTCAGGGCCTAGGCAGGGTGATGTTAAAGTGTGGAGTTGGGCTTCTGCTTAGGACCTGCACAGAAGGGGAGAGGCAGCACATCAAAAGATGGGCCTCTGGAGTGTGGAGTTCCGGAGTTTGGAGGTAAGGCCCTGGGTGAGGGTTTGTGGGTGGGGTTTAGGCCCAGCACGTTGGAGGGGGTCACCAAGTGTAGAGGTAGGGCCCTGGGTGGTGGTGTAGGGGTGGGGTTTGGGCTCTGCATGGCAGGAGGGAGGCTCTGAGGGCCGAGGAATAGGCCTGGGAGCCCAACTGGCTCCCTGATGCCTAAGTGGACAGGGAAAACGCTGGCCACGTTCCCTTCTGTTCCTCTGCACCCCTCCCCCACTGTCTCCCCCAGGGTCTCCCCCATCCCTGCTGGACCCCTAACAGTGGGTAGGTTCTGCTGGGTGTGGGAACTCCTCCCCTCCCCCAGCCAGCCCTCAGGGGTGCTGGTCCTGGAGGTCCAGCCTTTACTTTTGCTCTCCTTTCCCTCCCTCCTACTCCCTCAGGACCCACGTGGCTGGAGGGGGCTTCAGTGGGCAGAGGATTAGGCCCAGGATTTCAGCAGGTTCCTGGGGGCCCAAGAGGGCAGGGGAAACCTGGCCACACTCCCTTTTGATCCTCTGTCCTCCCAGTGGTCCCCCAATTCACCCTTTGGTCATGGGATCCCTTCCCCTTTGCCAGCCGCTGAGAGGGTGTGCAGAAAAGGGAACCCTCTTGCACTATTGGTGGGAATATAAATTGATACAGCCACTATGGAGAACAGTATGGAGGTTCCTTAAAAAACTAAAAATAGAATTACCATACGACCCAGCATTCCCACTCCTGGGCATATACCCTCAGAAAACCTTAATTCAAAAAGAGACGTGTACCACAATGTTCATTGCAGCACTCTTTACAATAGCCAGGACATAGAAGCAACTTAAATGTCCATCAACAGATGAAGGGGTAAAGAAGATGTGGCACGTATATACAATGGAATATTACTCAGCCATAAAAAGAAACAAAATTGAGTTATTTGTAGTGAGGTGGATGGACAAAGAGTCTGTCATACAGAGTGAAGTAAGTCAGAAAGGGAAAAACAAATACCGTATGCTAACACACATATATGGAATCTTTAAAAAAAAATTGGTTCTGATGAACCTAGGGGCAGGACAGGAATAAAGATGGAGACATAGAGAATTGACTTGAGGACACAGGGAGGTAGAAGTTTAAGGTGGGACAAAGCGAGAGGGTAGCATTGACATATATACACTACCAAATGTAAAATAGATAGCTAGTGGGAAGCAGCTGCATAGCACAGGGAGATCAGCTCAGTGCTTTGTGACCCCCTAGAGGGTTGGGATAGGGAGGGTGGGAGGGAGTTGCAAGAGGGAGCGCATATGAGGATATATGTATGCATATAGCTGATTCACTTTGTTATACAGCAGAAATTAACGTACCGTTGTAAAGCAATTATACTCCAATAAAGATGCTAAAAAAAACAAAAAACCCAAAGCAGTGTGCCAATTGAAGAATAAAGCAAGGAAAGAGAAGAAACCAGTAAAAATGATTTAAAAAATAATAATAATAAAGTAAAATAAAAAGGGAAAAACACAGGACAACAGAAAAGCAAAGTAGAAATGGAAATATAGTAAAAAAAAAAAAAAAAAAGAAAAGAGAAAAAAGAAAAATATATTAATGCAAAAGAGGAATAAAATATAAGGGAAAAGAATGCAGAACAACAGAAAAGTAAAGTAAAAATAGAAATGTTTAAAAATATGTTATAAAATATGGAGATCCCAAAATACTAAATAAAGAAAAGAGACTAAAACAACAACAAACAAACAAAAGAAAAAAGAAAGAAAAACAAACAAACAAAAGCTCGAACCAACAACAGAATGAATCAAAACATAGTAAAATTAATTATAATAATTATGTTTCCCTGGGGTCTCTGCTGTGAGTGTCCTTGCACACGCTGTGAGCCACAGCCCACCTCTGCCTCCCCAAGAGGCTCTCCTCTGCCTGTGGGCTGGTCTCTAGACCTTCTGTGGGCCTTGTGGGGACCACTCAGACTCTGATCTGGCCCAATTCCTGTGTGTGCTGCCCCCAAAGTCCACAGCTGCCAGAGCTAGACATTTTTCATTTGTGGGAACACTCATTGTCTACTCAGATATTCCGTAGATGCAGGGTCTACCTAGCTGATGGCGGGGATTTAATCTTCAGCTTGTACAGCTGATGGAAAGATTTTCGATCTTCTTCCTTGGTCACCCCGTCCCTGGGGTTCAGCTTTGGTTCTGTCCCCACCTCTGCATGTGGTCCACCCACAGAAGCCTGGTCCTGAGGCTGCCTTGGAGGTCTTGGGTCGCCCCTATGATGACCGGGCGCAGAGGTGGTATGACTAATTGGTTCATGGGAGCCCCGGTGGTGCCAAATGCAGGGAAGCTGGCGGTCATGGGCACAAGAGATATGGCCCTACTCAGGGCCTTTTCTGGGGGAGGTTCTTTTATTGTCATCAGCACGCGCCAGCATGTGAGGAGAGAGCGCCTACAATAGTGACTCCTCACCCTGCATGTGACTCAGCAGTAGCGCCCTGCTCCCATGGCAATCCAGTCTTCCTCCACAGGCACTCCCGGCTGCAGATTTCCTCCCTCCTGTCCCGCCAGTCCATCTCCCTATATCCAACTGCAGCCCCCGCTCTGGGCCTCTTCTTCAAGCCCCACGCACTAGCTCCCAGCCCTCTTGCACATCTGAGAACACACCTCCCAGTCCAGGGCACGTAGGGCCAAGGTACGGACCATCTGTGTATTTCCCACTCTGTCCCATCTGCCTCAGATTGGCTGCTTCACCCTCTTCCAATGGTCTCAAATGCTTCCCTTCTGTCCTAATCAATTTCCCTGTGGAGAGGGCATTTCCGCAAATTAGGGAATCTCTCCTCTGCTTCAGCTCCCCCGCCCCCAGTGTGCAGGTCCTGTTCAGCTTCCCCTCCTCCTCCTTCTCCCTTCTTTCTTTCTGTCCTACCCAGTTATGCAGGGATATTTATAGTCCTTTCCGGCGTCCAAGGTCTTCTGCTAGTTTTCAGCCAGTGTTCTGTGAGAATTGTTGCATCTATAGATGTATTCCTGATGCATCCGTGGAGTGAAATGAACTCCACGTCCACCTACTCCTCCACCATCTTGAATCTCCATTTCCCATAGATTTTAGCTTGTGTGTTTTCATTTTCATTTGTCTCCAGGTATTTCTTGATTCCTTCAGTGATCCATTGGTTGTTTAGTAGCATATGGTTTAGCCTCCATGTGTTTGGGTTTTTTTGCAGTTTTTTTCTTATAGTTGATTTCTAGTGTTATAGCATTGTAGTAGGAAAAGATGCTTGGTAGGATTTCAAATTTTTAAAAAATTTACTGAGACTTGTTTTGTGGCCTACCATGTGAGCTATCCTGGAGAATGTTCCATGTGCACTTGAAAAGAATGTGTATTCTGCTGTTTTTAGATAGAATGTCATATATATATATATGAATATATTCCTTTTTGGTCTAATGTGTCATTTAAGTCCAGTGTTTTCTTATTGATTTTCTGTCATTCTGCCTGGATGATCTGTCCATTGATGTAAGTGGTCTGTTAAACTCCTCTACTATTATTGTGTTATTGCTTTTGATCTCAATTTATCAATTTTATTCCCTTTTCTATCACAAATTAAATAATGACAGTGTTAACTGTGGCACTAATTTCAGTAATATATTAGATCTAACTTATTGGAATGTTTACTGTGTGCCAAGCTTTATGATAAGTGACATGTATATAACCACTTTTAATCCTCAAAGACTATGAGATGGGCCTTAGAGAGAAAGTGGAAAGCAACCAGTTTCCACTGATAATTGATAGTCAAACAACGGCTTTACTACTGAAACCTCAACTAATTATTGTTGAAGTCTCAGAGCTGGAACAATGATCACATGATTTTTTTTATATAAGCAGTGCCAGGTTTTTAGCTTTTGTTTCATTATGCATGAGGTAAAGACCTCTGGCTATTCATAAAGTTCCATCTCTCTTCTTTGTGGACTCACATGCAGCTAGACTACATTTCTAAGCGTTCTTGTAAAGTGTAGCTAAGTGATTAAGTTTTAATACATGGTAAGGGATATGTGCATCTTCTAGACCCTACCCACAAGCCTCCCCAATGTGCATGCTGCTCCAAGCTCTTTCCTCTTCCACTGGCTGGATGGACACAGTGATAAGAAGGTGGACCAGAGAAGGACAGAGCCCAGAGGAGAGTTACTCTGGCTACTTGAGTAGCTGCCCTGGACTGTAACATGAGATTTCAAAATCTATTTGGTACTACAGGCTACTCTACCCTAACTAATTGAACACATTAGAGATTTTACTTTGTATTTTATAATTAATTTTATAAACATATGCAGTTTTTTTCTTGTCACTAACAATAAATAAGTAATAATACATAATTAATTAATTAAAAGAAATAGGATCATGTCTGGCTGACTGATTTAGAGCAGTTGTGTTCCACAAGCAGGGAAAAGGTCTTTTTAACAGACTTCTCTGTAATTCAGCCAGCTATGCGTTTAGAGAAATTTTCTGCTCTAGAAATGAAGACATGTCTTTACGAAGCCACCTATCTTTTCATAAGCCTCAATTCTTACCATTAAAATATTTGTTTTGAGGAGGAGCTGAGTCATATTTTAAATTTCTTCTCAAGAGCAGTATTATTAGCCCCCATTCCACAAATGAGGACACTGTATTCACTTTCTGTTTGTGCTGTAAAAAAATTGCCACACAGTGGCTTAAAACAGCAAAAATTTATGATGTTACAGTTCTATAGGTCATACTTCTGATGGGTTTCATCAGGCTGTGTCAAGGTGTCTCCAGGCTGGCATTCCTTTCTAAAGGCTCCAGGAGAGAATCCATTTCCTTTTCTTTTCCACCTTCTAGAGACTGCTCACATTCCTTGTCTTGTCAATCTCTTCCTCCATTTTCAAAGCCAGTAATAGCAGCTTTGAAGTCCTTCTTTTTTTTTTTTTTTTTTTTTTTGCGGTCCGCGGGCCTCTCACTGTTGTGGCCTCTCCCGTTGCGGAGCACAGGCTCCGGACGCGCAGGCTCAGCGGCCACGGCTCACGGGCCCAGCCGCTCCGCGGCACGTGGGATCTTCCCGGACCGGGGCACGAACCCGCATCCCCTGCATCGGCAGGCGGACTCTCAACCACTGCGCCACCAGGGAAGCCCTGAAGTCCTTCTTATACACCATCATCCCGACCTCCTTTCCTGCCTCCCCTTTCCACTTTTAAGAAACCTTGCAATTACATTGGGCCCACATTGATAATCCAGGACAATCTCCCTATTTTAAGGTCAACTGATTAGCAAATTTAATTCCATCTGCAAACTTAATTCCCCTTTGCCATGTAACCTAACATATTTACAGGTTGCAAGGATTTGAACTTGGACATCTTTGAGGGGCCACTATTCTGCCTACTACAGAAACTAAGGCTTACGAATGTCAAGTTGGCACTACCAGTGTTTAGATTCATTCCATAACTATATTTGTATCTTTGCTACCTATCCTTTAGCTCTTCATTGCTGATTAAATTAAATTCATTCTTCTATCTCTTTTCACTAAGATAAATCTTTTGGTTTTGGTGAAGAATGTTTTGTTTTAAAAGAATTTGAATTTTTATTAGAGTCTTCCTATGTGGCTAACCCACCTTTGTGACACAGATTTGATTAGTACACAGATACTGTGAACCACATTTCTCTAGGCTTTCAGAACTTTTAACCTTTTATTTATTTATTTGTTTGTTTGTTTAATTTTTTAGCTGCACAGCATAAGGGATCCTAGTTCTCCCGCCAGGGATCAGACCCATGCCCCCTGCAATGGAAGCCCACAGCCCCCATCACTGGACCGCCAGGGAATTCCCATAACTTTTTTTTTTTTCCGTACGCGGGCCTCCCACTGTTGTGGCCTCTCCCGTTGCGGAGCACAGGCTCCGGACGCGCAGGCTCAGCGGCCATGGCTCACGGGCCCAGCCGCTCCGCGGCATGTGGGATCTTCCCGAACCGGGGCACGAACCCGCGTCCCCTGCATCGGCAGGCGGACTCTCAACCACTGTGCCACCAGGGAAGCCCCCTCCCATAACTTTTTTTTTTCCCCCATAACTTTTGACATTTTAAACACCTCTTTCCTGAAGTAAAACGAAAATCTCCATTCCTAACGGGGACACTTTCTCCCCAATGGCAGAAATAGAAAATATGTGCCTATGTCCACTCTCGACCCCAGATCCAATCTCTGCTCTTGTTTGTCATGCATTGTTTGCACAAGAAGCTGGTCCCTGTGGACTATAAATCCCCGGCTTGCTTACATTTGGCTTCTAAATGTGTTCAACCAATGGGAGATAAGAGTGGAAAGAGAGAGAGCATAGAGTATTTTTTCCCCTGCACCTTCCCTACTTTGGCACTATATTTACATAGGGCTGATTCCACATTCCTCTTTAACCATAGCTTTCACTGGGAGGCCCCTGGTCCATATTTCCTCCTCTTTTCCCTTTGGTACTAAGGGTAATGGTCTCCAGCTGATGTTGGTCTCTGGAGCATCACCGTCCCTTGTTTGTTTCCTTCATTTGCCCATAGGTACTTCTATGAGAAGTTTTTCAACAAATCTCTCCATTTGAAATGAATCCTGTTTTCTGCTGGAACTCTGACACAATATCCCCAGGCAAATGTTTTTAAAGGGCATTTTTACCTTTTGTTAATGGTAAAACAAATAGATCTGTTCAATGGAGTTGAAAGTTCTACTTTGATGATATATAAAAATAGCCATGAAGAAAGGAAAGGAGGTAGCCAGTAGGGTTTTCTGCACTCTCCCTCTTTATGCATTTTGGCTCTCACCCTCATAGTATATAGTTTCCTCATAGAGATCAGAACCACCCATTCATTCATTATTCAATATTTATTTGAAATAAAACAGTGGTTTTATTATACTGGTGTGTGAAACAGACAATGCTGGATCTTATAGCTGAGTAGGAGGAGGTGGAGGGAGACAGTCCTCAAATAATCAAACAAATGTACAACTACAAACTGTCTTACCTGTTTTAAAAGAAAAATAGAGGACACTGTGAGCATGGAAGTAGGGGTGCTACTGACCTTGGAAGGGGCCGGTGGAAGCTTCCTCATGAAGTGATGTATGTGCCAAGGTTTGAAGGAAGGGAATGGTAACTCAGAGCAGAAGTGGGAATAGGTAAAGCATGTAGTGTGGTTGTAGGAAAGTCTCAAGCAAAGCACAAAATGTACAAAGGCCTTGAGGAGACATAGAACTTAACAGTTTTGAGAAATCTAGAAACCACTGAAACTGGATTGTAGAGAGCAAGGAGAATGGTAAAAGATACATGAGGAACACTGGTCAGGATTTTGCATCCATGGTAAACATTTTGGTCATCATCTCAAGAACTGTTGGAGGCTACTGAATGGTTTTAAACAGATATGTGATGACGAGATGTATGTTTCTGAAAAACTCTGGCTGCCACAGAAAGAACGGTTTGTAAGAAAGCAACAGGCATGAAGCTAGCAGGACAGACTGCTTCTCACCTAGGCAAGTGAAAATGGTAGCCTGAACCAGGATGGAGATAGTAGAGATAGAGAAAGGGGGAAAAATTTGAGAGATGTTTGAAATTGGCAGGGATTTGTGAGAAATAGAATATGAGGATAAGGGAGAGGGAAGTGTCCAGAATGGGTCCTCAATTTCCAGATTATGCAACTGTATGAGGCTATTAATGAGATAGGAGCAATTGGAGGAAGTCCAGATTTAGAAAAGGGAACAGCATATGTTTCCTTTAGGACATGCTCCTTCAATATGACATTTATCATATTGTATTTTTTTCTGTGTGGTAAAATGAGGCCTACCCTTTTTATAAATTTTTAAGTGTATATACACTATATATTCTATGTTATGCAGAAAAAGAAAAAAAAATCCTGAAATTCATATGGAGCCACAAAAGACAGAGAATAGGGAAAGTAATCCTAAGAAAGAAAAACAAAGTTGGGAGTATCACATCCTGATATCAAGATACGTTACAAAACTGCGGTAATTGAAAATAATATGGTACTGACATAAAAACAGCTATACAGGCCCATGGAACAGAATAGAGAGCCCAGAAATAAACCCATGTATATACAGTCAGCTGATATTCAACAAGGGAGCCAAGAATATACATGGGGAAATGGTGTTGAATAGTACACATTCAACAAATGGTACTGGGAAAACTGGATATCCACATGCAAAAGAATGGTAAGACTTTTAGACGAGACACACAACTAGTTGAATCACAAAGTAGAGGTACACAAAATTCTGCCTCTTTGAAGCGAGATCTAAGCATGAGAAATATAAGGATCTTTAGAGAACAGATAGTGGTGGACATTCTGAGTATGGAGGAGAGAGAATAGAATGAGAATTGAAGATAATTTTTAAGAAGTTTAGAGTTTAGCAAAAGTGGGTATTGTGTTTAATTCGGGAGATATTGGATGAAAGATATCATATGCTTTAGGAAAATTTATGGAAGGTTTTAGTATTCCTTGACTCTCTATCTTTCAATCTTTCACCTAAGTTGTAGCTATACTACCCTTTTCTAAAAAGAAAATATTCTACTTCTCTTTTTCTGTTCTTTACCTGGTTGAAAGAAAATTAGTCCAAAAAATCGTAATTTTTTCCTCATATTCCAAAGAAAATAAGTATTTCAGTTTCCTAGCATTTAATTATTACTTTAGTAATAATAATCCAAATTTTTATTTTCAAGCTTTCAAATGGAGTTTCCTTTGCAGTGGATCTTAATTTTGAGGTGTCATGGACCTTTGAGAATCTAATGGAATAGTAGACCCTTGTCTCAAAGGAAAGTGAATATGTCCACCTCTAAAATTTTGTAATCAAATTCATGAGGCTCAGGGATCCCCTGAAGTCCATCATCCAACATAGATTCCCTAGAGATAGAAGATTAAATCCTCTTGCTTAAGAAACAT
>NW_006788426.1:688298-690772 GCF_000442215.2 Lipotes vexillifer | reverse complement strand
AGAGTGTTTTGCTCTTTTTGCCTTAATTTTAATGATAAAACAGACTGCTTTGATTTTGGATACATTAGGTATTATTTTAAGGACTTGAATTCCTGATATTTTACATATGTTTTGTTTCAGAACCCATGGCTTTTAATGATTATATATTTTGATACTTTTCACAACATTGAATTTCTCCACAAATGACAAAATGGAAGATCAAAGAAGTTTGGAAGGAGAGAAAAAAAAGCAAACCTTGATTTCACAAAAACTATCTCTAGAGAATAACTTTCAACCTGATAAATTTTCCCTTTGGCAAGCAAATTATTTGTTCCTTATGCATAAACATATTTATCTGATTTTTTCTTATTCTTTTTCCATGGAGGAGTACACTGAAACTAAGCTGCACACACAGTATGAGAAATATTTTCTAGACCTTTATCTGAAACATAACAGATTGTAAACATGGTAATGTAAGACATGCAAAATTAATGTCTCTGCTTTTCCCATAATTTTTTAATAGCAACAGTTCTTCCTTCTGATAGTCCCTTAACTGAGACTGCAAAGCCACTGGTTTTTATTGCGGTTTTTACTTTTTGGCATCCCATTTTATAGCAATATATTGATGTCTGTTGGCTCTCTAGCTGCAACGTTACTAGAGATGTAGAAGCTTCTTCAAGATATGCGTATGGTCAGAAATGCTTTATTCAGGTCCGGACCTGTTCTGGCCACTGTTCCCCGGCCCCTGAATAAAGGAGAATTCTATTACCATGACCCATGCCTGGAGCACAACAAGCCCTCAAGAATTAATTGCTGCCACTAACCAAGCCAAGTGTGACTTGGTGATGGTCGGAAATCTGACTCAGGATCACAGCAGCAACCCTGTCCTCTCACAGTTGAAAGGGGTGGGGGGGCACCCTGAGAAGCATCAGGTTGGTGAGACTGGCATGCTTTATTAAAACATTTCCTTAGATAGATAGCCTTGTGGGCTTCCCTGGTGGCGCAGTGGTTGAGAGTCCGTCTGCCGATGCAGAGGACACGGGTTCGTACCCCGGTCCGGGAGGATCCCACGTGCCGCGAAGCGGCTGGGCCCGTGAGCCACGGCCGCTGAGCCTGCGCGTCTGGAGCCTGTGCTCCACAACGAGAGAGGCCACAACAGTGAGAGGCCCGCGTACAGCAAAAACAGCAAAAAAAAAAAAAAAAAAAAAAAAAAAAAAAAAAAAAAAGATAGCCTTGTAATTGAAATGAAAATGAAGACCACAAGATTTCCCAGGCTCAGCCTGTACAAAAGGGAGTGGAGGGGCTATCAGAGTTGGCAAGCAGAGAGCTTGTGAGAACAGCAATGGAGGTAGAGATTCATGGGGCTAAAGAGAAAGCAGAACAAGCTGAAAGCTGTACTCCTGACCGCATGCAAAGAATATGCCAACATTTAATTTTCCCACCTAAATATGATAATCCAAACGGAGGGGCAGGCAGAGGACTGCCAAATCTGTCCATATTTTCAACTTTGCTTAAATATGTGTTTTGGGTATCATATAAAAGGAGCATAAACAAAGTTCTTTCATTTTTTGAAAACCTTTAGATTCTTCAAGTGCAGCATTAATGCAAATGCCTGTGGTAAGAATTAGATACAGATCCAGCAACATTTTTTTTGTGTGTGTGGTTTGCTCTGAGGGCTATGGCAAGGTGGTCCCAAGAATTTGAATACTGGGGAATTTCGAGACCGACAGATAGTAGATCCAAGCATAGATATGCAAAGTCACCTAAAGTGGTCCATTGTTTCAAGGTACATGTGGAGTGGTGGGGTGGAGGTAGGGGGGAGATACCTACAGGAAATACTGACTTTATTTTTTTATTTAAAAAAATTCTTGAAGCTTAAAACAGAAATTTATTTCCTCACCATTCTGTAGGCTAGACGCTCAAATTCAAAATGTTAGCAGGATTGGTTCCTTTTGAGGGGTTGAGAGGGAAAATCTGTTCCATGCCTCTCTCCCAGCTTGGGGTGGTTGCTGGCAATCCTTGGCATGCCTGTGTAATTCCAATCTCCTGTCATGGCCATCTTTCTTTTGTGCATCTGTGTCTTCACATGGTATTCTCCTATCTAAATCTATCTCTCTGTCTCTTTTATAAGGACACCAGTTATACTGTATAAAGTGTCCATTCTACTCCAGCATGACCTCATCTTAACTAATTACATCTGCAATGACCTATTTCCAAGTAAGTTCACACACTAAGGTTATGGGAAGGGCATGAATTGAGGGGGCAGGAGACACTATTCAATCTAATACATGTTCCCTGACTCTCGATTTAAAATAAGGTGCACTGGGCTTCCCTGGTGGCGCAGTGGTTCAGAGTCCGCCTGCCGATGCAGGGGATGCGGGTTCGTGCCCTGGTCTGGGAAGATCCCACGTGTCGCGGAGCGGCTGGGCCCGTGAGCCATGGCCACTGGGCCTGCGCGTCCGGAGCCTTTGCTCCGCAACGGGAGAGGCTACAGC
>NW_006788426.1:663837-688288 GCF_000442215.2 Lipotes vexillifer | reverse complement strand
AAAAAAAAAAAAAAAAAAAAAAAAAAAAAAAATAAGGTGCACTATATATATAGTTATGGAGCTGTATCTGTAAGCATAGTCACGAGTTATTTATTACTGGCCAGTGGTGAGCAAGGTACTTCATTAGAGCACATTTCAAGCATTGTACTCAGTTCTGGGCACATCATCCCTGAGAGGGAATGTAATTGAACCAGGTTGTGAACATGGTTATGAAGATTTCAGAAGTAGTGTTGTATGGGAAATAACTGGGGTTGCTCTGCTGGAGAAGAGGTTTGGGAAGTCATCATATCCCTCTGCAGTAGGACCCTCCCTTCAGAGGATAGGTAGTAAGGAAGATCAGATTGAAAATTACATAGATCACAAGTCCGTTCTCCTGTGTGTGAGAAGCATGGTGTCACCTTTTGGGCGGGTGGAGCTGGGGGTTATCCTTTTACATTAAAGCAGATCCAGCTTCCATCTCTCAAAGGACAGGACTTTAAATACTAATGTAATTACAAAAAGACTAAGTCAGACTATGAAGCCACTGATCAAACTTAGAAGTACAGAAAAAGAGAGAAACTGATCATGTTAATAACAGCTAAAGTGTTGAGAACTGAGTGTGTGCAGCCACAGTCCTATTTAGTTCTCATAGCCATCCAATTATTTAAGTACAAAATTATTCCTATTTTATGGATGAGAAGACAGAGGCTTAGTTGCAGCTAAATAACTTGCCCTGGCCACACAACTAAGTGATGGAGTATGAGTTCTAATACAGACAGTCTGGCTCCAGCACCCATTAGCAGGGCATTCTCGGATAAGGAACAAAGATACCTACCTTCAAGTGTTCTGTTTTAATGCGTGCCTGTGGTTAGAGTGAGAGAGGTGTATCGGGCAATCTCATCCTGGTGCCTCCAGCATATATTTCATTCATCATTTTTTTTCCCAGTTTTGCCAACTTTATTATTGTTTTTTAACTTAAAAAATTCTGTAGTGCTTTACAATTTGCAAAAGTTTCACACACATAATTTCATATAATCCCAAAATAACTTTTTTTCCCGTTACTGCTACATTGCCCCTCTCCCATTCCGTGTCCCCACTGGTAACTGCCAGTTTGTTCTCTATATCTGTGAGTCTGCTGCTTTTTTGTTTTATTCACTGGTTTGTTGTAGTTTTTAGATTCCACATATAAGTGTATCATACAGTATTTGTCTTTCTGACCTATTTCACTTAGCATAATGCCCTCCAAATCCATCCATGTGGCTGCACATTGCAAAATTTCATTCTTTTTATGGCTGAGTAGTATTCCATTGTGTGTATATATATATATATATATATATATATATATATACCACATCTTCTTTATCCATTCATCTGTCAATGGATACTTAGGTTGCTTCCATGTCTTGGCAATTGTAAATAATACTGCTATGAACATTGGGGTGCATTCAAATTAGTGTTTTTGTTTTTTCGGGTAAATACTCAGGTGTGAAATTGCTGGGTCGTATGGTAGTTCTATTTCCACTCATCATTTTTTGTTTACCAATTGACAAACACTATTGAATAACTTTTATGGGCAAAACTGTGCAAATCATTGGGAAACAAAATCATGAGTAAAAACAGATACAATTCTTTATATCACGGAGCTTACAGATGTAAGACGGCAATGGTGACAAACGCTAATGGTGAAAAGGTAAAGGCAAAGGTAAATGGGGCCAGGAGAGCCTAGACCAGGGCAATTTGTCCAAGTCAGTGAGGCCAGTGAAGCATTCCTTGGGGACGCTCTATGTGAACCAAGATGTGAAAAATACTGTGAAGCAGTGACTCCGTGAAGAAGGGATGGTTGCATGAGGGTGCTAGAGAGGAGGAACTGTGCGTGCCGTGTTGCTGGGGCTTGGGAAGCTACAGCAAATAAGAGACCCAGAAACACCAGGTGGTAGGAGCTGTGGGGCTGGGGCACGTGGAGGAAGATGAACTTGGAGAGGGGCACTGAGACCAGGTAGAGCCTCAAATGACATTTAGGAGATTTGTATCATGCGTCCCAATAGCAGTGGGAAATCATTGCTGGAGGGGGCGTGGGGTAGTGATAAATGTTCTAATAAACCATTATAATTATAATATGAAGGATCAATTGGAGAATGGAAGCGTGGAGATCAGGGAGGCTATTGTAATTGCCCAGGTGAGAGATGAGGGTAATTGAAACACCATTTTGTTGATAGTGATACATTGAAGTATAGACATCGGTGAGATTTTTTAGAAGCTAGAATCAACAGGACTTGGAAAAGAATAAATTATGAGGGTTGTAAGGGAGAGAATCTTATCCAGCGTGACTCCTGCGATTCTACATTGTGCAGCCAGATAAAGGCAATGCCATTCGCCGAGACAGAACCCTAGGAGAGATGGTTTTGAGGGGAAACTTCATGAGTTTGTCTGGGAGATGTGCATATTTTGAGATGCCTTTGAGACATTCAAGGGGAAATGTCAAGCAGGCAGGCAGATAGAGGGGTTGCAACTCGGAGAAGAGGTTGAGGCCGAGATACAAATTTGTGAGTCATCTGCCTCTATTCCGTGATATGTTATATGTGTGGGTGAGATAGCCTGGAGAAAGATACAGAATAAGAAGAGGGCCAGGGAGGAAAGCTGGAGAATGTTCAACATTTATTCCAACCCCCCATCCCTGGTTCCTGCCTTCCAAGCAAACTTCAGATTCAAGGTGAGCTACCTCCGGGGAGAGAAAGCCCTCATCCTGGGGAGATTGAGTGGCCTCAGCCCTGTGCCAGCATTTCCACAACATAAATTCAAATGTTCTTCCTGAGAATGATGTAGATTCTCATGTAAATTTGCACGCGAGGGGAGAACGTACAGATTGTGTGAATGAGATGTTTGTATTTTAAATTAGTAAATTGGCACTCTGCTGCTGTCTCACTTTTGTACATTTCAGATAAAGTGAGTCGGTCTCTCAGAACCCACAGGAAAGAGTCTCAGAGCCTTGGTCACTTTCAGAGGGACACATCTGACCAAACTCTCCCTCCTATAGACCCCACTTTCAGCTCCCATGATAGTTATTTTCACATCTCAACTTTCAGTATCCGTGGAGCTGAAAGCAAGATCCTGCTCTCTAGAGATTCTGGAGAGACCTAGACCTTGAGTAAGATGGAAATGCGTGGTTAATAGGCATTATATGAAGTTCTAGGGAATCAACACAAAGTATGAATTAGTAATTGCCTGGCAGTAAAGACCCAGTTTAAGGTAGAGATTCTGAATTTGTGGAAACCCTGGATTGCACTATGCCATGAACTTCCCGCGAGCCAAGGAGGCAAAAGGCTTAATTTCTTTATTGTGGCCTCTAGATGTTCTTTTTGAGAGAAAAGCAGCTCATTGTTAAATATTTAACAGGGATTAATGTTTATAGTAGGGAAGTATAATGGACAAATCTACTGTATTTTGGTTTATTGTTTTCTTGTCAAAGGCATTTTGTTTAAAAAAGCTCCTCCCTAATTTTGGTCTTTAGAACATGAATGTATGTTCATATCTCCATAATTATGTTCACATTTGACATACTTTGCTTTTAGGCCTTTTGTTGTGGGCCATGCAATCAAATTATATCTTACAAATAAAAGTATAAATAGAAGCAAACGTAGACAAGGTACTTAATCTCTTTGTACCTCAATTTTCTCAACTCAAACAAGGACAATAATACCTACAGAATGGGGAAAACAATTTTCTCACTGTCCTCACATTTCTGCCTAAAATAAAAAATAGAAACTTCTCTCTCTTAGATATACTGGCTTAAGGCCTTCTGCTCTTCCTTTCACCTTTCTCATTAGCTTGTCCCCACAGGATGAGAAGGAATTTATATAACTGGTGAAATGAAGAGTGTCTGGCATCCACTAATCAATCCATTGTGCTCTATTGGGCAGGGATAATGTGTTAAAGCTTGGTGTACACATATGGGCTTTCTCTCTCTGCTCCTCTATTTTGGTTAGGGTAAAGCTAGCGGCAGTAACAAACAGACCCCTAATGTGTGCTGTGGCTCAGTTACAATAAAGGTTTATTTCTCTTTCTATAACAGTCCAAGGCAGGTGTTCCTGGTTGCCGGGGTTAGAGGGGAGTGCATTTCCAACACATTGTGATTCAGAGGTTGAGAATCCTTTTATCTGTGGTTCTGCTGTTCTCTAGCCTTGTTGTTATCTGCATCCCACTGGAAGAAAGTGAAAGACAGTGAGGAGGGACAAAAAAACCTTCTTAGAAGCTGGTTCAGAATGGCACACCTCAGAGATTTAGGTAAAAACCCAGTAGTTTCTCAGGTTTTCAGCCTTTTGGCCTCTCTGAGCTTGGTGGGCTTTGAGGCAGGTAGTAATTCCCCAGGATGCTCTGGAAGCCCAAATTCATAAAGTGTGAGTCCAGAGATCTACATCTGGGCTGTTATATGAGGAGGCCTCTTCTGGATTCAGGGTTAAATTCTCCAGTCCAACTTCACAACATACTGGTTAAGTGCCCTCTCCTGAAGCCAGAGTTTTGGGGTTCCAATACTGGTCTGCTACTTACTATATGTCTCTGTTTCATTCCTTTGTAAAGTCAGTCTCTCTCTCTCTCTCTCTCTCTCTCTCTCTCTGTCTCCATTTAATCCTCTGTGAAATGAGAATAAAAATAGAATATACCTCAATGCATTATTAGGAGGTTAGTTTAATTAATCCCTATAAATCACTAAGTAAATGCTCAATAAAAATGAACACTTGTTATTACTAGTAAAAAGATCTTGTTTCTCTCTGACTTCTGTCTATAATTTCTCATTTGGACTGAATGCAAAAGGAAGAGAGTCACATCACTGATCATCTAACACTTACCTTCAAGTATACCTGGCACTGTGCCTGGTACATGCTAGATATGATAAAAATAGAAAATATTACAGATTTTCTGGGGCCTTAATTTTTTGTTTGTATTTCATTCTGTCTTTAGTCATAACACGTGGTGTCATTCTACTATCATTTGTAGTCTATAACTTCCTCTGTCAGAATGCTGAGATTTCTAAATTTGAATTTAATGTGCATAGATTCTTCACAGATGGCTCTTCACTTGGTTTCTGCATATTTCTTAATTGATTTTCAGCCATGCTTGTAGACTATCTCTTGTATCTTTAGTAGTCGGGGATCACTGAACATGATTTTTTTTCCTATTTTTTTATTGAAGTATAGTTGATTTACAACGTTGTTTTAGTTTCTGGTGTACAGCAAAGTGAATCAGTTATATATACATATATATATTCAGTTATATATACATATATCTTTCTTTTTATATTCGTTTCTATTATGATTATGGTTCATTACAGGATATTGAATATAATTCCTGTGCTATGCAATAGGACCTTGTTGTTTACCCATTCTATATATAATAGTTTGCATTTGTGAACATTATTTTTAATGCTCTTCTTTCTCTGCTGAGTTAACATAAATCTTCCAGGGAAGCCTATTACTTTCTTCTGTGTCAACCCTTCTGATGCACTGCACAGAATTCCTAATCTCCTCCATGCTCAGAATCAGATTCCCCTTATTCTGTACACAGATTCTCTTTTGCTGATTTCCTGGGAATAGCCCAACTGGCTCATTGGCTAACTACCGAATATTGATCACCTTGAATGTATAATTCGTGGAGCCATAATGTTATAGGATGACCTCAGCTTCTTACATTTGTACAGTGCCTCCAACTTCACAAAGTAGTTTATCATCTATGATCTCATTTAATAACCAAACAAACTCTGTGAGCAA
The DNA here is from genome assembly GCF_000442215.2 of Lipotes vexillifer. NCBI lineage: Eukaryota > Metazoa > Chordata > Mammalia > Artiodactyla > Lipotidae > Lipotes > Lipotes vexillifer. The sequence continues at coordinate 682,547 of NW_006788426.1, read as the reverse complement.
GTACCTCAATTCCTGGATAAGCACACTAGGGATCTAGGAGGTTAAGCAACTTTGTCAAGATCACCCACTTTGCAGAAGCTTGCGCGCAATGCAGGAGTCCTAATCCCATGTCAGACGTTTCTTTCCATTTAAATACTCTTCCTTTGAAATCGGTAAGCAGACACAATGTCAGATTTCAGCTGTGCTATTTTAGTTATCTTTTCCCTCCAGTTTCTGCAACTCTCAGACGGGATTAATAATATTGATCTCTAAAGATTTCTGTGAGGTTGGCCCTTAGCAAGCATTCCATCACTGCATTAAAAGAAAGGAAAACAGAAGCAGAAGACAGGTTAAGTCCTCAGAGAGAGAGAGAGAAACATAATGATTATGAGAGATTGTGCTTTGTTCTTTATAATTTTCTATCCCTTCCCTAGATCTAAGAAGTTATCCAAGGGCCTTTGGGCTCCCCTGTCTTAAGGGGAGTTTGTGTGACTAAAAGAAAAGTATCTGAAGACAACTCCTACTTCCTGTCTAAGTAGTAAATTAAAATATGTTGGGACTTCCCTGGTGGTCTAGTGGTAAAGAATGCCTTAAAATGCAGGGGATGTGGACTCAATCCCTGGTCAGGGAACTAAGTTCCCACATGCCGTGGGGCAACTAAGCCCGCGTGCCACAACTACTGAGCTTGCACGCCTCAACTAGAGCCTGTGTGTCGCAAACTACAGAGCCCACGTGCTCTGGACCCTGTGCATCACAACTACAGAGCCCATGCGCCCTGGAGCCTGAGAACTACAACTAGAGAAGAGATAACCCACACGCCACAACTAGAGAGAAGACCGCACGCCGCAACAAAAGATCTCGCGTGCCTCAATGAAGATCCCGTGTGCCACAACTAAGACTCGACGCAGCAAAAAAATAAAATTAATTAATAATAAATAAATCTGTAAAAAAATTAAAAAATTATTTTAAAAAATGTTTGCTGGGCTTCCCTGGTGGCGCAGTGGTTGAGAGTCCGCCTGCCGATGCAGGGGACACGGGTTCGTGCCCTGGTCCGGGAAGATCCTACATGCCGCGGAGCGGCTAGGCCCGTGAGCCATGGCCGCTGAGCCTGCGCGTCCAGAGCCTGTGCTCCGCAACGGGAGAGGCCCCAACAGTGAGAGGCCCGCGTACCGCAAAAAAAAAAAAAAAAAGTTTGCTAAGGTTAAAGTCTTACTGGATTAGAGGGGGTTCTCAGCCATTTTCAACCCACTCCCTTGCCGTTCCTGAAGGAAGTGACAAAATCTTAAAAAATGCATTGTGGATTCTGAAGGTTTGAACATTTGGCTCTGAGATTTGGGAACCAATGAGATTCTTAGGCCCCAAGCATGGCAGAAAGGCTGCTGACCTTCAAGGGCTCACATGGGCTTTGGCAATGGGAATTACCTCCAGCTACCATGACAGGTTGGACATGAAGAGTTCCCCTTCCGTTTCAGGCAAACACATGAGCCACGGGATTCCTCAGAGAGCCCAGGGAAAAGAGGCAGTTGTTCACCAAATGACTATGTTTTAATCTCCAAACAACCCAGTGCGGTTGGACTCCAATTAGGTTTCTTTTTTATTTGAATTATTTAAACAAGGTGATGTTCCTTACATACCTTGTTTGGGGAACTAAGATTCTCATCCACCAAAATAGCATTAGAGGGAGAGGCAGGAAGGAAGAGAGGTTTATGCCAAATGTGATAGACCATTGGAAGAGGAGCAAAGTCTTCACCTGAGAGAAGGAGAGAATGCCAAAATATGCCTGATGAGCAGGAGGACTGAGGGGTTGAATGCCAAAGGGCAAAAGTCATGAATTCCCATGAATCCTTTTAACCCTCCTGAGGGGAGTTACCATAACTTTTGCATAATAGTCACCTACTGGACAACAATTGAGCAAGTGCCTGTGTTCTTAGAAGACTGGCTTAAGCAGTGGCATCCATGGCAAAGTACCAGAAGGGCAATGATAACCACCTCATTTTTGCATTCCTTGATGATAGGAACTGTGCTACACAATACTCATCTTTATACCGCTAGCATCATGTGAAAGAATGTACTCAAAACTTCCCTAAGCACACAGTGGGTTGAATTATCTAATGAATCCCACTTTACACAAGAACTTTGGGACATCTCCTACAGACACTTCACTATACATTAAACAATGGTCCAGGAATTGTGTAGCAGAACTAAATGGGCCGGAACTCCCACTATCATTTTATATCTTTGATAATCTGAAGTTGTGTCTTGCTCAGCCTAAGTGATCACTGTTTACAAATCCAAACTCAGAGAATACAGATTAATGTTTATTTGCTTTAAAACAGTCAGCAGGACATAGAACACATAATCACTCTCCATCTGTTTCTTGATCACACAAAAAATAACAAGCGTCCTCCTTTTGAGCCATAGTTCTTTTATGTGCATCTGGTGGTAGAGAAAAGGAATGTGTTGCCCTCTGGTTTATGATTCCATTTTAGTAAAAGAAAAAAAATAGGAAGTCTGTGTATAAATAAGTAACTATAGCATGTTTCTCTCCACTGTTGGTACTCATCACTTTCTAATAGAGTTAATGATTTAACGTATGCTATTATTAACATATGGACTTTATCACAGAAGCCAAGTGTTTTAGAAAAAAAAAAATCAATGCTTAAATTGATACTTTATTTTAAACTACCTCTTGTAGAGATAAATGCAGGGAAAGGGTGCAATAATTCAGTCCAGTGAACACTTACTATGTAACCACTGGGTGCCAGCACTATTTTGGGAATTTGCCTTTAACCATAATAAGAGAAGAAAATGTCTGTGTTTTTTTTGAGTCTACTTGGATATTTGCTGGCCGTTTGAATTTTTAAAAATCTTTATGCTCAGTGTAGAGGTGGAGGAAAAGGTCAAAAAATATGCATACTTAACTGTGGTCAGAACATGGTTCTTATTTCTTCTCTGACTGGAAATGGAAAAATAGACAAATCATTTTATTATTTAAAGAAAAAAACCCATAAAGATTATTTTGTGATCAAAATACCTATTTGGCAACAAAATTTTGGTATTTCTAAAGGCAGGAACCATATATTAGGTAAAACAGCATCATGCTAACAAAAAGTGTTTAATGTACAGCTTTTGTGGTGCTATTTTTATATACACAACACAACTGACAAAAGCGATCAGTCGATAGTGTAATCATCAAGAGGAGTCAGTCTGATGCCTCTGATTAACATGTCTGGGAAATCTGGAAAGCTCAAAATAAGTGTAACCAGGATATCTTTTGAAAATTAATAAACAAGTTGTGGTAGCGTGAAGGAATATTTTTAGATAAATGAAGAGCAGTTGGGAATACTTCAAAAGAATTGTTTTATATTTATTTATTTGGCAAATCTCTAACCTCTGCACTGGCATCGTATAGGAGAGTCTCCTTGCTCTCCTGATCACAGCTTCTCACACATCAGACGCAACAGCTGTTTTCACTGGCACATCAACACAACCATTCCTGACAGAAAGTGCATTAGGACAGTGAATGTAATTGAAGCTGCAGAATTTAGAGAGACAGCATACCATTGACCAACTGGGAATGTGGCTAGAATATTGCAGGTAACATTTTTCTTTAGAAAAAGGGATATATCGCTGCACAAAGCCACCATCAACTGAGCTGAAGTCCTTCTCTCCCAGGCAGTCCTCTGTCTCTCCTCATAATGCCTTGTCATGGCCTAGGATTGTTCAAAAGTGCCCTGCTTGATCTACGAATGCCATCTTCTGAAAATGTACATTTTGCATACAGCCATTTTCATAGTTTATAAAACCAGATGTGTACAGGATACACAGGGAAAGATAAATAACAGAACAGATCAAATAGTTGGGTTATAGTATGGTGAAAGGATTAAATAAAATATTTTTATTTTACAAATTAAAAGTTTAAAACAGATCGCTTGATAATTGGATGACTTATAACCTTACTCGAGTGATGAGCATTTATAGAGCAGGTGTTATGTAAAGGACTGGAGCAGGAAAGGAATGAAGCTGTCTTTCAACGTTTTTACCTCAAGGGAAATCTTACAGAACAAACAGCAGAGATGGGTACTGAGCCAACAGATGACAAGAGGACTTGCTCCATTCTCTGGAAAATATGATGATAAGAAACAGATTTCAGCTGTTCGTTAAGTTTTCCCTCTATTGGACAACAAAGCTGCCAAGAAATGAGGATACACAGATTACGACACACACAAAAACCCTCCACCTGCATCACATCCTGACAAGTCACAGTATGTCTTTGATTCAAGTACGGGAGACCTACCCATGAAGCAAAATCATCTTCTCCTGTGAAATACTGTATTCCGTAGAAGAATCAAGCAAAACAAATGAGTATTTCTGTGACATTCTTTAGAAAGCAGCTCAAAACGCCTCTTAACATCGGTAATCAGAGGCTCACATAAACACTACTCTAGAAAGTAGAATCCCACTTTCACCTCCACCAACAAAAACAGACAAATAACAACAACAACCAAAGCTAAGAGAAGTTAGGGACAAAGTTTTGTTACTCTATTTTAAGTACATATTATTTTTCAGTTCTTCTGATATAAAATGGAACTTAGGCCTGCCCTAACATTCGCGGAGCCCAAGGCAAGAGTATAAATGGAGAATAAACACACACCATCTACCTCTTAAATCAAGCAAACAGTTTTCCTTTTGCGACAAATATACTTTCATAGCAACAAAATTGAAAAATATGTGTAAAGTTCTGTTTTTTCCATGTGACTGAAATTTGGCAAAATACCAAAGCTGAATGAATTTAATTACTATTGCTCACATTGGGTGTTCACAGTGATGTTTTGGTAAGTCATAAAATAAACAATCATAATATACACATTATTATACGTTTTCTATACTATTATTTCCTTGTATTCATGTTTCATCCCAGCAAACTCATTGATTATGTTTTTGAAATCAAGATCTTTACATAATTTGTTTCGTAATAACAGTAATGATCTAAGGAGCTAAATATGCAATTATTTTTAAAGTGTACAAAACTTGAATGTATGTTCATCAAAACTATATAAATTTATGTAAAAAAATAAATACAAGTTTTTTGTTTTCAAAGTAAATGATATTTCTTCTAAAATACTCATAAGGAAAAATACAAATTATAATAAGTAAATATAAATACTTTAAATCAAAATGATTTAAATAAATCTCATTAAATAATTTTATAAAAATCAATCAATTAATAATCCCATCATTCAAGGTTCCTGTGGCTGCCAGTGTAAAGAGTCGGTATCACATTTTATTACTAGACTTCAAATATAAATATAAAAGAAATGTTTAATATTCCACAACATTCTTTAGCTGCCATGTGCAAGAGTTGAGACTATCACACTAAATTTGTGAGAATGGACAGAATGGCAAATGGAAATATATAAAGAAGCGAGGCGCACTGGGACCTAATCACAGCAAGATTGAAGGTGGTGAAAAAACTGTTACCATGAAACAAAAATTTTCCCCAGCTGTTGGGTGACTTCATAAGGGGACTCTCTTGTCCAGTATACAGAGTCCGAAGATGTTTGATGAACTTGGGCTTGATTCCAGCAGGTATGGTTTTGCGAGGAGACCCAGTCTGCTGAGTGGGAATACAGCCAAAGGACTCCATAGGCATCAGGCTCTACCAGAAGTCAAGAGAGGGATGGAACTGTGGTTTCACATGATATATAGCAGAACCTCCTTGAGTAGCGGGAGGGTCCAGGTAACAGAGCTAAGCCTCCAAAGACAATCCTGTCAAACCTAGGCAGGATGTCAGGGCTCCAGCCAAGCGGGCTTGGGTGCAGGGAAAAGCTCTACATCCAGATGGGTTTTGAAATGATGAGAGAAAACCAAAACAGATGTCTGGATATATACATAGATTCAACCAACACAACCAGGGTGAGGGGGAAAGCACTGATTCAGTAGACAAATAGAAGGGATGAAACAGGAAGCATGTGGACCCCAGGTCCCCTCCACTTGCTGATGGTGCCGATGTATTTTCTTCCATGGTGAGAATTGTTCCTGGTTTTGGTTGAGGTCGAATCTGAATGGAAAGGGCACTTGTGATTATCATTGAGTGGAGCTCAAGAAGACACTGGTTGAATAATTTTAAAGTAGTGCCACGGCATGGCATACTTTTTTAAAGTGCATATATGTGATTGTTCGGGAAATTATTTATTCTGGTTTTAATCTATAGGTCCAATATATTGGTGAAATTTGATTTATTTTTTATTTTTTTAATTAATTGATTTATTTTTGGCTTCATTGGGTCTTCATTGCTGCCTGCATGTGGGCTTTCTCTAGTTGTGGCGAGCAGGGTCTACTCTTCGTTGCAGTGCATGGGCTCCTCATTGCGGTGGCTTCTCTTGTTGCAGAGCATGGGCTCTAGGCACGCAGGCTTCAGTAGTTGTGGCACATGGGTTCAGTAGTTGAGGCGTGCGGGCTCTAGGGTGCGCGGGCTTAGGTAGTTGTGGTTCACAGGCTCTAGAGCGCAGGCTCAGTAGCTGTGGCACATGGGCTTAGTTGCTCCACAGCATGTGGGATCTTCCCAGACCAGGGATCAAACCCGGGTCCCCTGCATAGGCAGGTGGACTCTTAACTACTGCGCCACCAGGGAAGTCCCATACAAGTTTAACTATGATGACAGTTTGACCTGATATTTATAAGTAAATTTCCTATTAAAATGTTATACAAGTTTTCATTAATTTAAGTGAATGTATATTATAAAATCAATTTTATAAAATCTTTATTATACATCTTAAGACTCTTGAAACAGCTTTTCCCTATGAGTCAATCTGGGGTCTCATGAATTTGCAATTTCCTTAACATGGATGGCTTTTATGACAACGTTGAATGGCTGAAATTGTGTGCTGCGTATTTGGTATCAACTATAAAAACATATCTCTATTATGAAACTAAGCTGATCCATGGATCAGCTCTGTCCATGAAAATGCAAATTTCTGAATAAAAGATCTTTAAAGAAAGACAAGGTATATTCTTTCATGTCCTGAAAAGTAATTCTAGATTACATTCTAAAGATGGCTTTCAATTCTGTCAGTAATACTGATGTTATATGAGATTTCGAAAAGATCTTTGGATTTGGAATTTGTACTTCAAGGGACTGGCAAGGAGAGTGGAGTATTTGCCTGTTCTTACTGACTTTTATATTCCAAAGGCTTTTTTGTTTTTATATGACACAGGAGAAGCATAATCAAGGAGCCAAGTAGCCACTTAGCTCTGAAGGCTCTGCACTCTAATAACAAGTGGCAATTAGTGAATCAGAGGAAATGGAAGCTACTTTTATTGATGTTTTTCCTGAAAAGGTCCTATCATAAATAATATTTTAGCTCCACTGACTGATCTGAGATAGGAAATGACCTCTCCTAAAAAACCACTTGGGTGGTAGCTCTATCTGATATTCAGACAAACACTTTGATTTTAACTGTAGTTTCATATCATTTCCTGCTAAATGCATTAGAAAAATAGTAAACAGATTAATCTTCCTCTAAATACATGATCTATTTTGCTGAAATAATTCTGCCAACAGTCAGCTTATTGAAATAAGTGTTGGTATTACAGAGATATGCTGTAATGTGTATTTTTAAAATATATTTAGTAGGGTAACATTAAAAAACATACAGTGAATAGTAATTCATAATTCCAATAATATCTGACAACTTGAAATGGCATTAAAAGAGGTACTCTGTAAGTATTCATTAATTATCACTTAAAGTTGATTTCCCAATATCTCTGTCTTTTTTTAACTGTGATAAAAAACATATAACATGAAATTTACCCTCTTAATAATCTTTAAGTGTACAGTACAGTATTGTTGATTATATGCACATTGTAAGACAGCTGATCTTCAGAATGTTTTCACCTTGCATGACAAACTCTGTACCCATTGAAAAGGAACTCCCCATTGCCCCCTCCCCCTAGCCCCTGGCAACCACTCTCAGCATCACTTTTCATGAATGATCCTTTATTTAATATTACACAGTTCTAGAATTTTCCAAAAGTATCTATGCATATTATTAAGAATTTTGTTGTTGTTGTTTTGAGTCACTTTTACTAATTGTTTCCAGAACCTTGAACGCTTTCCAAGGATGGATAGCCAAGTTTTACTTCTTTGTTACCTGGTCTTTCTGTTACAAAAAGTATTTTTAAGAGGTGATTTTAATAAGATGAAGAGATAGGAAATGTAATTAGTACATCTTTGTGTATATGTTGTATTCTGTAATGTCTGTATTGGGCCTCAAGGTAAAAGGCTAATTTTTCTCTATCTATAAAAGAGTTTAAATAGGTATTCCTTGATGTCTATCTGTGCAGAGTGACATCCCCTCACTTGGCTCTCAATACTAGATTGAGAGATAAAACTTCCAACAGTGAGAGTTGGTCCATTCTCTGCCTGAAATGGCTTCTTCTTTAAAAAATATTTTGGGAATCCCCTGGCGGTCCAGTGGTTAGGACTGGGCACTTTCTCTGCCGTGGCCGGGTTCAATCCCTGGTCAAGGAACTAAGATCCCACAAGTGACACAGCGTGGCCAAAAAAATAAAATTTTTTTTTCTTCCAGTTTTTTTTTTGAGACACAAATGACATACAGCACTGTATAATGTTAAGGTGTACAGCATAATGATTTGTCTTACATACATTGTGAGATGATGATCACAATGAGTTTAGTGAACTTCCATCATCTCATATAGATACAAAATTAAAGAAACAGAAAAAGAATTCTCCTTGTGATAAGAGCTCTTAGGATTTACTCTCTTAGCAGCTTTCATAATCTACAGCAGCTTTACTTATATTTATCGTGTTGTATACTACATCCCTACTGTTAATTTATCTTATAACTGGAAATGTGTACCTTTTGTCTGCCTTCATCCAGTCCCCACTTCCCCGACCATTTGCCTCTGGTAACCACAAATCTGATCTCTTTTTCTATGAGTGGTTTGTTTGGTTTTGAAGTATAATTGATCTACAACACTATGTTAGTTCCTGTTACATAACTTAGTGATTGGATATTTCTGTACATTTCAAAATGATCACCACAATAAGTCTAGTTATCATCTGTCACTATACAAAGATATTATATTGTTATTGACTATATTCCCCACATTGTACATTTTATACCCATGACTCATTTATTTTGCAACTGGAACTTTGTGCCTCTTAATTTTTTCCCCCCCCCCCCCCCCCCCCCGCCACATTCTTCCCTCCGGCAACTACCTGTTTGTTCTCTGAATCTATGACTCTGTTTCTGTTTTGTTAGGTTTGTTCATTTGTTTTGTTTTTTAGATTCCATGTAAAATTGAAATTATACTGTACCTGTCTTTCCCTGTCTGACTTATTTCACTTAGCATAATACCCTCTAGGTCCATTCATATTGTCACAAATAGCAAGATTTTTTTTCTTTTTTTTTTATGGCTGAGTAATAGTCCATTGTGTGTGTGTGTGTGTGTGTGTGTGTGTGTGTGTGTGTATGGGTACATATATATACATTCCACTGTGTATATATATATATACATACAATATTATTATATTACATTATTATATTACATTATCACATTATCACATATTTGTATAATATATGTAATATTCCATCATGTATATAATATATATCACATTATATTATTACATATATGTGTACATATATACACAATGGAATATGTATATATAATATATATATATATATATAAATATATCTCACATCTTCTTTATCTATTTATCTGTTGATGAGCACTTATGTTGCTTCCATATCTTGGCTATTGTAAATAATGCTGCAGTGAACAACATAGTGGTACATTTATCTTTTCTAATTAGTGTTTTTGTTTTCTTTGGATAAATACCCAGGAGTGGAATTGCTGGATAGTATGGTAGTTCTATTTTTAATTTTTGAGGAATATCTTTACTGTTTTCCATAGTGGCTGTACCAGTTTACATTACCACCAACAGTGCAGATGGTTCCCTTTTCTCCACATCCTTGTCTTTTTGATAATGCCATTCTGACAGGTATAAGGTGATATCTCATTGTGGTTTTGATTTGCATTTCCCTAATGATTAGTGGTGTTGAGCATCTTTTCATGTGCCTGTTGGCCATCTGTATGTATGTCTTCTTGGAAAAATGTCTATTCAGATCCTCTGCCCATTTTTTTTCTTTTTCTTTTTTTTTTTTTTTTTTTTTTTTTGCGGTGCGCGGGCCTCTCACTGCTGTGGCCTCTCCCGCTGCGGAGCATAGGCTCTGGACGTGCAGGCTCAGTGGCCATGGCTCATGGGCCCAGCCTCTCCATGGCATGTGGGATCTTCCCGGACCGGGACACAAACCTGTGTCCCTTGCATCGGCAGGCGGACTCTCAACCACTGTGCCACCAGGGAAGCCCCCTCTGCCCCTTCTTAATTGGGTTATTTGGATTTTTTGATGTTGAGTTGTATGAGTTCTTTGTATTTTTGGACATTAGCCCCTTATTGGATATAGCACTTTCAAGAATGAATCTTAGCTACTTGGTGTTCTCTGTAGGAATCCACTCCCACTAGTGTTTCTATCTTTTATATTCCAAATTCTTCATATCCTGCCCCAAATTCAGTAGCCATCTGGACTTGCCTTCATTTTTTGTTTGTGCAAAACCTAAACGTGGTTGTTTTTGCAGGGCCCATGAGTCTATCTCCTTTGATTCCATTATTTCACAAAAATCTCAGCAGAACAAAGAAAACACTTTGAAGTCCTCCCCAGAGATGTTCTTCATCATCTTACAAAGGGCTTAAAGAAAGAGAGAATCGGAAAAAGTCACTTCATTCTGAAGATGGTTCTCAATATTGTTAATAAAATGGACATCGTATACAATTTAAAAAGCATAAAGGCTCTTGGAACAAGACAGACATGGTATAGAATCTGGGTCGTCATTTACTATTTGTGCCATCATCTAGCGTAAGTTATTTGATATCTTTGACCCTCAGTTTTGTCATTTGTGAAAAGACAATAACAATACCTATCTGGTGAGACAGAGAATTAAGCTAACTAGTGTATTTAAAATAGCTGGTATAGTGCCGGTAGACAGTAGGTGCTCAACAAATATAAACACTTTTTTTTTCTCTCTGTCCCTACATCAGAATCCCAGTTTAATTTGGCAGTATGTAAGAGAGACAGTAAGGGAGATGGGGAGGAGGGATAAAGAAAAACAACGTATTCAAACAAGGTAGAATCATACATGTGGGCAGCCACAGAGCTTGGCTTTTAGTAGTGTTATTTGGGCAGTGGAATTGTCACATGTACCCAGAGCCAGGTTAAAAATGGGTCAGCCAGGCAGTTGCCCAGTGCTATGATCCATTAGGGATACAAAATCACAACTGAAATAAATTGGAAATGTAGTGCATATTTGACTCCTTTCATAACTGGCAAGCTGTAAAGATGACTGATCCCTTGAACTGCAACTCAAAAATCCCTTTGGGTCAGAATCAGCCTATCTTGAAATGTGTATTTTTGTAGCCTGCTTCTGTAAGTAGGGGGCCTGGTGCGATAACCCTGAGACTGAGGTCTGTAGTTCCTGTCAACCGAAAGGGTAAAACTGACTACAAAACATGATATGTGCTGTTTGCTGAGAACCAGTGATTTACAACTAAAGTTTAGACACTGTAAGATGTTTCCAAAGATGTTGTCTTGTTCTGAAACCTCACAAAAGTAAAACTGATGATAGAACAGGAACCACAGAAAAATGGGAAATGTTTTGTTGGCATGAAAGCGTGAGGGGGGCAGGGAATTTAAATACTAGGGAAAAAAAACGTGTAATTATATCCATTAAATCACTTATCTCTTGTGAAAGCTGGTGATTAGTGCAATCCATTGACAGTATAGATATGAGTGATAATCCCAGCTAGGTTAAAGTGTTGCATCACTTTCAAAGTGTACAGTAATTTTTTCATTTGGACCACAGAGAAAAATACATGTTGAACAAATATTTTAAGGATATTGGTTAGAAGGAGTGATACCAGCATATCTTTTTTTTTTTAAGTTTTAAGAAAATTATTTATTTATTTTTAAAAATTTATTTATTTTATTTATTTTTTGGCTGCATCGGGTCTTCATTGCTGCTCACGGGCTTTCTCTAGTTGCGGTGAGCGGGGGCTACTCTTCGTTGCAGTGCGCAGGCTTCTCATTGCAGTGGCTTCTCCTGTTGCAGAGCATGGGCTATAGGCACATAGGCTTCAGTAGTTGCAGCACGCAGGCTCAGTAGTTGTGGCACGTGGGCTCCAGAGAAGCAGGCTCAGTAGTTGTGATGCACAGGCTTAGTTGCTCTGCGGCATGTGGGATCTTCCTGGACCAGGGATTGAACCCATGTCCCGTGCATTGGCAGGAGGATTCTCAACCACTGTGCCACCAGGGACGCCCGATACCTGCATATCTTAATCATACACTGCCCATTTTACTAACTGGTATCATAGACCATAAATATTCACTCTACTTCTCATTCAAAGAAACTCACTCAGGAAACAGATACAATTACATTTACATACCTAAATGCCCATATATACCTAATCACATACTAACATATAAATATAATTAATAAATAAATCAAGAAGAAGCGAAAGAAAACAAGAGCAAAATTATAAGGGCTCATAATAACAAAGGGAAATACAATTTAAAATTTCGTAATTAAATAGAGGTAAGGAACAACTTTGAAAAAGAACAGTTGTAAGAACTACACTACCCAATTTCAAGACTTATAAAGCTTCTTTACTCAAGACTGTTTGATATTGGCATAAAAATAGACAGAAGGATTGATGGACAGATTATATGTTCAGAAAGAGACCTACATATATGTCAGTGAACAAAGATACAAAGGCAATTCAGTGAGGAAAACAGAATTTTTAACAAACTGTGCTGGAACAATTGGATATCTAAGGACCAAACAAAAAACGAAACCCCAAAACAAAAAAAAACAAAAACCACCACCAACAAACCAACAAACTTTGAGCCATACCTCATCCCATATATAAAAACTAAGTCAAAATGGATCATTGATCTGATTCTAAAACCACAAATTACAATACTTCTAGAGGAAAACAGGAGAAAATCTTTGTGACCTTGAAATAGGCAAACATTTCTTGGATCCAACACCAAAAACAAGATCTAAAAAAAAAGAAAAGAAAAGATAAATTCAACTTAATCAAAATTAAGAATTTCTGCTCTTTGAAAGACACTGTTAAGAAAATGAAAAGACAAGCCACAGGCTGAGAGAAAATGTTTGCAAATTACTTACCTTACAAAGAACTTATATTTTAAATAAACAACTCTCAAAATCCAATAAGAAGAAAACAATGTAATTGTTTCAATGGCCAAAAAGAAAAGCAGAGAGATTTGAAGGATATAAAGGACCCCAAGCACCACTGCTGTTTTGTAAATTAAGAGGTCCTCGTGAGAAGAAAGGGGACAGTCTCTAAAAGCTAAGAGGTAGGCAATTCCCCGGCAGTCCAGTGGGTGGGACTCCCTGCTTCCACTGCAGAGAGCATGGGTTCGAACCCTGGTCAGGGCACTAAGGTCCCACATGCCACGTGGTGAGGCAAATAAATAAATAAATAAATAAAAATAAAAGCTAAGAGGCGAAGAAATGAGGACCTCTGTCCTACAACTGCAAAGAACTGAATTCTGCCAACAACTGAATGAGTTTGGAAGTGGGTTCTTCTCCAGCGCCTCCAGATGAGAGCTCAGCTGTCTAAACCACTTAATTCCCATCAAATGAGACCTTGAAATGAGAACACAGTTGAGTCATGCTGGACTTCTGACCAGAAAACTGTGAGCTAATAAATGTGTGTTGCTCAAGCAGCTAACGACAATGAAGAGGAGGGGGTGGAGAAGGGGGAGGGGGAGGAGGGGAAGAAGAGGAAATGACTTGAACAGACATATCACCAAAGATGTATGGGTTGAAAATAAGCATATTAAAAGATGCTCAACATTATTAGTATTAGGGAAATACAAATTAAAACTTTAATGAGATACTACTACAAACTTAGTTGGATGTCTAAAATTAAAAAGACTGATCCTATCAAGTGTTGGCAAGGATGTGGAATAAATGGAACTCTCTTAAGCTGCTTGTGAGAATGTAAAATGTTATAACTACCTTGGAAAAAGTCTGGCAGTTTCTTAAAATATTAAACACTACCAATCAAATGACTCAGCCATCCCACTCCTAGGTATTTATCCAAGAGATATGAAAGTTTATGTCCAAATAAAGGCTTCTCATAAATGTTCATTGCAGCTTTGTTTGTAGTAGCCAAAAGCTGGAAACAATTCAAATGTTCATCAACAGATCTATGGATAAACAAATTGTGGTATAGCTATACAAATAGAATACTACTCAGAGAAAGAGATGAAAAGAAATGAACTACTAATATGCACAAAACATGGAAGAATTTCAAAATAATTATGCTTAGTGGAAGATAGCAACCTTCACCCCTGAAAAAGTACATAGTGTTATTTCCATTTATGTAAAATTCTAGAAAACGAAAATCCATCTCCCCTGACAGAAAGCAGATCAGTAATTGCCTGTGTCACACATTTGCAGTATAAATTGGGGCAGACACTTGGCCAAAATAATCAAAGGTAATGGATCATAACCTTCCAGCCTAGCACTGGCATGTGATTAGCTTCAGGCAGGAGGTGTAGAGGAATGAGAGGCTCCTGACCCAGGTTCCCATTGGTGCTCAGCTTGGAATTGATTAATTCAGTGTTGTCATCATTTGTCCATTTCAATCCAAGGACTGCCTCTCTGGAACTGACTGCCAAGAAAATAAATGTCTTAACTTCGAATCTACCATTGCAGACAACCTGTTTTCTTATTAGTTTATATATCTCAGGGCAAGATCTTCACATGTGGGAGGGTGACTGTTGTTTTGTGCACTGAGATTTAAATCCTTTTGCTGGAGCAAAATATGCAAAAATGAAAGAATAGAATGAAAAGGACAAAAAGAAAGATGAAAGACATAAAGAACATTTGGAAAGAAAATTACAGGATGGTGGAAGGCTATATGTAAGGCCATAAATATATCATTTACTTGTAATTATTAAATAAAGTATTATAAATGTTAAGATATTTATTCATTCAAATGGGCAAATTAAATCTATTGCAGAAGTTTTAAATGCATTGATTTTCAGACATTTATTATTAGATGAATAGGCCAAACTGCAAATAAACTTTCTAATCATTTAATAGGAATAATAAGTGGATTAAACATGCTTTATTATGTGCAAATTTGTAGTGGTATTTTTAACATAATAATACTAAGTCACTTTTATAAATGCTTTACTTGGTTTTCCAAGTTTTAATTTACATTAATACTTTCATTATTGTGTTGGAGTTTGGGTTATGCTTAGCCCAGTTATTTTTCTCATAGATAGTGTGGATTATCTTAGGAGAAAAGTCTATGCATGCTTTGAATACATTCTTAAAAATGTATTGTGTGTGTGTATTGTGTTGTCCAATGTAGTAGCCACTAGCCAATGTCGCTATTTACCTTTAAATTAATTAAAATTAAACAAAATTTAAAATTCAGTTCCTCAGTCACAGTAGCCGTACTTTACATGCTCAGTAGCCGCATGTAGCTGATGGCTACCACACTGGGGAGCACAGGTATAAAACCGCCTTTCCAGAAAGTTCTACGGGACGATGCTGTCTCTGAAGAGTCCATATTGGGCTAAGCATTAAGGCAATGTTCATGAATAACTGGTTAATTTACCTAAGGTCCACCTCAAAACTAGTCTTCTATCTACTCTTTGATTTATCTTTTATTTTACAGAATCTGAGGCTTATCAAAACTCTGTTACCCAAATTCTGTGCCATTTTCAAGCCCTTAGAATATTTTTGATCACTGTTTATACCAGTGCATGTGAATGCATTCAGAGAGATTCTATGAAGGAGGCTGTCCTTGCTTTTCTTGATTGAGTGTCTGAATTCTATCATTAGCCTCATCATCTCTGCAATTATCCATATCTGGTTATCAACATGTTATTTCTACACTCTTCTTCCTTCTCCACCCGGCAACCTGTGAGTTGGAAGCTGGGAGATTCTTAAAGTGATCTTTATTTTAGTATGGTTGTGGCCTCTCCCGCTGCGGAGCACAGGCTCCGGACGCGCAGGCTCAGAGGCCATGGCTCACGGGCCCAGCCGCTCCGCGGCATGTGGGATCTTCCCGGACCAGGGCACGAACCCGTGTGCCCTGCATCGGCAGGGAGACTCTCAATCACTGCGCCACCAGGGAAGCCCAAGCAGCTGGTTCTTAACAGCCCTGGATTTGTGGCAGCAGCGACAGGATCTCTTTCCATGGTTGCATCGTCGTAATTATATTCCTTATGGATCACAAGTTTGGGGTTAAAGCGATGTTACATTTGTAATGTCTACAGGGTAGCATTTTAAGGTATGTTGGGAAACATCGAAAGGTAACATGTGTAGCCGATGCATTTACTGTCATTAGTTAACCAAGCAGCCCTGGTGCCTCTTTCAGCTCCCTGACCCACATTTCATCCACGCTCTGCTGTTTTTCTCCTGCAGGGTTATTTCCTGAGTAAAGCCCAGAGCTTATGAGTCCCCCAGCAGAGAGCTCTGTTCTGACCTCCCTAAACAGGCAGTTTTACCTGCTGGGCTAGTGCTTTTCTGCTTCCTAGTCAATCTGTTAAGATTTTAGCAGGAGATTCTTGGATACCTTTTCACAAAACATATGGGAGATTGTAATTACTTTGGCCTGGTACATTTTTAGAACTGAGAGAGCAAGGAAGAGGTGCAAATCTTCTGTTCATAAATAACCAAATCTGTGGGCACTTTAAAAGGCATTCTAGGCAGCAGGAGAATTTATGTGCCACATTTCACCCTTGGCACACTTTACAAATGAATTGTTCAAAGAGAAATTATATTAGGACAAATAGAAATGACGACCAAGACCAGATGTGGATTTTTAGTTAATATTTATGCAAACACCCAAAGGAAAGATAGTACTCCACAATAAACGAAAAATGTCTTAGGCAAATAAGGAAATCTTTACCCCAAGGAACTGGCGCTGCAAAGGGGTGAATTGTACAACAAAGGGCTGGAAATGCAGAACAAATGCAGGGTAGGTGGGGGCAACTATAAAAAATAATTCACTGAGGAAGTGGTGAGGTAGCAGATGTGTGGAACCTGCTTGGGGAAAATAAAGGCTTAGCACTTTTTTTGGACAGGCTGGTGTCTAAGGTTTCTACCAACTCAACTCAGTCAGCCTAATTTCCTTCATCTGTGGAGAGAAACAGTAGCTTTAAATAGAATATATATGTGTGTGTGTATATATATATATCTTTTTTTAATTTTTAAAATACATACATATATATATATATATATATATATATTTCAAAACCCAGGCAGCAATCTCACAATGGGTAAGTATACCTTAATAAATTAAATAGCAATGTCCTCAGGTTTGAAATGATCTGCAAGGAGAGTGATGACATCTTTACATCTTTAATCTGATTTGCCCCCCAAAGTTGTTCAAGGAAGGTCAAAAATGCAGGCATTGGCTGCTTCTCAGCCCTTGGAGAGCAGTGTGAAAGAGACTAAGGCTTAATGCCCTGGAAGAATATTGAGACCCACGTTAAATTATAGTAGGAAAATTTGTTAAAAGCAACTGGATTTCTCAAACAGCTGGATTTTCAGCCTTCCATTCATCAGGGATGGCAAGACATGCCACTTTGCGGCATTTCTCAATCTCCTGTGCTTCTAATTCAGAGGAGTTGGGGGGTGGGGGGAAGAGAAAAGGAGGAGGTGAGGGAGGAGTGTAGCAAATATTTCTTTAAATCTGTTGGCTCCTTGAGAAAGAAGACAGCTCTGGAAAATGCTTACAAGCTTTCAGCCGACTGAACCCACGTGTCTCTCATGCTTTCTTGCCTCTGAGTCCTTCCTCTTAATTACTAAAGGGAGCCTGACTCCACACCACTCCCACTTTCCTGAAGAGTCAATGTGTTCTTAAGAAGTTTTAACCTACTTCCTCCCTTGCTCCTTTGTTAGTACTTTACTATCTTTAACATTGACAGTTTATCTGTTTACCCTATTCTCTCATGATGAAAATTCGTGGATTTTCAGTGGTTCTACAGTTTGTGCTGAGCACATTTACTTGTTCATTAACTGTGAACTTTTTTTTTCTTCTACCTGTCCAGATGTTTATAGGTGCTGGGCATTACATGGAAAACAAGACTGATAAGGTCCCTGGCCTCTTGGGACCACAATTCTGGTGGTGATTCCAGATACTAATGTGTACTATGAAGAAAATAATGCAGCCTGATGGGATAGAGATTGCTGGGGGAGAGGCTACTTCCTAAAATGTGGGCTGGAAAAGCCTTCCTGTGATGACCTTTGAACTAAGACTTGAATGCTGAGAAGGAGCTGGAGAAGGTCTGGCTAGAAGGCATTCCAGAGGGGGGGGGGGGGGGGGGGGGGGGAGAAAAATGTAGATTCCGGAGGAGCAGGACGTCTCTGTGGCTGGAACACAGGAGCAGAGGGAGACGGGCGAGTCATTGGGCCAGATGAAGGGCCGGCTAGCTGTGGTAAGGATTCGAGTTTTATTTTATGTATAACAGGAAATCATTGAACATTTTCTTTTAGCAGGGAGATCACAGGGTTTCAAAAGAATCCTCTGTCTAATACCTGAAGTTATGACTGGCGAAGGGTGAGAATTGCAGGAGTAGAAGTAAGGAGAGCACTTA
>NW_006788426.1:566249-663827 GCF_000442215.2 Lipotes vexillifer | reverse complement strand
AGGGAACATGGGTAGCTTGGATTAGGACTGGAGCTGTGTGGATGTGATGGGAGTATGTTTTGGGGGTAAACATCTAGGTGTTAGTTGACAAAGGGTAAGAGGAAGTTGGAGAGAATAATAATAATAGTTGTAGTAGTAGTAATAAATAACAGCTACCACTTCTATTGCATTTAGGACGCTTCTAGGTGCTTTACACATGTTAACTACTTTCATCTTCATAATAATAGTGCCCATAGATAGGTATTATTATCATCACTGTTTTATAGGTGAGAAAACTGAGGCACAAAGAGGTTAGGTGACTGACCAAAGGTCATCCAGATGGTAAGCAGCAGAGTGGGGACACAAACTCAAGCATCTGATTCTAGAGGAGCGTGCCCTTCTTCCAGTGTCCTAGGATCAAGTATCAACATGTAAGTGCAGTGGAGGGACACAGAGGACCTTGATGGGCCAATTGATATGATTTTAAAAACTTTTTGACAGTGAGCAGAGGTTATGGGGTCAAAAAAAAAAAGGTAAAAGATCAGTCCCTGCCTTTAAAGATACAGTTCCCCCTTATGTACGTTTACTTATGTTTTTTCCCAGGGCACAAAAATGGGCCCTTCCTGCATGGCATAATAGGTATAATAAATATTCATCATTTAAAGATGTTGCTTTGTTTTGCAGACACCCTAACCACGGTATTTGCTTTTCAGGCCACTGCCAGACATCCGGGGGGCTCAATTTCTTGCCGCCGTGTTGGAGAGCTTGCTGGTTAGGTGCTGCCTTTGGAGCTATGGCCGAGGTATGGGGGTGAGGGCGGGGGTCAGCCCTCTACAGGTCTGTTTTCCATGCATTGTGGCTGCCATGCAGCAGGGGGCGCTGCAGTAGTGTTCATCGCGGTCCCGGGAGCCACTCGTCCAGCCAGAAAGGGGCCAAGCCGGGAGGAGATGTGGCAGGCAGCCCACGGTCCTCTATGGTCTTGCAACTTTAGTACCCAGAGCTCGTTCTACACAGACCATTCTTCTACACCATATTTCATCATGTTGGACGCCTTCCATCCAGTCCTGCATCCGGGCGGAAAGGAAAGGGCATTAGCTTCCCGCCTTCCTAGGTGTAAGGGTAGCGCTGTACTCGGTTGTACAGGCGTCTCTTCTCCGTGTTCTTGGGGTCAGCCTGACAGTTCCCTTGAAACCACGAAAAGCTCCCGCAGCTGCGGGGTATGGATGTGTGTGCGCTAGTCTTTCTTTCCTCTTTGGGGGTCCTTTTTAACCTGACTGCGGGAATATTTCCCTCCCCACACGTCTCTCCATTGACATTCGGAACAACGGTCGGCTCGGAGCTGAAATTTCTCCCTCTAAGACACCCCTCAAGCTCTCCAACGCCCCCCCCGCCCCCCGCACCGTTTCGGTTCACGCACAGTGAGGGTGTGTGACAGGTCGCGTGTGTGTTTGTGGCAACCAAGTCTGCAGCACTCGCCAAACCTGTTCTTCCTCTCCCGGTGCCCAGAAGTCTCTCCAGCTGACCGGACCTACGCCTGGCAGCGCTTGGCACACGATCCAGTCGGTGCTAGGCGCCGCCAGGCAACAGCGGGGCGAGCGACTGCGTCCTCCTCGGTCTCGTTCCTTCTCTAGCTGCCCCGCCCAGGGCGCACTCCAGCTACCTCTTTGGGCTGTCTTCCAGCCGTCGCCCCTGGATTCCCTGGGCTTCCCGGAGTGAAATCGAAGGTGAAAGAAACAAGGGGAGGGCGGGAGGTGGGGAGGAGGAGCCTCCGGCCGGGGGAGAGTGTGGGAGGAGCCTTCAGCCCAGGGGGTAGCGTGGGCGGAACCTTAGGGGCGGATCTGGGTGGAGAAAGGGGCTGGGCAAACCCGGTGGAGGGTTGGCCACGCAGGCGCGGGGGACAGCTCCGAGAGCCCCACGCGGGAGCTTCTGGAGTCTCCAGTCACCGCTTCTCACTTCATTGGAGAAGGGGCTGGGGCCGGGAGGGGAGCTAATAAAGAGTGAATGAGCTGCAGCCGCTGTGGCTGCCGGAGACTGCCCGAGCGGCACCGGAGCGGTGCGACCGGGAGGCGGCGAGGGGAGGCGGTTCGCCTTGTCCCTCCCACCCGCCCTTCTCTCTCTCTCTTCCTCCAGCTGGTCTCAGAGCCCGGCTCGGTCCGGTCCCTCTGTCCCCACCCCGCACTCTTCCACCCCCTCCGAGTCCCACTCCTCACCTAGGGCGCCCTGCACTGCCATGGGTTAGGGTGGGGGTGCGAGCCACGCGAAGGACTAGCCCTGTGCATCCGCCGGGGGGCGCGGAGCCCGAACGCCGCTCGCCGCTCGTCGGCGCAGGGCATGGGGAGCGCGGTGTGAGCCCGCACCCGGGGAGGACGCAGGAGCTGCGGAGACGGGCGCCAGGAGGAGGAAGAGAACGGTGGAGTGGAAGGACCCGAGGGAGGAAGGGAGGGTGGGGAAGCGAGGGAAAAGTGACGCTGGGAGGAGAAAGCGGCGGAAGGTGGGGATTGATGCTTCTGTTTTTTGTTGCCGCTGTTGCCCTCGCGCTGGTAGCCGAGCCGGAGGGAAGGCGGTGGAGAGATGATTGCAGAGTTGGTGAGCAGCGCTCTAGGGCTCGCTTTGTATCTCAACACCCTGAGTGCGGATTTCTGCTACGATGACAGGTAAGGGGGTGAGAGGAAGGGGTGGCGGGCTGCTTGGGGACTCCGCGGTAGCTCTGAAGCTTCCTGCTTTAAGGTTCGAAGTGCGTCTTGGGGGGACTGGTCCAGCACCTGAAGATTTAGGAGACGCGTAAACATCAACACCTAAAGCAAACGCCGGGGACGCGGGCGCACTGGGCGGGCTGAGGGAGTTTGGGTTCCTAGTTTGCAGCAGGTTCCTCTCCCTTGCCTCTAGGCTGTTGGCAGACGTTTGAGTTTCTTAGCGGAAATCACAGCGATTTGGGAAACTCTTTAATGAACGTATTAACAAATAATCTTAGGTATTCCATGGTGCAACAAAAGCACATTGAGCGATTTTACGTCTGGACTGGAAGGAAGCTGCTCCCCGTCCCCTAATAGATCTTCCCTGTTATGTTTCCTTCTATTGATGGGACACTTTTATTTCCCGAGGTTAAAACACACGTTTGACAGTTGCCAAAATAGTGGAGAAATCGCATTCTATTTCAACTTTCCCTTTTGACCCATGGTGTACTTTACTTTGAACCAGGATAATGCTGCTGTTCATCTCTTCCGCTCCCCCGCCTCCCTCACCGATCGATGGAGTAGCACTTTATAAAAGCCTGAGTTTTCGTTTCTGTTTGGGAGTTTTAGTTTAGACGTTAGCGATTCTTTTGTGCTAATTGGGGAAGAAGACGCCCCTAGAGACTGAAGTTGTCTTCTGCGTTTGGGTTAGTTTGGGTGGCTAATGAGACCTGAACTGTGTTGTCAAAGAAACTGCATCGATTTCTGGGAAATGTCACAGTTGTGCTCTTATCTCTACCTATTTTTTAAACGTTGTTAGTGTTTAGAAACTGATGAAAAGCTCTAATAGCCATTAGGGAAAATTGCAGTTTGTGCCTTTCCGGTGACTTAATCTGATTACAATTAAAACAGATGCATAATTAAAATATATTAGGGAGAACAGCACGCCTGGCTAAACTTATTAACCGTCCTGGGGTGTTTCATGCTCCATTGAAGTTAAACCATCCAAAAAGTGAGCACAGATTTACTTTGACAGCTTTTCAGCAGCCTCTTTGGGTTATGGAAAGTGAATGGATCCTCAGGGTCAGGGCGAGGCAGTGAGTGAACTTAAGCGAAGTGGTTGATAGTGAGGGGAGAGGAAGGCAGAATTTTCTCCCGGTGGTGCTTAGCCATATTCTGTATCCTCTCGTGTGCCCACTCTCCAGCTAAAAGCTTGTTCATGGATGTATGCCTTCAGTCAGCGAATCTTGGTTCACACCCACATGTCTGTTATGAAATCCCCTGATAATAGGTACAAGAACATCCAGCAAACCCTTCTTAATGCATTTTATGTAGTGTCTATCAGAGACTAGTTGATAGGAAGCCACTGTTAACACATAAACTTTTCCTCAACTTTCAAGCAGTGTACACATTTCAGCAGTTTTGCTACGTGCTTCGAGAAGTAAATGGTCTGTGTGTAAGAGGGAGGTGAGCTGCTTCTGTACCCTCCAATTTTGTGTTACTCTGCACCTGCTATTTCTGGAATGTTGGCAGGAAAAGCTCTTGCTTCCAAAGTTGGGTGACTTTTTACTAAAGCGAGCTCAGGGAAGAATCTGGGTAGTTACTGGCACTGTTGGGGACAGTTTGAAGAGTAAGCATTTAAACCAATAATTTAGGACTTATATAAAAAAGTAACACTGTACTACTGTAACTATTGTAGAACACTGTGATAAATCAAGCAAATAGTATGGTGTGGCTATTCTTTATTGCTGTCCAGTTCTTTAAAAAGTACATGTCAGAAGAAACTATCCTAATAAAGATTAAGGCTGGAACTAAACTACATTTGCATGTACATTTCTCTGTAGACGTAATGCTTATTTTGTGTTCTTTAATCATCAGTCAGAAGTGTTAGTGTTGTAACTCGGCAGAATGGTGTGAGTGTGATGATAAATTAGTTGTGCTTTGATAGTTGGCAATTGTTATAAGTTCTTTACTTGCTATAGATTGAATGGAGCGTCAAAATTCCTGAGTTATACCTAGCTGCATAGATGAATTTAATGTGATGCTTTGCCCGTATCATCTAATTGATAGCATGCGCAATGTGTGACATGTAGACAATATATACCATTATGATGTTGAAGACCTGTAAATATACATTATACTTAGTTACAATTTGAAAAGTGTATTTTACTCTAATTTTCTTGGTAGCAGAACTGCATATGCAATCACGTACTCTTGAGAGTATGAAATCTTACAAGTGCCACACTTGGTTTTTATGAATCCTAGAAATTATGAAATGTGTATTAATAGGAGCATGGCACATATTTGGTGTCTGCATACCATGTTCAGGTGATTCAGTGCCAAGGTTTCTGTCTCACTGCTCTAACTCGCTTGTGTGAGAAGCAGGGAAAAAAGCTGGGGAGTCAAGTGGAAACTGTAGGATGATGATAATGTGTTTATTTCCACCACTCCATTTCATACTACAAAGACTCAAGTGTAAAACTTTGTTTAAACTACGTCTGTGGCTTCTGCCGCAACACTGCCCACTCCCCTTCACCCCCACCCACCCTAGGAACTTTTGTGAAATATGGTTCTGCAAGGAGAGGGCAGTGCTGGGAGTGAAAGGGCAGTTCAAGGAAGGGAGGTGGACTTGCTTAACTAAAGCAAGACTCTGCATTTTAGCTGAAGAATCTGGCATTTACTGTAGGAGGGCTTTTCTGTTGCTTCAGCTTAAACATTATTGCTGTGGTACTTCTCCAAGTTATCATTTCTTTTAAATGTAGTGCTCAGGTTTACTTTATAAACTATATATGTAATTGTATTCAGTGTTTGATGTAGCTCGGTTGAGATTAAGTGGTAATCTGAAACCTTCTTCTAGCAAAATCAATTTCCCTATGGTAAAATTGAATATTTTACAAGTGTTTCTGTGCTAAATGTAAGGCTATGGCTCTGATGTGATGAAACAAACAGTAGAAGAGTAGAATTCATCATATCTGATGAAAAAGCATATACAGTTTCAGCTTCTTCCCCTCTCCCCTTGCCTTCAATCTAGTAAAGACTGTACTGAATCTTAAATTGTGGTTAGAGTAAAATTGGAATTATAAATATGCAGTCTTTGCCAAAGTTGAAGTCATGCTGCGTGTGACTTTGTGAAGGACTGTCTCCCTCTCTGGAGAAATTTGATGTTAGGTCAGTGGGAAAAACTTGCTGACCCCGAATTCTCTGCTCTCTTCCATATTTGTCGAGGATAACATTGCATCACTTTCCCTGCATCCTCTTTAGAAGTCCTGCTATGTTTTGCATAAAGATAGCACTAAAAGAAGAGTCAGTTTACTTCAAAGCAACAAAAGTAAACTATAACTGCTGTTTCGTAGTGTGATTTCATTTGGCACGTGTCATCTAACTGACGGCATGCCCTTTGTGATAGATAAGTAAGGACATAATGCACCGAATACATCTTTTTAGTCTCATGTGAGTAAAATAATGCATTAGTTAAGAAAAAAAAAGGCAATTTGAGTTTTTGAAAGTGGGAAATGCATTTGTGGCTGCGTTGAAATTTTTTTTCCTTATTGCCCATTCTGCAACTGTTAAACTCACCCATGATCATTAACATTACCTTTAGGTTCTTTAGTTATCGGTGTGCAGTAATTTTGTGAAACTTGGAGAAGCAACTCCACGGCAGGAATTTCTACTCTTGAAATCAAACCTATTCCAAACTTTCAGTAGCACATCCCTAGTTTAGTTATTCATTTAGGTGTAAATGTAAATCTCAGTTTTATAGAAACACTTCTTAAGGGTTTTTTGTTTTTCCTTAGTGTTATAAAGAGTTTGGTTAACAGTATTTAAAATGAAGGAATAGAGGATTTAAGGTATATTGACAAGCTTTTTAGAAAAACCTTTTTTTTTTTTTTCCCTGAAGATATTCAACTATACTTTCTACTTGGTCTTTTAGTGTTATTATCAGTTTGGTTTTTGACCCGGTATAAGAATAGCTTGTGAAATGATCAGTCCCTCTAACGTCTCTCTGAAAAGTTCTCTCTAATAAACTTGCCTTGGACCAACCTGGGTTTGTTATCTTAAAATTGTAGTATGTTCAACCACTGAAGGCATGTCTGGTATTTAGTAAAAGCATGTTTAGAAAGAATTACTATAAAATCAAAGTAAATAAGGGAGAAGTTTGCTTTGCGTCCAAGGTTGTCTCTTCAGGTCTTTATTGGAAGAAGATAATGTGTACAAGAGTGTTATTTTACTCTCATTTCCCTCCCAGTTGATAATGTACTAAAAAAAAGGCCAGTGGGTACAGTTCATAGTTTACGAAATATTTTATGTGACATTTTATTTTCTAGCTAAGTTTTGATTGTTTAATCAAATCTATGTGGAAAAGGTTCATTTTGCTGTTTGAATAAGTACATCTCTTAACAGTAAATTAAAATTAAAATTCGGTGAAGCAGGTATGGACCACTTTTCCTTACCTCCATTGAGCTTGTCACATGGGGTTTATCCTAGCAAATGACCCAGATACAAGCACTGAACGGACATGTGCAAATGCCATAGGGGAAATTGCTTGCCAGCCATCTGTCTCTTAGTTTTTCTCATTTATAGATACACTATATTTGGGAGAGGGGCTGCATTTATTGCGCATTATTAGTTTACATCATCTCATCATATGCACTTAGTTTTTCAGAGCTAACGTGTCCCTACAGTAACACTGAATTCCCTGCTGCTATAATTCTGAAATAGCTACAACCTTTTGGATTCCAACATGAGTTAAGAGCAGTTTGTCTTCCTGCTGTTCAGTGCGCTAAAAGCACTTGTTTAAAAGCTGCACCCTTGATGGTGCAGCTGTTTATCATAGGCGAAGGGTATGTTTTCTCTAAAACAGGCACCTTCATAATATTAGGAAAGGACAAAGTTTTCCCTTAAGGCACTCCAATAAATCGGTGGCTGACAAACCTACTTTCTTATAACTTCATTATTCTCACCCAACATGATTTCAATACAGTAATATTCATCTCTTAAATTGTTTGGTCCTCTCTTGGAAGCTAAGTCTTACATGAGCTTTGGGTCCTTCCTTTAATGGCTTCACAAAAGTGACAAGTGTGGCAGCCTTGATGGAAAGGACAAGTGGGTTGCTGAACGTACCGACCTTCCCTCTATGAATGGCTGTCCTCATTAAGAGCCTAGCTGAAAAAAGTGGAGAGGCCTATCACCAGGAACTACATCCTATTTTTCATGGGCTGAAAAAGGCATAATATTTTGAATCATTACAGGTGTAATTATGCACAGCGCTAGATGATTTCTTTGAAGATTTGATTTGTATGTGTTTTTGAGGAATAAAGGACTACATTCATTAATTCACTAATTATGAACACCACTAGACATGGGCTTCCCTTATATATGGTGCATAATACAAACAGCAGCTCTTCCCCGTTGTCAGTAAGCTTCCCTGTCCGTCCTTTCCTGCCTGTACTTTACCAGGTACTATATAGTGTTTGAATATGGGAATCTGATGATAGACATAAAAAATGCTGATAGCTTGTCCTTTAGCAGAATTTCGCTTGCATAGACTCATGTTTATTTTGATTGATACTCATATTTTTAAACTTTTATTGGGATTCTGTTGGCTTCTTTCCCAGAGCATCTCTGCTGAGGATCCGTGGTTGGTGGTTTGAATTGGACTTTTTCTTGATCTGGTGCTGATTGGCACTTCATTCATATCTGTGGAAGCTTTAGAATACCTTTCCCAAATGGCTCCTTCCTAATTGTTCAGGTCAGTTGTTTTTCTTGGAGGTCTACAGGGGCTGAACTCTCTGAGTTAACTAGATTTGCCTTGACTGGTCATAGGGATTGAAGACTTTTGCCTCAGAGATTACTTTGGTTGTATTTTCTAGGCAGTTAATTCCAACAAGATGCAGCACTATCAAATTTCTATTGATCTCTTTTCCTCCACTCTGACAGTTTAGTTTTTCAGTTACATTTGTCAGTTTCTCTGGTACTCAAGGTTTCTTAGAATAAAAGTTATAGATGTTCGTTTCAGTCTTTTAGAAACTTTTGGGAATTACAATTTTGGGTTCAACCGTGAGCTTTTTTCTTTACAGGTAAGTAGGAAAGAATTGAGTAAGCCGATCTATTCAGGAGAAATTTGAAGAAGGCAGGAACACTGAAACGATTTGTTTTCAAGATTCTACATTAAAAGTTTCTGTTGTGTTTTTAAAGTAATTTATTTTATTTAAAGCCACTTCATAAGATACAGTTAATTTGAGTAACTAGAAATGATTGTTTTAAAGATGAGATGGAGAGAGATTTTGACTTGCTGATGTCTAAAAAATTAATTTGGAAAAGAGATTAGAATTCAAAACCCTAACTCCACCTTTAGATTCCATTTTATCATGGAAATAAGTGAAATTATATGTACATTTACTTATTCCTAGGCTATAAACATGCCGCATTGCTTGAGGGCAGTGCTACTGTATCTGTTTTAAAAGTAACTTAGTACATGGCAGAGGAGATGCTGTTTGCTTATGATAAATTGGTGTAAGCTTTTGTTTCTTGATTTCTTTGCTGAGGCATTTTGTGATATCAGGGTGAGGCAGGGTCTGAAGCGTGGCACAGCATATAGTTATTGTTAAGGAGACTGACTAAATTACATGATTTGTCAAGTGAAACACACATCAGTGCCCTTGGAATAGCAGCTATGTGGTAGGTACTGTGTCCAAATAAAATGTGTCTTTCCCTTTGTCTTTGATGACTACTCTTTATTTCTGTGGAATTTATTATAATAAATGTGTGATTATTCCTCAGGAGCATCAAGTTAAAAAAAAAAGCGCAAGTTCACTATAGTCTTATGATTATGGTTTAACTAGGAAACAATTGTATATTGTCATTACAGAGCCATTTGGGAAAAGGGGGGTAAGACTGGCAGCTGTGTTGTTCCCCTGGGGACCATTCTCATTGTTTTATAAACTATCTTTTGTGTACCTCTGCCCTCCTATCTTCAGGTTTTTAAAGGTATTATAAAATACTGAGCCTGCTGCTTTGGGTTGTAAAAGATGTCTTAAAGTAGAATACTTGGGTCTGAATAGTTTGTCAGGTGTACTTTTAGAATAGGATGTTTCTCTCCTCCTCCAAATAATTAACTACAGGACTGCTCTCCCAAAGAAACTGAAAAGAGCTCATTTTGACAAAGCAAGCTTGTAATGGCAAATTTTCCAACTACAAGTTTGCAGAAGAAAAGTTCTCCAATGATGAAGTTTAATCAGGCAAAAAGACATGTTTATTTGCAGAAATAGGCCCTTTAGTGGGAGGCAATTACTTCTAACTGATGTGAAAAACTAGTATACCTGAAAGCATTTGGTAAACCTTATTTAAAATAGGAAGGATATTCTTGTTATTCTATTGAAAGAAAAAAAAAATGGAGCTGAGTTGTGTCACTGAATTTATATTAAAGAAATAAGGTTTTACAATTTAACCCACTCTTATAGGGATATGTACTGACTTAACCAAAGAAAATGAATTTGAGATTTGAACAAAAATCTATCATAAAGACACCAGAGTCCAGCCTGAAATTACCAACTGTAGTTTGCCACAGATATCTAGTCTTCTATTTAAAATATCCTGTTTAAATGATCTCTTTTAGTTTCCTCCACCTCTGTATTTTTAAGAGTCTTTGTATTTTTTCTTTTAGAAACAGTGGTGTTTTTGGCTTTCGTTCCACGTTGAACAGAAAATGAAATTTCACTGTTTTAAAACCTTTTGTATGTCATTAACATAAAGTAAACCATTTCTGTGAGAGAGTATTTAGTAGCTACTTCTTAAATTCAGGCCTGATATGATACTGAGGATGCCTGTGGTAGGCCAGGGGGCTTTAGACCTGGTCCTCTCTCATAACCCCGCACCTCCACACCCTACCTTCATCCTTTGATATGGATGGTTACCTTTTAGAAAATCTTTTAAAACGCAGTTCAAATTCTCAGTTTCTTTGAACCAGATGGATATTTTGGTGCCTCTCCTAAAAGGACATTTTTGAGCTGGGCCTCTTGTTGGATCTCTTTCCATCTACGTATAAGTATATATATTTCTAGATCAGCGCTTCCCAAACTTCAATCTACCCGCACATCACCCGGGCTTGTTAACATGCAGATTCTGCCTGGAGTGGGTCTAAGAGTTTGCATTTCTGTCATTCCCAGGTGTGATAGATGCGGCTGGTTCATGCAATATACACATTAGTTCAGTGTGTTTTACAGATATTCGGAAAAGACTGCCTAAATTCCTGTATTAAAAAAGATTTAGGATAATCTTTTATATCTCAAAAGCGTATGAGTTCAGCCATTTTATTTAACCTCTCTGTTTTGTTTTATATTTGTTCAATCATGACATCTTTATTATTATTATTTTTTAATTAATTAATTAATTAATTTGTTTTTAGCTGTGTTGGGTCTTCGTTTCTGTGTGAGGCCTTTCTCTGGTTGCAGCGAGCCAGGGCCACTCTTCATCATGGTGTGTGGACCTCTCACTATCGCGGCCTCTCTTGTTGCAGAGCACAGGCTCCAGACATGCAGGCTCAGTAGTTGTGGCTCCTGGGCCCAGTTGCTCCACAGCATGTGGGATCTTCCCAGACCAGGGCTCAAACCCATGTTCCCTGCATTGGCAGGTGGATTCTCAACCACTGTGCCACCAGGGAAGCCCCAATCATGACATCTTTAAATTGATCTTAAGAGTTTAAGATATTGTGTACATTTTGAAAAGGTAGAGAGCCTGCTAAAATCTAGGAGATGATCTCTATTGAAATATCTGTCACCAACTTGTATTACAATATCATCTTCTTTGTAGTTACTATGGAGACAGATGTTGGATTCTGAGTTTTACAAATAAACTGATAGGCAGTTGCCTTAGGCTTCTGACTTGAATAGATGCTGATGCCTAAACTGAGTCTATAGTCAGTGCCTTGATGAGTTTGTACTTTTGTTGAACAATCCCTTGTAAGGAAACTTGGCTTACACTGAATGAAGATTATAGACGTCAGGCAGGTGGCAAAATATAGGCATTAGGCAGCTGAGAGTAGGAAAGATAAAGATTTATTAATGATATTCAGGCACTGGGTGATGCTACTGGGTAAAGGTATATCTACATAGTATTAGAAATGCTTGGGCCCCTTTGATTTTTTTAACCTGGTACACTATACCTCAGCCTTTGGGCACTTTGGTGGATTTCTGAATAGGTGAATACCATATATATGTGAAGTTTTACATTCCTACTTAGTAGAAATCTTTTTAAAGAACTTATTCTAAAATAAGTTATAATTATTTCTTTCTTTTTAAAACACTGTACTCTGTACTACAGGCAGTATTGTGAAAGAACACTGGGCTAAGATAAAAGAGGAGAGGTCTTTAGTCTCGGAAATAACACTTTATTAACTAGTACTTGAGCTACTAAGCCTCTAAAACTTGGTCTTGTAATTGGTCAGGAAGTGCAAATGATGATAACAACTGCCATCCACAGAGTGAGGACCGAATGGAATAGTCTGGTGAATGTTTTCTGTGTGTTTAAAAAGCTGCACGGTGTTACAATCAGATGTAGACGGTGTTGGACCGGAGGATGAATGACTCAGTTATCCCCGTACATTAGCATCTCACTCTCTTCTCCCCTGAGAGCAGAGCTGTGTTCTACTCCTTGTCCTGGCTCACTTTTTCGCTTGGAGTCAGTGGTTGAGCTCCTGTTGTCTCAGCTTCTATTGCCTCTGCCCCATCTCTGCTTCTCATCGCTGTCCACCCTTTTGGTCAGCTGTCCCTGGTCTCACCGTAGAAGCAGGTTTTGCTCTCCTGTATTTCTTTTCTGCTGCTTTCCCTTTATTTCTGGTCTCTGTGCTTATTTTGAATAGATGTTCTGGCCAATCTGAGCACTTCTTTCCTTCTGTAGGGTAAACGGACCAATTGCAGTGCATCGGGTGTGAATAATCTTTGGTACTCTGGTTCTGCTTGGCAGGGTATATTGTTACTGGGTACTCACGATCTCTCTCTTCAATGAAACCCCTTTTCTTTTGGGAGTATGTTCAGATTTAGAGCAGTTCTGGCAGTCCAGTGATTAGGAAAGATAGATGTCAGATAAGCTGAAGTTTTTCTGCATTGAAGTGTTTGTGTTAATCAGTGGTGTACTGAGAATCTGTAGTAAGTGTGCTTAGCACATGTACTAGATGGTGACATCTAATATCTAAACCTGGTGATACGTTTTTGTAACTAATTAGAAAATGTATTTTTTCATTTAGACCTTTCCAAGCAGCAAGGTGGCAAAAAGTAAAAAGACCACAAGAGTTTTGGAACCAGATAAATTAGGGATCGAATCCCAGAACTGTTACTTGCCAATTGTGTAATTTTGATTGTGTTACTAAAACTCTTCTAGCCTCTGTTCCTGTTCTATAGAATGAGGATAGTAATACCTAGAGTTCTTGGGAGAATTTAATAAGTTTTATAAAATGCCTGGTACGGTGGTGTCTGGGATACTTATTAAGTATTTCTCTTGATCAAGAAATTATTCTTTAACTTTATAGCTGATATTTTAAAATCATTGTATAATAACATCTAAAAATATTGTAGAGCACTTAGGGAATTTTCTTTAAAGCCAATATTCAAAATTTAAACTTATTTCCAATAATATTTAACTTGGTATTGCAGATAGATTTAGTGTCACTGAAAAGTTCGGTGAAGTATACTAAATAATTACTAATTTAAAATTTTAATTTTCATCTTGGGTGATAGGTTTGGAGAAATGATGTTGAAATTTAACCATTATATACACACATATGCGTGCATACACACACACAAATTTTGCCAATAAAATGTTTGTGGTATGTACTTGATTAACTGTATAACTGAAACACTTTGCTGTATACCTGAAACTAGCACAACATTGTAAGTCAACTACACTCCAGTAAAATTAAAACAAAAAAAAATTAATTGAAAAACCAATTAAAAAAAAAGTACACGTGAAAACCAGAACTCAGATATCTCCCATCTTCTTCACTTCAAGTGACTTTCTTCTTTAGATTAGATAATACTTACTGTGTGTAGGAGCGTAGGCAAAATTATGATTTCTTAGCATCTTATAAGAATTGTTTCACTCTCTGATATGTAGCTTAGATTTTAAGGAAAATCATTGTTTAAGGACATATCTTAATATTGTTATTCCTTATTAATATTAATAAGAAAAATCTTAATGAAAATATGGAGTTGTTTTCGGTTATGTTGCGAAAGGTAATGTTGAATAGAGAGTTAGCCCAAATCTCAGGAATACTTGTTATATATCTTTTGTTTTACAGTGAGTAAATTGGATAGAAAAGCTCTGTTCTTTGAAGCCTTTTCTGGGAAGCTTTTTACTCTCTAACTTGGTCTCTCACCAGGACCTACAACTCACATTAATTTATTTACAGGTAGTTCTGCATTTAAGAATATTGATCTCTTTCTTGATTAAAACAGATCTTTCACATGTTTACTTACCATTTGACACTAACATTTCTGGCTTTCTCCCCCACTCCCCGCCCTCTTTCACATGTTTACTTTCCATTTGACACTAACCTTTCTGGCTTTCCCCCCCCCCCCCCCCCCCCCCCCCCACCAAAAAAAAGAAAATACTTTCCCCCTCAAAGTCCAAGTAAGCTTAGCATGTTGAAGGTTTACTGTATTGATAACATGTTTTCCTCTTTAAAGTCAGAGTGAGGCTCTAATGATCCTCCAGGGTCCTTCCAGCTTAAAGCAGGTCACAGTTTTAGGGTTTAGGGTTTGGGCTCATTTGCCTATGAAATATATATGAAATTGGCCATTTGGAGGCAATTGATAATGTTTTCAGTAACTAGGGATCTAATGTTTTCCAGTGAAAATGAAAATTAGGCATTAATACAACAAACCATATCAACCAAACATGTTTATACCTCAGCCGTGATCATCATTTTATTTCTCATGTGTTACCTTCTTATTGGTTGGAATGTTTATTACTCTGTTCCTATTGATAACTAAATTGTAACAGCAAGTGGCAAACTCCTAAAAAGGAGAGCACTTTTGGTTCTTGTTGGACAGCAGCCTAGTTTTCTCTAGTGCACATCTGTTCCTTGAACATTTTTAGAATGTTCAGGTGAAAATTCACCCAGTATTTTAATAAACCAGATTCTGTTACTGATGGGTTAAAAAAAAAAATCCGTCATACTGTTTTAATTTATTAAAGGGAAACGACAAATGGTTTCTGTACTATGGCTCTCAACTCTCTGGGATTAATTTAAATGAGTACAAGAAACCAATAATTCAGGACCTTATTAAACATGCCTCAGCAGTTGATTTTTAAGACTAAAGAAAAGACCAACAGCTGGATTTCTCCAGGGTGAGGAGTTGGAGGGAAAGGAGGGGTTATCTACTATGAAGAAGGTCAAGTTTGGCATCCCTGTAAATGAACTTCAGTGAAACTGAGAGGAGTTGACTTGAAGAGTATTTTGCCCCTTTCTTGTTTATGATACAGTGCTTTCCTTTTATGGTATAGAGGAGGGATCATTATAGAGAAATTGGGATGACCTTTCTTCGTGTGGGGAAAACAGAGGCACTGCAATGGAAGATGGGTCATTTTGATTGGTACCTCTGTGGATTGGAACCAGAGCAGCGACTGATTGACAGCTTCTTGAGGTTAAATCAAGACAGTTTGTTAGAATGGAAATCCTCTGAATTCAGCTGTATTTGTGGAAAGTAGGTCTTTGGTGTTTCAAAAAATTCTGTGGTAGATTTTGATTGCATGCTGAATTTGGGGTGTGTGTTATAAAATAGCAGCTTGTTTGTATTTTTTTTTAAAGGCACTTATCATAATAAATACCCAGATGTTCATCTTTGTGTACTTAGAATTTGCATTCTGAGAATTTATGATTTTGGGGAGGGGGTTGGGTTTATTTTTCAAACTAAAGCCTGAGAGAATTAGCAAATTTAATGTTAAATTGGACACTTTATTCATACACGCAAACCTTGTAGATTTCAGGTAGACCATATATGATATTTAAAAGTTAATATTGATTTCAATACTAAGAATAATATTAAGTTTAGATTGTCACTTTGATTTCTTTTTATGTCATCATTATTTATGAAAACTGGTTGAAAATGAAGATCAAAGATTTCCTGTAAAACCTAAGATATAACAAGAACGTTATTTACTTTAAAGTTTTCTGTAAACCGGAATAAAAACTTAAACCCAAACCAGAACTTAGCCAGAATGTTTTTTCTTGGAGCATCACTGGGAATCTCTATAAAAATAGAGTAAATGCTTTGCATTCAGCTTACCTACTGCATTTGAAGAAAATCTTTTGTGTATGTCTGCAGGCTATTTGTGTGTTCAGAAAGAGTTTACCAGAATCAACTGAAATTGGTAGAAAGTGGTCAAAGTAACACTGTAGCTATAACTTTATTGAAAACCAGAATGGTATTCTCTGTCATAATCTTGAGTAAATGGAAGCTAATGAGTGATTTCTTTTGTGAAATATTATCAGTTTTCTTTCACTTAAAGGAGACTAATTTTATTTTAAGGATTTCTTTTCCCAAGAAAAATCATATTAGTTCCTGTTAACTTCTATCAGCATTGATTTTAGAAAAAAGGAGATGAATAGAAATTAAGAAAGCAGCAGAACTGGTAAAGAGATAATTTCCTTATACACATACCAACCAAAAGATTTAAGGATACTTAGTAATAACATTGTAAATTGTTTTGTGTATTCTGGTCACTTACCTCAGAGACCAGAAACAGCTGTTGTTACTAGATGTGATGGAGAGAAAGAAAAAATAAGGGTATGTTTACCATTTAAGTAACCTGATTTCTTCAAATTGCAGTATAAAAATATGATAATTCTATTCAAAGTTTGGGAGAAAGATTTGATGTGGTTTATTTTAAATTCAGGAAATCCACTCAAATAGACATTCGCCTTTGATTTAAAAGTGTTAAGTCATTCTTATCTAGAAGTGTGTTATCTCCCAAGAAAGCATCAGTGTGGGATGCTTTCAGCTCCTGTCATTCCTGTGTTCCTTTAGCAAGCATTTGTAAATGCTTAGCTGTGTCAGGAACCATGTTTAATATGGGGGGCACTGATCCTGAAGAAGATGTAGTCCATAATCTCAAGGATCTTAGAGGCTGGTGGGGAGACGAAGTAAACAGACAGTTTCCCTAACAGGGAGACATGCGTATGATTGTGAGTACGTAAGAGGGGCACTTGACCCAGACTGGGAGGGAGGATGAGGGAGGCACTTGTGAGAACTGATTCCTGAAGAACAAATAAGAGATAGCTTAATAAAATGAGAGAGAGGGAGGATTATTTGGGGGAAAAAATGTGCAGAAAGAGAAAGGCATGGTGTCCAAAGAGCAGGGCCTAAAGCTAGAGTGGAGGGAAAAGAGATGAATTGGCAAGGTAGGCGGGAGCCAGATCACTGGGGGTCTCGTGTTCCCTGAAGAAATTTGGAGAACTGTCTGAAGAAGGGTGGAATCCAAAGCAGAGAGACCAGAAAGGGGCCCATTATAGGACTATATTGGAGGATTTGTGTTCCTGTTCACGATGAGGGCTAAAATAAGGTAGAAACAGAGGTGAAAAAAATTGGGGTGAAATAGGAAAAGGTGAAGAAAAGTTGCTGGCACTTGGTAACAAGCTGAATGTGGAGGGTTGTAGGATAGGGACTTTTCTCAGGTTTCTGTCTGGAGCAAGTGGGTGAAAAAGGAAGCAGACATGTAGATCAGTTTGGGGTGAAAGAAGGTGGAGGGATGTGCTTATTTTCCTCAGTGAGTAAGAAGAGCAGTGAGATGTCACAGCATGGAGATGCTGTGGGTGCTTTGGAGTTCGGCATGCCTGTGTTGCTGCTTTGAATTGCTGCTAAAACATTGTCATCCGCCCTTTACTTTTGCTAGCATGTTTTATTTTGATAATAAGGTTTCAAGTGCCCAAAGCACAGTTCAGAAAAGGTAGAACCTCCTGTTTGTCTGAACCTAAGAGCCCTGATGAGGCCTGAAGACTTCATTTCTTTCTCCATCTCTTGGTCTGGCCATCTTGGTGGGCATTGTGGCCAGTGGCAACCTAAGATCTCTTCCCTAGCTCTCCCAGAATGCTCCAGAGGGGATCTTAGTTATCCTGACTTAGGTTACAAGCTCATCCATGAAATGTACCTCTGGTCTGGCATTGGAGTGAAGAGGAAGCAGGTTTGCCTAGCCCATGCCATATGCAGTATAGGAAAGAGGGCATTCATTAGAAGGAAGGAAAAGGGATTCTGCGAAGAGGGGGAGACCACAGATGTCCATGGAACCCATGATGTTCACTTCCAGTCTGTTACTACCCTTAACCATTTGAGTAGTACTCTTTGGTGCCAACTCGATCATAAATGTCATCTCAGAAGTCATGTGGCCTTACTTAGTTATGACGTGGTCACACATATGAGGTAGAACATCCATTCATACGTGTGTGTGTGTGTGTGTGTGTGTGTGTGTGTGTGTGTGTGTGTGTTCTGGACTATCATCTAAATTGGGAGTAGGCACTACAGCCTGTGGGCCAGTGTACCCTGTAGCCTGTTTTTTAAACAGCCACACCCATTTGTGGACTTGTCTCTGACTGCTTTCTCTCTACAATGGCAGAGTTGAGTAGTTCCAACAGGGACCTTGGGGCTCGCAAAGCCTGAAATATTTACTGTCTGGCCCTTAACGAAAAAGTTTGCCACCCTCTGATCTAAATGGAAACAACTACCTTTAAAACTCTTCCAGCAATGATCTTACTGGCCCCTGAGAGCAGGGGACGATCTTACTGGTCCCTGGGCCCTCTCAGGGGTTCCCTGACATTTGATGGGAAACACAGGTCTAAGATACACTTGTTAGGAGTTAAAACTCAAGGTCAGTCTTACAGATGTAAAATGTTACTGACTTCCCTTTCTCTTGGATGACACTATAGTGAGTCCTCACTGGTGATTTTTGGTAGAACTTGGCAAGCTGCGGCCTGTTTGTCTAGAATAGCAGTAAGTGACTAGATGGCATGGATGTCACATATCTGCAGTCGTTTATGGGTTTTGTCCTAACTCGTCCCTGGATCCTGAGTGAGTTCGTGAGCAGTGGGTTTTCAGGCAACAATATGTCTTTGTGAGCTGGTGCCCCAGCCCCTGTGCAGCCTGGCAGTCCCGTCGGGCCTCAAGGAAGCGCCCACTGCTTTCATCTCAGAGCGGCCGCCTAGGGAACGCTGCCGGAGCTGTTTGTGAACCTGGCTCCCCTGCCTCTGGAGCCGCAAGCCTGCCGTTTCCCAGCAGTTGTTGCCCAGCTGTCTGCTGCTTTGTTACATTGTTTCAGGCTTTGCTTCAACCTGCTATCCAAGTGTTTTGCTTGACCTCCCCCCCGGGTCGGGGTCTGGGCCTGGCTTTAGCTCAGCCCTAAGGAGCTGTTTGGTATTCTTCTGGTATCTAGTTCTCATGGGGTCAGCCCACTGGTAGTGATTTTCTGTGACTGAGGTTTTGGCACCTACAAAGTGACTGCGTCACTGCTTGGTTGTTGACAGCCTCGTCTTGATGCTTTTTCATTCTCTGGGCTCCCCAAGGGGCACCCTTGATAAAATGTGTTCAATAATGTGCTGGCTTTTTTCTTATTAGCAAGGAAAAAGGCCGTATGTTTCTGCTTTGAACTGGATTGCCATTTTACACGTTCTTTTAGAGTCTCCACTTGTCAAATGGTTGCGGTTTGGACGTGGTTGTCCTCAGGTAGAAAAATCGGTGTCAGGACCAGGGTTGCCTACTGCAGGATTATATCTGATTCTTAAACTTTTCAGGAGTCTTGTTAACTTGTGAGGCTAGAAGTGTAAGATTTACAAAGCATTCGTACCTGGCTTTTCAAAATTTGTACCTCGAAGGTTGATTTGCAAATTTAAAATAATAGATAGATTAATCCTTACTGAGTGGAAAATGCTGCCTTTGGTATTATTTTCAATAGTTAATTTGAAGAATAACTAATTATATTTGCATGTGAAATGAACTTGGGAGGCCTGATAAGTAAGTAGAATACATTTTAGCCAGTAGCCACCTGTTCTGCTTAAAAACAACACCAAATAACTTGTTCATTTGATTTTCAATAAGGGCCTATTAAAAATTCTTAATTCATAAGCCAGGTAATAAACAGTTTCTGTGAAAGCAGACGTCTAGGAAGAATGGTTTTGACCTGGAGCTAGTGAAATCAATTAAAAAACATTAAGCTAGAAGAGACACATTAAATCAAACATATATTGTAATACTTGTTTAAAGGGTATCACAATATTCTGAGTTTGGGGAAAGTTCAATCCTAATGTTAAATTTTATGAGTAGGTATGTAATATATATGCGTTTATAAGCAATTCTCTACTTGCCATAAGCCAAAGAAGAAACAATCAATTTACAAATAGCACAGAGGCAGTAAATTTGTTGGCAGCAGTTCTAGGCCTGTTGTAATTCTGTAGTTTTTTCAATATGCAAGTGGTGAATTGATGTTGCTCTGAGCCAAAGATATGGTGATATGTGAACGTGTCCAAGCACTTACATTATGTAAGGCTTGGAGGTATTTAGATATCAGTGAAATACTTTATGGGAGTAATAGGAAAATGTGTGCTGTTGAAATCATATTCATAAAATCAGTGTTTATATTGAAGTTACCCTCCCAACTCACGTTTCAGATTTAAGGGTTTGGCTTGGTGCTGTGTGATCAATTGAGACACAGTTCCCTGCTGGCAGGGGTTCATGTCTGAATCTAGACATCTTATTGGCTCTGCTCTAATCACATTGATCATTTTGAGCTACATCAAGGAGAATGTGGCTTCCAACATGGGTACCCTGTTTTCTTCCACAGAGTTCAAAGTACATTACAGTCTCCCTTTTAGTTGTTCCTCTTTTGATCCGGCTGTCGTAGCTTGGGTTCTTTCTTCTTTTGCTTGGATTCTTGCTTTTGCCAGCATGCTTCTTTCTTTTCTAGGCAGCCCAGTATTTCCATCTCAAGTCATTTCCAGCTCGCCTATTGTGTACTTAACTCAAGATCTGAATGAATCATGATCATTATGAACATAATACCTGAATAATGCATTAAAAAGAGAAATATTTAGAAGTATATTTAATTCTCCAGGGGAATAAGAAATTGAGAAAATGGGCTAAGTATTTCTGTTAATAAAGGGAAGAAAAATCAAGTATGATGGATCATTGACTAGTGGGAGTCCTTGAGTTTATTCTTCAATTTTTTACTCTCTGGCAGTGTTACAGGGGGCAAGTCAGTGACTTGTCTGAACCTGGGCTTGCTCATTTATGAAGAGGACAGTAATTCCTGATCTCATAGGGTTGTTATGAGCATGAAATCCAGTTCGGCTTCATACACTTTAATTTTCTGTCTAATCCGTCAGGTGCTCTGTTAGTGGAATGGCGTGCAAATGGCGAATCATATGGATTCATGGAGGAAATGTCAGGTTGTTAGAATGATGGGAACTTCAAAACTGTTACTGCAGAGTTTTGCATGTGTCTTCAGCATGGATGATGGTAGATGAAAACCATCAAGCTGGCCAGGTTGATGATCAGGAGGGAGTAG
Organism: Lipotes vexillifer; assembly: GCF_000442215.2. Classification (NCBI taxonomy): domain Eukaryota; kingdom Metazoa; phylum Chordata; class Mammalia; order Artiodactyla; family Lipotidae; genus Lipotes; species Lipotes vexillifer. Next base: position 642,633 of record NW_006788426.1, on the reverse strand, counting down.
GCAGGAGTAAGTAGTGTGACTTGATGTGGGGCTCAAAGATGGACTTATTAGTAGTCTGAAGATGGAAACTAGGGTCAGGGCCATGGTGCTCTAGCTGTTAGCTTCAGATCTGCTGGGGCCATGAGTTCTTTTGAGGAGAAAGTAGGCTCTGATTTTGAGGGTTATGTGGAGAGTGGCATCATACTGGCAGTAAAGTTTTAGAGAATGGTAAAGCTATGTGGGATATAAATAGTATTTTGAAAAACTCCATAAAGATACTTAGGCATGAAGTAGATTATTATATCTTTTATTTTTTTAATTTTTTAAGATTTTTGGCTGTGTTGGGTTTTCGTTGCTGTGCGTGGGCTTTCTCTAGTTGCGGTGAGCGGGGGCTACTCTTCCTTGTGGTGTGCAGTCTTCTCATTGCAGTGGCTTCTCGTGTTGTGGAGCATGGGCTCCACGTGCGTGGGCTTCAGTAGTTGTGGCAGGCGGGTTCAGTAGTTGTGGCTCACAGGCTGTAGAGCGCAGGCTCAGTAGTTGTGGCACATGGGCTTAATTGCTCCACGGCACGTGGGATCTTCATGGACCAGGATTGAACCCATGTCCCCTGCATTGGCAGGAGGATTCTTAAATGCTGCAGCACTAGGGAAGTCCCTATTATATTGTCTTAAAAATTAAATTATGTGCAAAATATCATAGTAGGTTCTTTACATATTGCAGTTCATCCTCTCAATCCAATAAGGCAGTTATTATAAACATGGAAACAGGCTCTGTGAGGTTAAGTAATTTGCTTGAGGTCATTGGCCATTAAATGATGAGTCAGACTTGAAACCACACATGCCTGTCTCTGAAGCTCAGGCTCCTGACCCCCTCTATGAAAGCGTCGGAATACACGAGAGTTCGGGAGATCTGAAATTGAATCCTGTTTCTTCCCACTAACTGTGTTAGATTGCACAATTTACTCAAAGAAGTCCTTACTTTTTATTACCCCATCTTGTTATTGCAGGGTACACAGGGATGCATTTGAGTGAATTTTGCTTTCAAAGCAGCTTTTTTGTGTGTGTCGTGGATCCCTTTGTCCATCTGTTGAAACCTATGGACTTCGTCCTAAAAAATTGTATTACTTGCATAAAATAAAACATATAGAAGCCCCCAAATTGAAATATATTTATCAAAATACTAAAATACCAAGTTATCGTATAATGAAATATATCCTTCTTTATTAATCTATTTAATAACAAAACCAGGTGGTAGATCCATTAACTGCCATAATATCGAAGTGGTGATGAGGGTAAATGATTTTTTGAGAAATTTGCAACAATTGTACTGTGATAGAAAAGCATCTGTGATTCCTACTGGTGATGAAATCACTGCCGTGGTTAGTTGCCTTTATTCAGAATTAAGGCATTGCTAAGTTTCTTTACGACTAGTGCAAGCTAAGCTGTACTTTTTTTTCCATCCAAGTTCATGGACTCCTTAAATTCTCTTTGTGCATTCCAAGATGAGAACAGGATAAGAAGACACTTATTAAGGTCCTGTGAAGAAACATTGCAGAAAAGAAGGATCATCAGCCGTATTGAGAGCTCTAAGATTTCTTGGGCTTTCACCTCTCTAAACCTGGAAGAGTTTGGCTGGAGTCAGTAGCTTGAAGCCTGGGAAGGGACATGGAAATTCACAATCAGAGTCCACCATCAACTTCCATGAAAACCCCTAAGCTTGTAGTTATCCAATATGGGATCATATAGGCTAACAAAATGTTGAGATTTTGTTTTATCTTGGGTTTTGATCAATAATTATATAAACTCAGGGGTCTTAGCACTGAGTAGCTTATGTTTGTCAGAAAATCTGATTGTTAGCTTTGATTTTTGGTTAATAAAATTGAAAGCTGCATTGTGAAAAGACAAAGTTAGGTGTAGAAACTATTTGAAAGCCAGGCCTTGGGTTGAGTGCAGGTAGATATACTTAAAGGGGCCTGTGGAGAAAGTACTGGAAACTGCTGATTTGGATAACCTCTAATACCTCTTTTTACCTCTGATTCTTTCACCCAAATATCCTTGATATTTATGGCGTATTGAAATGTCTAGTTTTCTGTGGATTCTGATGAAAGACGTGAGAAAAATGAAAACAGATGGAGAACCTGAAAAGTAACACTTGGTTGATTGACAGTTAATGTGGAGAATGCTTTAGAAAGGAAATGAAGTGTTGTCTCCAGCAGATGGAAGTGTGTAAATTTTTCCTCCACTTTAGAGCTAGAATCACTGTGAGTGGTATTGTTTCAGAATCAGAAAAATAGAAAGAAAAATGGTATGGTTATCATCACAGGTAGGGGGAGCAGAAAGGGTTCACATTGTTACTAAAGGCTCATGCCCAAAAGAAAAGCCTCCCCTCAGAGATACGGGTCTGACCCCTTCTTCCTCTTTCTCCTCCAACATGCTTTGTCCTCAGGGAGCAGGCATTACCTTTGTCATCTTCCATTTTCCCTCCTCGCTTCCTGTCCTTTCATACCCTTTTTCTCTGTCCTCTCCCCATTTCCTCTGGCTGCTTCTCCCTTTCCCACACGCCTTCCTCTCTCCTCCATACTTTCCCCACCCCTACCCTTCACCAAAGTCAAGTGATGCTGAACTTGGGCTCAAGAAGAGCCACTTCACTGAGTTGACGGCGCTGTGAGAGCTTCTTTTTGAGTATTACCTCGTTCAACTCGGGACAGAGAAGGTATCTCCAAATCATGCTTGGTGATTCATGACCGGGCATCTGATTAACAAAGTGATACTTGAGTTGAGCTTTGGGAAAGGCAAATGGCTGTCTCGGGGGTGCTGTGAACTGCCTAGCTTGCCTGAAGCCCTAAGACTGTCTCACACATTGAGAAAACCGCAGGTTGTTCAGAACGACCAGTACCAAGGGCATATTTGGGAGACTGGCCAGGGATGGAAATACAGAAGTAGATAGAAATCAGTTTGTGATGGGCTCTAACGAGCTCAATTGAAAGCTGGGGGGGGGGGGGGGGCGGCTCGAAGGAGCGAGAGATGATCAGACTTGCATATTAAGAGAGAATCCTCTGACAGAAGCAGGATGGATTGGAGGAAAACACCACCAAAGGTAGAGAGAACAGGTTGGAAGCTTTTGCACTAAATCAGGAAAAAAAAATTGAGAACTGTGACTAAAGCTCAGGGAATGAAGATAAAGAGGCAAATTCAAGGGAGGGAAGAGGACTCTAGAACTTGCTGACTGGATGTGAGAATGGGTAGGAAAGAATGAAAGAATTTGTGGAAGTTTCTGAAAACTGTCTGGATACTTGGAGTGTTCTCTGTGTGAAGAGACTTAGGAGGAAAGCAGTTTTGAAGGGAGATTTCATTTTTGGACATGTTGAATTTGAGGCTCTGCTGACATAGAATCTGTAGTAGACAGCAAACCATAGTAGGGTATTAACTACTTTAAGTTAGTGTATTGTGCCTTTGACATGAGCCAGCCAGGGTTCTAAGCACTTTACATGGATTATCTCATTTATTCCTTATAATAGCTCTGTGAGATATAGGTACGATCATTGTGAGGAAATTGAGGCATAGCAAAGTTAAGTGATTTTACATATTTAGAAAGTGATAGAATATTGTGTGACTCCATTCATGTGAAATGCCCAGAAAAGGCAAATGTCTATAGAAAAGAGAACGTAGATTAGTGGCTTCTTGGGAGTGGGAATGGGATTAATGCAAATAAACATCAGGGATCTTAATGAGATTGTGAAAATATTCTAAAACTGATTTATCGTGATGGCTGCCCCACTCAGTAAGTTTACTAAAAATCATTGAATTGTACACTTGAAATAGGTGAATTTTATGATATAAAGTAAAATTCAATAAAGTTGTAAAAGAAAGTGCTTGGAGTTGGGATCATTACAAATATTTTATTTTAGCTGTTGTTTTCACTGGACTGTAAGAGAAAAGCGCTCTTAGAGATACAAGGCATGTCAGAGTGCTTCAGAAACGGCGCCCTGAAAATTGTGCCTGGACTTTAAAAAAAAAAAAAAAAAAGATGCTTTTGTCTTTTTTTTTTTAATGCCAGTCCTTCAGCTGCTTGCTTGTTTAGGATCTGTGAAGCATTTTCCTGTTGTCTCTTGTGACTTACTGTTTCTGGTCTCCTTTGGGATAATGTGCAAGATGGCTAACCTGGCTTCTGCCTCCCCCAGATTCGCCTGTACTTGCTCCCTTCCTTCTATATTCAAGATCTGTGTTAGGTCCTAGGAATTAAAAAAAAAAAAACAGAAAAAGAAAAAGATAATTAAAATATTCTCATAACTGGCATTCTAAAATTAAATATTAAAAATGACTCCGTGGGACTCTGAGTCTTCCCTTAGAGAAACCAGGAAGGATCCTTACAGGATTGCTCCTCTGTTTATTGGTCTTTGTTTGTTTCTTGGCTCATGGGACTTGAACATAAGTAGGACACAACCTTGTTTAGAAAGTTCACATTCTGTTACCATCAATGCAAAGGGTGCCTCATGACTGTATTAGTGAAGATACCTCTAAAAGATAATGACAACAAAAGCCATTACTTCCTCCTCTCCCCCTTGCCACTCCCTCCCAAATCTGATCATATTGTTATCATTTAGTTTTATTTTTGTCATTATGAAATAGTGAAAATTAAATTATCCAATATTATGTAAAATTGAATAGAAGAGGGGGACTAGGTGTTTTGGTTCTTTTGCTTTATTTCTTTTGGAAAACTCGTTGTGTAAATCATTTTTCTTTTTTTGTTGTTGGTCAAATGAATCCAGTTTTGAATGCAATAGACTTTTCTGGTAAATCTTTGGCAAATCTGGTACATCTTTGGGCAAAATGTCCAACTTTTCATTATATTTTATTACACAGAATGTAAATATTGTGTTCTAAGGAACAAGCTTTTACTTCTAATCATCTATTCTTATTTGCGCCGTCAGAGAATGGCACAAATTGCTGGTGGTAGAATTAAAAATGATAATGGTGCTATTATCAGAATTAGTGGACGCTTGTCAAGTTTTAATGGTGCATTCATATTTGGATGCTTTGGAATATTTGGTAAATTGTTTCTGCGAGTGCCAGTTACCTGTGGGGACAGACATATGTCAGGTGCCTGGATTTATCATTGAATCAAGTAGAGTGGTCTTTAAGGCTGTGCACCACAGTACCCTGTGTTGCATCATTCATTACGTAGAAAATGAGGAGGTTTATACGTAAGACCAAGACTTAGTTATTGAAATGCCCATGAGCCTTTTCTGCTTCTCATATACAAGCATTGTTCTTTACACAATCTGTTGAGAAATTAACATATTCATATTTAAAGCATCACAAATGTAAGGGTGGAAGATGAGAGGGTGATTTAGAATGCTGGGGTGTTTGTATCCATGAGGAATTTATCACCCCTACCCTGGTATGCCTGAAAGTTGAGGACCTTAAAGCAATTCAGTGATAAAGTTCTTCACCACATTGTGAACCTGCTCCCAAGGCAAATTTATTATCTGCTGATTTTACTCCTAAGAGTAATAGGTGAAGGGTAATTTTATATTGTGTACTTTAAGAGACTTATTTTGGGCACGTAAATTGAGCAAATAAAAATCCGCTCTTTAAAAAATTAGAAACAATTGGAAAATCCAAAGCAGGAAATGAACAACACAGAACACTTTGAAATCTTCAAGGGACCTCTTTTAATTATCCAGAGGGCATTCATTCAGTAAATTGTTTAGCACTGATAATATATCAGGCATTTTGTACATTTCTGAAGTTGTAAATTGGCAGCCTAGTTTTTGGTTATTCTGAATTGTGTTACAAAAAAATAAAAAGCAAAGGAAAACAGAACAAAACAAAAAAACAGTAGGTAGCCAACATCTAAAAATTAGGACACTACTCCCCGGTTCATATTTACACCTTTCTTAATTTAAAAAAAAAAATTAAAAAGAATTTGACAACCGTGGGCTCATATTCCTGCACGGAACCAATTATCAGGAGCAAAAGAGTGGCTGCCCCCTCATTACCAGTTTTATAGATGAGACAATTTAAGGAACACTGTTAGGCAGCATCCCCAAGGACCCAAAATGGGTTGTTATGGAGTTAGATTTCAAACTTCATCTAATCCAGTTAAAAACCAAAAAAGCTCCTCTACTCTTTCATGTTGCAGAGTATTGTGGAAGTTGCAAAGCAAAGCGAGATAGAAACTAATATTCCCTACATGTGGCAGTGCTTTAAATCTATGAAATCTGAGCTTTCCTAGTATATCCCAACAATAAACCTGTAAATCCAGGCCGATGTTTTAATTCCCAGGTTTCAGAACGAGGAACTCTGGAGGCTCAGGGCATAATTTACTTATGGTCACAAGTCTGCTAAATGACCGTGTTGGATTAGAACCCTGGTCCCCTGGCCTCTGGTGCTGGAGCTCTTGGTACACAATGAAGGTCAAGAGTTGACCAACAGTTTGAATATAAAGCCTGAACTCAGAAAATGTGTAATTCTTAAGTGTAGTATGAACCATATGGCAGTGCCATTTTGTTTATCAAGAATGGTCAAAGATCAGCAATTTCATGTGGTTTAGTGAGTACTTCTAAAGAGATCCACCTATTTATTGTGATTCTTTTTGGTTTTTCTTTGTCTGCGTTCAGTCTTTGTTGCTGTGCGCGGGCTTTTTCTAGTTGTGGCGAGCGGGGGCTACTCTTCGTTGCAGTGAGTGGATTTCTCATTGTGGTGGCTTCTCTTATTGTGGAGCACCGGCTCTAGGCGCGTGGGCTTCAGTAGTTGCAGCATGTGGGCTCAGTAGTTGTGGCGCATGGGGCTTAGTTGCTCCGTGGCATGTGGGATCTTCCTGGACCAGGCATCGAACCTGTGCCCCCTGCATTGGCAGGCGGATTCTTTTTTTTTTAAACATCTTTATTGGAGTATAATTGCTTTATAATGGTGTGTTAGTTTCTGCTTTATAACAAAGTGAATCAGTTATTCATATACATATGTTCCCATACCTCTTCCTTCTTGCATCTCCCTCCCTCCCACCCTCCCTATCCCACCCCTCTAGGTGGTCACAAACCACCGAGCTGATCTCCCTGTGCTATGTGGCTGCTTCCCACTAGCTATCTATTTTACGTTTGGTAGTGTATATATGTCCATGGCACTCTCTCACTTTGTCACAGCTTACCTTCCCCCTCCCCATATCCTCAAGTCCATTCTCTAGTAGGTCTGTGTCTTTATTCCTGTCTTACCCCTAGGTTCTTCATGACCTTTTTTTTTTTTCTTAGATTCCATATAAATGTGTTAGCATACGATATTTGTTTTTCTCTTTCTGACTTACTTCACTCTGTATGACAGACTCTAGGTCCATCCACCTCACTACAAATAACTCAATTTCGTTTCTTTTTATGGCTGAGTAATAGTCCATTGTATATATGTGCCACATCTTCTTTATCCATTCATCTGTTGATGGACACTTAGGTTGCCTGGCTATTGTAGATAGAGCTGCAGTGAACATTTTGGTACATGATGTACCAAATTGAATTATGGTTTTCTCAGGGTATATGCCCAGTAGTGGGATTGCTGGGTCGTATGGTAGTTCTATTTGTAGTTTTTTAAGGAACCTCCATACTGTTCTCCACAGTGGCTGTATCAATTTACATTCCCACCAATAGTGCAAGAGGGTTCTCTTTTCTCCACACCCTCTCTAGCATTTATTGTTTGTAGATTTTTTGATGATGGCCATTCTGACTGGTGTGAGGTGATACCTCATTGTAGTTTGGATTTGCATTTCTCTAATGATTAGTGATGTTGAGCATCCTTTCATGAGTTTGTTGACAATCTGTATATCTTCTTTGGAGAAATGTCTAATTAGGTCTTCTGCCCATTTTTGGATGGGGTTGTTTGTTGTTTTGATGTTGAGCGGCATGAGCTCCTTGTAAATTTTGGACATTAATCCTTTGTCAGTTGCTTCATTTGCAAATATTTTCTCCCATTTGAAGGGTTGTCCTTTAGTCTTGTTTATGGTTTCCTTAGCTGTGCAAAAGCTTTTAAGTTTCGTTAGGTCCCATTTGTTTATTTTTGTTTTTATTTCCCTTTCCCTAGGATGTGGGTCAAAAAGGATCTTGCTGTGATTTATGGTATAGAGTGTTCTGCCTATGTTTTCCTCTAAGAGTTTGATAGTGTCTGGTCTTACATATAGGTCTTTAATCCATTTTGAGTTTATTTTTGTGTATGGTGCTAGGGAGTGTTCTAATTTCCTTCTTTTCCATGTAGCCGTCCAGTTTTCCCAGCACCACTTATTGAAGAGGCTGTCTTTTCTCCGTTGTATATTCTTGCCTCCTTTATCAAAAGTAAGGTGACCATATGCGTGTGGGTTTATCTCTGGGCTTTCTATCCTGTTCCATTGATCTATATTTCTGTTTTTGTGCCAGTACCATACTGTCTTGATTACTGTAGCTTTGTGGTATAATCTTAAGTCAGGGAACCTGATTTCTCCAGCTCCATTTTTCGTTCTCAAGATTGCTTTGGCTATTCAGGGTCTTTTGTGTTTCCATACAAATTGTGAAATTTTTTGTTCTAGTTCTGTGAAAAATGCCAGTGGTAGTTTGATAGGGATTGCATTGAATCTGTACATTGGCAGGTGGATTCTTAACCACTGCACCAAGAGGGAAGTCCCTACCATGATTTTTGATATGTTTTCCTTTATGTTTGTAGAGATTTAACCTTTCATAGGAAAATGGAAATAGGAAGTTTGGGGCAAGTTTATTAAGATCCAGTTCGAAGTTGTGGATCCAAATATGCATACAGACTTAGGATTTAGACCTGCAAATACCCCATTCATACCCGTTCTGGATTCTGGAGAGTTTAATTCTGTTGATTACAAATAGGAAGCATCACTTTTCTATTTTGGCATATATATTCAGAATATTGAGTGCTTACTACATTTGGAGTGATATGGAGCTTACTACATTTCTGTGGCTTTTTGATGATTATATTTGAAATAAGCCTGAATCATAAGATACATTAACAAGATAAATAAACAAAGACTGCAAATGAATAAAATATTCATTTAAAAAGGTTTTACAACCATCTCTATTTTGCAGATAGTAGACACTCAGGAAATATATTTAAAGAATGAATGAAAATATCATGTAATACAGGTACAATTAACACTGGGTGAATGCTTTTTCCCTTCTTTATACCTAAATTACTCATGTAGTAGTTTTCTTTGGGCCTGATAGAGAGAACATGATTTTGTCTCTTTTAATTATGATGTCATAATGTAGGAGAAAGAGCACAGCTTTGGTGTCAGGTAACTTTGGGTACGTGTTCTGGTGCCATTGGTTTTCTAACTGTGTGACCACAGCAACTTACGCTTTCTCTTAGATTCTCATTTAACTGCATCACGGAAATAAAAACATCTGAATGTTAAGAAAGTTTGAGATGAAGTGTGTAAGTTTCCCAGCAAATGGTACATGCTAGATAAGTGGTAGTTCTTATTATTATTTTTGTTGTATGTTGAAAAGATTTTTATAATGAAATTTCTACAATTAAAGTGATTTGAATTTTGAAGTACAATGATTAGTTTACCTGATCTCTAAAATTGCATACTTTCTGCTCTTTTTTCTTTTTTTTTGGCAATAGCTTTATTGAAATTTAATTCACATATCATACAATTCACCCATTTAAATTGTACAAGTCAGTGTTTTTCTCATTTCTGTATTTTTAATAAAAATTGTATATATTTTAGGTGTATAATATGATGACTTGATATATACATACATAGTGAAATGATTACTATAGTCAAGCCCACTAACATATCTCCTCACATATTACCATTTTTGTGTGTGATGAGTGCACTTGAAATCTACTCTCAGCGTTTTTCCAGTGTTCAATACAGTAGTAAGTATAGTCATCATGCCTGTACATTTGATATCTACACTTATTTGTTCTACGTAACTGCAACTTTGTACCCTTTGACCAATAAATCCCCATTCTCCCCACTACCGCAGCCCCTGGTAACCACTAATCTACTTTCTGTGTCTGTGGTTGGATTTTTTTCTTATTTTTGCATTCTACATAAAAGCAAGATCATACAGTATTTGTCTTTCTCTGTCTAGCTTATTTCACTTAGCATATATTCTCAAGGTCCATCCATGCTGTCACAAAAGGCAGGGTTTCCTTCTTTCTCATGGCTGAATAATATTTCATTTTATACATATATATATATTTTTCTCTATCCATTCATCTGTTGAAGGGCATTTGGGTTGTTTCCATATCTTGGTTACTGTGAATAATGCTACAGTGAACATGGGAGTGCAGATATCTCTTTGAGATCCTGATTTTATTTTCCTTGGATATATACCCAGAAGAGGGTTTTTAATATATTCCCAGATCTGTGCAACCCTCACCACAATGATTAGAACATTTTAATCACTTCAAAAAGAAACTCCAGGGGCTTCCCTTGTGGCTGAGAGTCTGCCTGCCGATGCAGGGGACACGGGTTCATGCCCCGGTCTGGGAGGATCCCACATTGCCGTGGGGCGGCTGGGCCCGTGAGCCATGACCACTGAGCCTGTGCATCTGGAGCCTGTGCTCTGCAACGGGAGAGGCCACAACAGTGAGAGGCCCACGTACCGCAAAAAAAAAAAAAGGTAAATAAAAAGAAACTCCATATCCTTTAGCTATAACCCCCTATGCCCTTATCCCCCCTGTCCTATGCAACCATTAATCTTTTTATATAGATTTTCCAGTTCTAGACTAGTCATATAAATGGAATTATATAATATGTAATCTTTTGTGACTGACTTCTTTCACTTAGCAAAATGTTTTCAAGGTTTAACATGTTGTAGCATACACCAGTACTTCATTCCTTTTTTATGGCCAACTAATATTTCACTGTGGGTTCCATTGTATGGATACACCAAATTTGTTTAACCATGCATCAGTTGATGGACATTTGGATTGTTTCCACCTTTTGGTGATCGTGAATAGTGCTGCTATGAACATTCCTTTACAAGTTTTTGAGTACCTATTTTCAGTTCTTTTGGGTATATTCTTAGGAGTGGAGTTGCTGGTAATGTGATAACTCTATGTTTAACCAGTTAAGGAGCTGCCTAGACTATTTTCCTAAGTGGCTGCACTATTTTACATTCCCACTAGCAGTCTGTGAGTGTTCCATTTTCTTCACACCTCATCAGTACTTGTTATTATCTGTCTTTGTCGTTCTTGTCATTGTTGTGAATGTGAAATGGTTTATCTTGTTGTGGGTTTGACTTACATTTTCTTGATGACTAGTGCTGTTGAGCATCTTTTTATATGTCTCCTTGTCATTTGATTATGATTTGTGAAGAGAACAAAAACCTAATTTTTGTCTTGTCTTTTCCACCTCCTAATGGCTGAGGTGAGGGTTGGAGGGGGAGGATTTGTTTGGATCTAGAAAGCTCAGCAAAAGATAATTTAATAAATGTTTCTTATCTCTGCTGTGTTTTAGCTGTAAGTAGATCAGGAAAGGAAAGCAAGAATAAAACTAATTGCTCATCAAGAGAGGAGTTAAATATAAGTGGTTCCGGTAAGCATTTAAATTAGATTACATTTAATGAGAGGTTTTCTAAATGGAGTTAATTTGAAAGGACACACAAGTCATTGGGTTTAATCTGTGTACCTTCCAGCAAAATAGCTAAAATCCCTCCTCTCCCCTCCAGTTTCTGGTAAGTAAAAGTTACTCTTCAGAAGAGCATTTTATTTCCTTGTTTCCCATGCTTTCTGTGAGTGGCAGTGCTGGGTGGGTTCACTAGTGTATGCCACCCAGTGAGAGAAGAAACTCATGCTTGTTTAGTTTTCATCTGGACCAGAAAACATGGGCATTTTGACAAAGGAGCAGAGAAAGTATAAAAAAAAAAAAAAAGATTTCTGCTTACTTCAGTCTTCATAATAGCTTCAATTATGTTTTTTATTTTTTGAATTCCACAAATTCTCTTTTGGTACTTTGAGTATTAACATTTAAAGAATTGAGGAATGACTTCTTTATTATAGTTTCCTACTGAATAGAAGCTATGTCTACAATACGCAAAGAACCATTGTCTGAAAAAGACTCTGCATCCAACAGTTGACTATGAGGTAATTTCTAAAAATTGTGAAGAGGACAATTGACTGATTTTAGCAAACTCCTTGGGAAAAAAATTCCAAGTTAATTTTGGTGAGAGTGACAGAAATAGAGATTAAAATATGCAAGCTATTTAAAGATATATTGAAAAGTCATTGCCTTGCTCTGACTAAATTTCTGAGATTTCTGTGATAATATGTGTGACCATTTATGTAGGATGTAATATTTTTTTCAAAGTGCTTTCCCATCCTCTATAGTGTTTGACTCCTCATGAGAACTATGTGGTGTAAATAGGCCAAGGAGTTTTTTTTTTTTTAAACATCTTTACTGGAGTATAATTGCTTTACAATGGTGTGTTAGTTTCTGCTGTATAACAGAGTGAATCAGCTATACGTATACCTATATCCCCATATCTCTTCCCTTTTGCATCTCCCTATCCCACCCCTCTAGGTGGACACAAAGCACGGAGCTGATCTCCCTGTGCCATGCGGCTGCTTCCCACTAGCTATCTATTTTACATTTAGGCCAAGCAGTTTTATCATCACTTTGGAGATGAAGAAATTGAGGTCTCAAGATGGTAATGACCTACCCAAATCTGTCTTCTGGTTACAGCAAGGATTAGAATCTGGGTCCTCTGACATCATCAGTGCTTTTTCTCACACATTCTGTGGCTGTTTTCACTGTTGCTGGATTGCTGCTGGAGGAACTACAAGGTTTTTTCCTTTGTGTATTTTGCAAATTGGTCATCAGCTCTCCCAACTCCTGCCATTATAAAGACTCTCCTAATGAATTATGCATCAGCATTTGACTTAAGAAAGAAAAATCAAAGGATTTGGATTTAAGTAGTATTCTCACATGGCTACTTCTTAAATGCTTTTTCTTCCCCTAAAATTGTTTGTGAAAGAATGATTTCAATACTAATGTGAAACCTCATATAATGTTGCCACCTCAAGAGGATGTGATTTACTAAGCTGTGGAATAGAGATAGTTTCAAGAAAAATTAACTTCAGTGGCATTAAAAAAGTCTATGCTACTTCTTTCACCCTGATTTTATCGTGTCAATAAAATCCATCCTAAGAAACAAAGCACATTTTGACAAGCATCCCTCACTTTCTGCCTCTTGTTTTAATCCTTTGAATGTAACATGTTCCGTCTAGCTCATCTGTAAGACTGTAGGTTTTTCATGTCAGGTGTTCGTTCATTGCATCTTCATAGCACCTACCACAGAGCCTGATACATCATAGGCATTCATTAAATACAGGCTGCATGAGTGAATTAGGATTTATAGCCATAGAATTGAAGAGAAACATATAAATATAGCAATTATGACACCTCAAGTCTTATAATTTGGTGCAAGAGTGGGTTTGAAGCTGAGAGTTAACTGGTACAGTTAACTTACTCAGAAGCAGGATCCTGCTTGTGAGGGGAAAGCTTGTGGCATGGAGGTTTCCATTTGTTTCAATTTAGGACTGCAATTCCCACTGCAGTTTTCTGCTCCCTGTTAGCTGTGGTTGGTTGTGCAAGGCCTTCTGGGAGATAGGATCTAATATGGCCTTTTGTGCCTTACCAAACCAAAGCACAGGCTGAAGTACATTACAAAGCATCCTAGGACTTTTGAAAACACACCTAGCCTGCTCAGTGCCCTGAAAGGCAGAATATAGGCTTTCTTGCCAAGTAACCATTTGAGTGCCAGCCTTTGTCACTTACAGCCTGAGATATTTCAGTTAATTTCTCTGCGGTCTGATTTCCTCATCAGTAAAATGAAGACACAAAGAACTTCTGGATTTGTTATAAGAATCAATTATTCTTATAATTTGTTAGGAGAATTAGTGATAATAAAGGTTAATTGCCCTAGGGAAGGAAAATCTTGTCCAGTTTCCTTCTGATGTAGCTCAATTTTGAGCATTGAGACATGCAAGCTAGACTGGAAATTCAGAAACAATCATTTATTAATGTTGGAGTCATATGAAAGTGCCATGGTGTGCATTAAGAATCTATCAGTACCTTAATGAGGAGTGAAGGGAGATTGGCTGTTTAGTCAGAGCCTCTCGTTTGGCAGTCTTAAATAGGAAGGACATAACAATTATGTTACTTGTTAGACTTGAAGGAAATAAAATGGTTGGATGGAGACTTGGAAAGAGACTGATAATCAATTGTCAGGCTTAAATTCCATCTTAAATCTTTTAGAGGTAGAACTGGCATGACGCTCTGAGAACATACGGCTATTATTGAGTGACATTATCTCATATTTTGTTTCTTGTAGATAGCAGTGTCCATTTATACTTCCCTAGGAAAAATATTGAGTGACTTCATGACCTTTGATGGTATTATGCTTGTACAATAAACATCTCTCTGCTCTTGGTGTTGAGGAGATGATACCTGTGAACCATAGGGAATCAGGAAAGGCAAAGGTCATTTTAAACTAATCGCCTTGAATTTTTGAGAGCTCTTGCTATTAATTATCCAAAATTTCAGAATGTTCTTTTCTAGTGTAGGAGAGCAGGAAGGGAAATTATAAACTAGATTTAGAGCAAGAAGCCTTTTTTCTTTTTTAAAAAAAAATGTTAATAAAATGTCTTTTAATAAAAACCATCAGTAGAAAATATTTTTGGAATACATCCAGATTTAGAAATGGAGTTAGGGGGAATTATTTTTTCAAAAGATCTTGCTAATCTGTGTATTCAAAGTAAGTTTTCTTTTTACCAGTCACTTTTCTAGACTTTTTAATTTTCTGTCAGCTTCCTAATAGCTGGAGGTGTTTTCATTAAGTGTGAATTTATTTGTTCTGAACATTAAATTTTCCTTTGATCAGGTTGCTTTAGAAAACTGAAATTATGATTTATGGATTTCATTTTTTCAATGAGTAGTTCACACGATTTGTCAAGAAAAATAGTTCTGGGTCTCTTTGCCCTTGACTGGAAGTGGTCACCAATTGTTTATAGTGCCCACAGATTGAGATTAAAAACACAGGGAAAGCCATAGATGACTGACTAGTATGTGTGAAGCCTACCTCCCAGATGATGATAATGAGATGGTAATGACAGTGCAATTCTTTTTCCTAGCAAAAAAACATTGAGTTTTTCACATGTGCCAGGTATTGGCCCAGGCACTTTATGTAGACTTCCTAATGACCCTGGCGGGAAGGTTCTGTTGTTACCTGTATTTTACAGATAAAGAAACTGAGGCCACCAGATGTAATGTAATTTGCCCAAGGTCACATAGCTAGAAAGTTGCAAAGGCAGGATTTGGGCTCAGATAGTCTACTTTTAGCCAATTACACCATACAACCTTTGAATTGCTCTGTATCCTTAGGAAAGTCCCTTTTCTTGACTGATACACAGTTGAGTGACCTGTTAAATAAGGAAAGTCTGATGTTTTCTTTGTTTGCCCTCTAACTCTGATCTTTTATGTTGGTTTTCTTAAAACAATTTTAAAAAAGCACTTGTAACATTTATTTTCTTTTTTCCCAGTCATAATGCTCATTATAAAAAACAAACAAACAAAAAGAGGAGTTAAACTGTAATTCTGCTGCCTCAAGCCTATCATCATTCTTAACCCTCTGTTGTATTTTCTTCTAATCCTTTTTATATATGTATTGATTTATCTCTTGCACTAAGATTAAACTACACTACTTATTCAGAGCCATTTCCATTCTGTTTGTTGGGCCTTTGAATTTTCCAGTTTGATTCTCTTTTATTGGTGTGAACGAATCTTCTCCAGAAATGACTGTCTCATTCTCAACACAGGGGATGCACAACTTAAAAAAAAATCTAGTTTTAATTGAAGACTTTACCCAGGAATCTGAGGGGTGGGGGGAAAGATCACTCCATAACACAGCTCCACTTGAAAGCACACCAGTGACAGGATAGTCCAACAAGTTAAAATAAAGGAAAAGGAAAAAGAGAGAAAGGGAAGGAGAGAGGGAGAGTGGGAGAGAAAAAAACAAAGTGGCAGAACAGAATATTAAATTGCCATACAAGTTATAGCTGTTAAGCACTTTTATGTTTGTTATTTTGGCGTCTCCTTTTAACACTTGAGGTCGAGTTTTGAGAACCTAAATTAGGAATGTAAAATACCTCACATAGTGGCAGAGCCACAACTAAGGATGTCTTCGTTTTCTTTTGATTCCTCCTGGTACCGGGAAGTCTCCAGCATTTGGAACACACACATCAGAATAACTGGAAATACCAGGCCCTCTTGTCCCCTCGCAGCCACCATTATCACTTAGCTAACTGGACTGCCTGCTTCTGGGCTGGCCTGCTGGTTTTGAGAACTTTGGTAATAGAGATGGAGGTCCTGCTCAGTTTCCTATTTTGTGTACCCCTGGAGCCTGTTAAACAGTAGGAACGTTATTACGTAAAACTGGTTTTGAGATTATTTGACTTTCTTAATTTTTATAACAAGTTTGTTTTTATTAAAGTAATCCTTCTAATTTGAAAAGTCAAAGATACTGTAAGACTTTTAATGAAGAACAGACCCTGCCTCATCCACTCCCTGTCTTAGAGTTGTGTTTCCCCCAATCATCTACTTTCATTTCTTCGAGTTCTCCTGGATGATTATCTGTGCTGGAAAAATAAGAGGGTGGCCCCAGGGCCACTTCTCAGTTATGTGCCCTAGGAAAGAAGTGGTGGTGGGTACCCAGCCCACAGCTCTGTCCACTTAAACAACATTGTTTCAGCAGCGACAGATTTTCGGGTCTCCAGTAAACGCTCTCAACTATTGCCCGTTCTCTTCAACTCGTGTCCACTACAGAGATTAACAATCTTAGCCTATTGATTGTACGCCTTTATATATATCACATAAATATTCTTCAGTGAAACCATTAGTTTAAGAGTGAACTGGTTAAGTAATCTCAGAATCAGAGACAATGGGATGAGAAGAATTTAGGGGAGACATCCTGAAAAGGAAGCTGTGACCATACCTCAGTGCCCTTTACATTATTGTAGCCACCCTATTGTGTAGAATCCTAATGGGCACACTTGCAAAGTGAGATCTGCTTGGAAACAGTGAAATAAAATTTTCTAGGGAGGTAAAAAAATAAAGAAGTGCGGTATACAGATATCTATATTGCCTTTCCAAGTATATAAGTTGTTCTGATTAATGTGTTTGCACATGGAAAGCTATTGCATTCAGAGTAGCTCTGCAGCTATTTCTAGTAGCTTGTGGAGAAGCAGACATCTTCAATAAGGTAATTATTTTAAGTGCATCCGTAGCTATGTAATGCGCACATATGTTTGTAATTACAGTTGGTGAATTTAGAATCAAGTGCCAGAGTTATCAGTGTTTATATATTCAACAAATGAAAAAAAATCTATTGAATATTGGCTGCTACCTTTACAAATGTGCATTGTTTCAGAGCTTGCAAAGCACAGTACTTGCTAGTTGTCCCCACTTAAATTGGCTGTGTAATATGTAGCACAGAAGATTGTGTCGGGCAACCTAACAGGCTTATCGCTGAACTGAGCGAATGTGACTTTGTAGGTTGCCAACGTGGGGCTCCAGAGTGTCTGGCTGTGTGGTGGTAAGGCTTGGCATGTAGGAGTTCAGGGTTTTTCCTCATCTTTTTAAGAAAGAAAATTATATGTTAGTGAGTACAGTAATATTTTCAGTAAGGAGAAATAACATGCTGTCAGGATATAATTTGTGAGAAGTATTTAGTAGGTCATATACAAATTTTAGAACAGTGGGGATATGGGGCTAAAAATTTATAGCTGTGTGCTCTTAAAACTGTAGGCATCAGAAGCCTCTATTTAAATACTTGGTATATGTATTAATTTGTTTACTTATCAATTTTCTGAAAGTTTCAGGCTTGAACTATAAATAATAGGCTTTATTTTTGGCCAAGTCAAGAAAAAGAACAAATGTGGGATTTGGCAAAAGTAATATCTTAGCTATACAGTTTAGTTATGCATGTGTACTGCAATTAGACTGCTGTGTATTCAGGAACTAGTAAACCAAGTTAAGTGTTTAGCTGGCAAGGTTCTATTTTATGAGGAATAGTGTGTGTAATAAATGACTAAATGGCTCAGCTTTAGTTCTTGGATCATGCTAATATATGCAGAAACAACATAGAGCCAATTCCTGATTAATAGGAAGTTTAATTTGTAAGTCATGAGGGCTTCTTTCTCTTTTTCTTCGTTGTTCATTGCCTTGCCCCCTTCCCCTCTTAGTTTCATGTCAACTGGGAGGTAATGCTTAGAAATGTTGGGGTGGGAGAGCAATGGAAATTTATTTGGTAGCGATTGTGGCTGATATTTTTGGAAGCTAAGAATTGTTCAAATGTTTTGCTGGTGTTAAATTTCAGGATTTGTTTTTTATGTATTTGAAAAATTATTCAACTTTCTTTACCAAAGGCCATTTCAAGTTGACACTGGCTGTGTAATACTGGTTCTGGAAGTTTAAAAATCTCTATCATGCTTTACTATTGATTTTTATACAGATTTTTGTCAGAGTAAATGTCTCATTGGGGCTTTAAAAAAAAATTGATTCTGGCTACTGTTTTATTGAAGTGCAGCTATAACCTCTTTGCATTTTGGTTCTCTTGATCTTAAAGTCTCAGTGAACAACTGAACGTGGTAGTTATTCACAGATAGATGAGACTAATTTAGGTTTTCAGCTGTGTGGAAGCATGGCTTATCTGTATTTTTGTAGGTCACACAATTAAGTAATTTTATAGTTCTAATTCAGAATATTCCAGCACCTACCTAAAACACTGTTAGCTGGAGCCTAGGATATGCTGAAACATAGATTCCTCTTGGGTGTCATCCAAAAAAGGTTAATTGCCCTAAGAGGACCTTGTAAGGGAATTTCAAAGCATGGATGCTAATACCAGAATCATGATAGTGGGCTGTATTTACATAATTATAGCAATTAAAGGCTTTGACTAATATATTAAAAAAAATCTTAAAAAAATTTTTTTTTTTTTTTGAAAATCACTTTTAAGATAAAATTTATAGTAATGGTCCCTTGTATTAAGGAGCTTTGATCACACTGTTGGTGGGAATGTGAATGGGAGCAATGTATTTTCTTTCTTTCTTTTTTTGTTAAAATTTATTTATTTTATTTATTTTATTTTTGGCTGCATTGGGTCCCCATCACTGCATGCGGGGTCTCCCCAGCTGTGGCGAGAGGGGGCCACTCTCCGCTGCTGCGCCATTGCGGTGGCCTCTCCGGCTGCAGAGCACGGGCTCCAGGCACGCGGGCTCCAGAGTGCAGGCTCAGTAGTTGCGGCGCATGGGGCCCAGCTGCTCCGTGGCACGTGGAATCTTCCCAGACCAGGGCTCAAACCCATGTCCCCTGCATTGGCAGGTGGACTCCCAACCACTGCGCCACCAAGGAAGCCCCCCAGATTTTTTGATTTTAATTTTTCTTAGCATCTGTTTAGTTGCTTCACAATACTTTCCACTGGTGAAGCACTTTCCCAATTCATTATGTTTACATAAATGCAGTTAAGAAAGCAAGTTGAATAATGGAAATGCAGTTAAGAAAGAGTGAATATTGGAAAATATCATTTATTTTAAGCCTGCTGAATTATAAATAGTGAATTCATTGCTGTAAGGTGATGGTAGCATATATGTTTAAGGATAACAGAAATCATCACAGATTTTAGTGCTATTTGAGTTCAATAAACATATATTGACAGCCGTTTCACTTCTGGGTATATATCCGAAAACAAAAACAAAAACAAAAACAAGAACACTAATTCGAAAAGATACATGCACCCTAATGTTCATAGCAGCATTATTTACAATTGCTAAGCTATGGAAGCAGCCTAAATGTCCATCAACGGATGGATAAAGAAGATGTATATATATCTATATGTAGATACACACACACACACACACACACACACACACACACACACACACACACACAGGAATACTACGCAGCCATAAAAAAGAATGAAATTTTGCCATTTGCAGCAACATGAATTGACTTGGAGGGCTTTATGCTAAGTGAAATAAGTCAGACAGAGAAAGACAGATATGGTATGATTTCACTTATATGTGGAATCTAAACAACAAGAAAGAATCAGACTCACAGATATAGAGAACAAAGAAGTGGTTACCAGTGGGAAGATGGGGGAGGGGCCATAATTGGGTAAGGGAGTGGGAGGTACAAACTATTGAGTGTAAGATAGACTACAAGGATGTATTGTATAACATGGGGAATATAGCCAATATTTTATAATAACTGTAAATGTAATGTAACCTTAAAAAATGTATAAAATAAATGAGATTACACACACTTAAAGAAAACATGTATTGAGTACCTACTATGCTACTAGGTATCACGATAAGTATTTGGGATTAAAAGATGAATATATACACAGTGTTCATGCCAGCTCCCTCCTTTCTGTAGAATTTAGGGTTATGGATGGAAGTCAACATTAAGCAGCTAATTCAGTGATTTGTTTTTCTTTTTGTGTGTGTGTGGCTTTACCTTTCTAAGAACTGCTTATGGGCAGTCAGTCTAAGTGATTAGGTTTACTTCATACTTTTTTCTTCTTGTAACTGACATGCCTTTGAACATACTTCTCCTAGAAAATATTCTTTTTTTTTTTTTTTTTACATCTTTATTGGAGTATAATTGCTTTACAATGGTGTGTTAGTTTCTGCTTTATGATAAAGTGAATCAGTTATACATATACATATGTTCCCATATTTCCCTCTTGCGTCTCCCTTCCTCCCACCCTCCCTATCCTACCCCTCCAGGAGGTCACAAAGCACCAAGCTGATCTCCCTGTGCTATATGGCTGCTTCCCACTGGCTGTCTGACTTACGTTTGGTAGTGTATATATGTCCATGCCTCTCTCTTGCTTTGTCACAGCTTACCCTTCCCCCTCCCCATATCCTCAAGTCCATTCTCTAGTAGGTCTGTGTCTTTATTCCTGTCTTACCCCTAGGTTCTTCATGACATTTTTTTTTTCTTAAATTCCATATATATGTGTTAGCGTACGGTATTTGTCTTTCTCTTTCTGACTTACTTCACTCTGTGTGACAGACTCTAGGTCCATCCACCTCACTACAAATAGCTCAATTTCGTTTCTTCTTATGGCTGATTAATATTCCATTGTATATATGTGTCACATCTTCTTTATCCATTCATCCGACGATGGACACTTAGGTTGTTTCCATCTCCGGGCTATTGTAAATAGAGCTGCGATGAACATTTTGGTACATGACTCTTTTTGAATTATGGTTTTCTCAGGGTATATGCCCAGTAGTGGGATTGCTGGGTCATATGGTAGTTCTATTTGTAGTTTTTTAAGGAACCTCCATACTGTTCTCCACAGTGGCTGTACCAATTCACATTCCCACCAGCAGTGCAAGAGGGTTCCCTTTTCTCCACACCCTCTCCAGCATTTATTGTTTCTAGATTTTTTGATGGTGGCCATTCTGACCGGTGTGAGGTGATATCTCATTGTAGGTTGGATTTGCATTTCTCTAATGATTAATGATGTTGAGCATTCTTTCATGAGTTTGTTGGCAATCTGTATATCTTCTTTGGAGAAATGTCTATTTAGGTCTTCTGCCCATTTTTGGATTGGGTTGTTTATTTTTTTGTTATTGAGCTGCATGAGCTGCCTGTAAATTTTAGAGATTAATCCTTTGTCAGTTGATTCATTTGCAAATATTTTCTCCCATTCTGAGGGCTGTCTTTTGGTCTTGTTTATGGTTTCCTTTGCTGTGCAAAAGCTTTGAAGTTTCATTAGGTCCCATTTGTTTATTTTTGTTTTTATCTCCATTACTCTAGGAGATGGGTCAAGAAGGATCTTGCTGTGATTTATGTCATAGAGTGTTCTGCCTATGTTTTCCTCTAAGAGTTTGATAGTTTCTGGCCTTACATTTAGGTCTTTAATCCATTTTGAGCTTATTTTTGTGTATGGTGTTAGGGAGTGATCTAATCTCATACTTTTACATGTACCTATCCAGTTTTCCCAGCACCACTTATTGAAGAGGCTGTCCTTTCTCCACTGTATATTCCTGCCACCTTTATCAAAGATAAGGTGACCATATGTGCATGGGTTTATCTCTGGGCTTTCTATCCTATTCCATTGATCTATCTTTCTGTTTTTGTGCCAGTACCATACTGTCTTGATTACTGTAGCTTTGTAGTATAGTCTGAAGTCAGGCAGCCTGATTCCTCCAGCTCCATTTTTTGTTCTCAAGATTGCTTTGGCTATTCGGGGTCTTTTGTGTTTCCATACAAATTGTGAAATTTTTTGTTCTAGTTCTGTGAAAAATGCCAGTGCTAGTTTGATAAGGATTGCATTGAATCTGTAGATTGCTTTGGGTAATATAGTCATTTTCACAATGTTGATTCTTCCAATCCAAGAACATGGTATATCTCTCCATCTATTTGTATCATCTTTAATTTCTTTCATCAGTGTCTTATAATTTTCTGCATACAGGTCTTTTGTCTCCTTAGGTGTGTTTATTCCTAGATATTTTATTCTTTTTGTTGCAGTGGTAAATGGGAGTGTTTTCTTGATTTCACTTTCAGATTTTTCATCATTAGTGTATAGGGATGCCAGAGATTTCTGTGCATTAATTTTGTATCCTGCTGCTTTACCAAATTCATTGATTAGCTTTAGTAGTTTTCTGGTAGCATCTTTAGGATTCTCTATGTACAGTATCATACCATAACTTTGTACCGGCAATGCTTCTTGTTTCAAACTGATTTTCTCTGGCTCTCCTGAACACTTTCTGAGGAATCATTGACCTCTTCGATTTCTGAGGAGGAAGGACTGTCTACTGTCACAGTCACAGGAAATTCTGATGGACCTTTAAGATTTTGGCCATGTGATCTGCTCCCTGCCATGTCAGATTACATCTTGTGAAGTTTACTCTCTTAAGAGTGATAGAGTTCTTTCCACCTTGACAAATAACTGTCTCACCCAGCCGTGGCTAGAAGAAGCTCTGGATACAGATCAGGGGCAGAGGGTGCTCAGGAGCGGCTCCCAGTCCACCCAGCAGAGGCAGTCAGCTTTAAGTCCAGCAGGACCTCCCACAGGGAAGCGGGCAAGGTGGGCAGAGGCACTGAGTCCTGCAGAACGCACAGGTCCTCACAGCGCGGAAGTCGGCCGCAGTGTCACAGCACAGCTTCACCAAGTGGTCATGGCCCAAGCGTGGCCTCGGGGATGCTGGCTGCGGACACGATGCCTGCACCCGCCTGGGGGCCCCGGCTTGCCTCCCGGCCCCTCGGGCGCTCACCGCCCTGTGGCTGCAGCCCCACAGCGTGCGCAGGACCTGTGTCACAGCCAGACGACACAGGGCCTCGGGCCCCAGCTAGGCTGTCCCCTCCATGCCGCACTCCCGCGCCGCCTCCCATGGCGCATCGCCGGCCCTTGGCGCCAGCCTCCAAATTTTTCTTTTTCTTAATTGAAGTAAAGTTAACATACAATATTGTATTAGTTTCAGGTGTACAATGTAGTTATTCAACATTTAAATACAAAATGATCACCACAATAAATCCAGTAACCCTCCATCACCATACAAAGTTATTATAATATTACTGACAATATTCCTTATGTTGTATCTTACATCCCCATGATGTACGTATTTTATAACTGGATGTTTGTACCTGTTAATCCCCTTCACCTATCTTGCCTCCCACTCCCTCCTCTCCCCTCTGGCAACCACCAGTTTGCTCTCTGTATCTATGAGTCTTTTTGTTTTGTCTGTTTGTTTGGGTTTTTTAGGTTCTACATATAAGTGAGATCATATGGTATTTGTTTTTCTCTGACTTATTTCACTTAGGATAATACCCTCTAGGACCATCCATGTTGTCAAAAATGGCACGATTTCGTTCTTTTTTATGGCTGACTAATATTCCATTGTGTGTGTGTGTGTGTGTGTGTGTGTGTGTGTGTGTATGTGTATAAAACATCTTCTTTATTCATTCATCTATAGATGGACACTTAGGTTGTTTCCATATCTTGGCTATTGTAAATAATGCTGTGATGAATATAGGGATGAATATATTTTTTTGAATTAGTGTTTTTGTGTTTTTCAGGTGAATACCCAGATGTGGAATTGCTGGATCATATGGCAGCTCTATTTCTATAGTGGCTGCACCAATTTTCACTCTCACCAACAGTGCACAGGGGAACATAGAAGTAGTTTTGAGGGAAGTTTTTTCAGAGATTATGATTTTGGGTGTCACCCTGATGGCAGTGATGAAGCTGGAAGGCACGGCAGTTGGAGTGAAGAGAAATAAGGAATGTGGTGACATTAAGGATATCTTGTCTATCTTCTTTGTGGGGGATACAATGCAAAAGTCATTCTATATCTAAACTTGTGTAGTTCTTTATAGATTATAAATTGAAGGTGAGATTATATCCAAGTAAATATCCCAAGTTTGCATAGTTGTGGAACTCGTCTTTGAAATGTGTGTTCCTTCAGTTACATAACACGGTATAGAATGGCAAAGTTTAGCCCACGAATACTGATTGAGGGCCCATGTTAGACGTAAGTTGCTTCTTTTTCATCATTACTGTCAATACCTTAAATCTTTATTGAAGAACTAGTGTGTGAATTCATTCATCTCTTCAACATCAGCTGTGTGCCTCTGATGTGTCTGGCCTTGGGCAAGTCACACCAGGGTGTGTGAGTTAATCCCTAGGCCTTGATAATAAGGAGCTCAGATGAACAATTATCTAATTGCCATGCTTTGTAATATTATGATGAAGTTATGCAGGGGTTGATATGTAAGTTTTCTATTGCTGCATAAACAATTACTGTAAGTCTTAGCAGTCTCGGCTGTGTTCTCTGCTCACAGTCTAACAAGGATAAAGCATAGGAATCAACTGGATTTTTATCTGGAGGCTCTGGGGAAGATCTGCTTCCAAGCTCATTCTGGTAGTTGACCGAGTCCAGTTTCTTGTGGTTGTGGGTCTGAGGTTCCCATTTCCTTGCTGGCTGTCAGCTGGGGGCAGCACTCTTCAAAGCCAGCAATGGCGTGTTTAGTCCTTCTGTTTCAAATCTCTCTGATATCCTGTGTCACCAGCTAGAGACACTCATTGCTTCTGAAGGAAGGGCTCATGTGATTATATTAGTCCCACCCATAGAATCACCCTTTTGCCTTGATCACAGCAGTGACACCAGGAGGCAGAGATTGTGAGGGTCATCTTAATATTCTGCCTACCATCCTTGTTACTGGAAACAGAAAAGGAACACCAAAATCCAATGAGAGAGATTTAAGAATGGCTGTATGGGGTTGACGATTGCTGAGCCAGGGGAACATGTAGTTGGATTAAAGTCTAGGTCTCTGTTTATTGGCTTTGTCATTATTATCCCACCAATATTTACTGAAGGCCTGTGTTAGGAGAAAGTCACTGTCAGAGACTCATTTTCCTCAGTCATAAAATGAGAAGAGTTATATTTACCTTGAAGGGTTCTTGTGAGAATTAGAGGTAATATAAATAAAGTACCTGACAAAGAGGGGTGCTCATAAGTGGAGCTATCAAGAGTATATTGGAAAGAGTCTGAGATTTGTTGCAGGTGGCAAGGAAATATTGACATAAGTTAATTCACACATTCTGTCCTTCATTCAACAGTTATTTATTGAATCCTAAACAGCAGGCTGGAACTAGGAGGAAGTGAGGGAGATATTTGCCTCAAGCACAAAATTTTAGGGGCAAGGGGTAGTGCCAAAAACTCAGTAATAAGGTAAATTATATGCTAACGTAATATTTAAAAAATCAAATTAATGCCAAATCAAAATAATGAACCAAATATCCAAATAAAGGCAGAATCAGTAACCACTTGTGCTGAGCCATATTTCAGTCTGAGGCAAAAGGAGAAGTCAGCAGTGTAATACTGTTACTGAACCAAACTTAGGTCTGCTCACCCATGTGCAGTAAAGCCAATCTACTGACACCAGGTTGTGGTGAAGGAAAGAGCAGCGTTTATTTTAAGGCACCAAACAAGGAGTCTAGGCAGCTGATGCTCAAAAATCCTGAACTCCTGGATGTGTTTCAGGGAAACATTTTTAAAGACAAGGTGAGGGAGGGCTGTCACAGGGTGTGTGATCATCTCATGCACAGTTCTCTGCTTGGCTGATGGTGGGGTAATAGTGTGGTGTCATAGGGGTCAACGTTATCAATTCTTGGGCTCTAGCAGGTCTGTGGGCTACGTGCTCATGGTCATCATGTAGTTAACTTCTTCCATTCAGTAGGAGTTTCAGTATCTGTAAAACAACTCAGGAATGTGTATCAGATACTGTTATCTGTGTACTTCAGGGAGGAACTAAAGATTCTGTGATTGCCATATGGAGGATTTACTGTTTTAATTGTTACCAGTTCTCCTGGCCCAACCGCTACTTTTGTTACTACCTGTTCATATCCTTTCAATCATTAATTCTTTTTTTTTTTTTTTTTATAAAACACAATGTATTTATTTATTTATTTATGGCTGTGTTGGGTCTTCATTTCTGTGCATGGGCTTTCTCTAGTTGTGGCAAGTGGGGGTCACTCTTCATCGCGGTGCGCAGGCCTCTCACTATCGCGGCCTCTGTTGTTGCGGAGCACAGGCTCCAGACGCGCAGGCTCAGTAATTGTGGCTCACGGGCCCAGTTGCTCCATGGCATGTGGGATTTTCCCAGACCAGGGCTCGAACCCGTGTTGTCTGCATTGGCAGGCAGATTCTCAACCACTGCGCCACCAGGGAAGCCCAATCATTAATTCTTGAACCAAGCTTTTGTGACTCAGGGAAGGCCTGGGCAACTAGCTTTTCTGCAAAAAGAGACAGGCAGAGGACATAGAGGGGGGTCTGTCCTGGGAGGGTCCCATAGGGTCCTGCTCAGTTACAGTATTGATCCTGTGTTTATTTAAACCTCTTTCTTTGCATTAACTTGATTTTAAAAATATTGTATTAATTCCTTTATCTTGATTACTGAGTTTTAAGTTTTGCACCTGAGATGAAAGCCTTTCTCACCTAACCCTAGCCCAGGCCCTGCTCACTCAGTATAAGTCTTTTCTTTTCCATTGAGGTACCTCAGAAGCGAGTGATAGAACATAAATGGTGAATAAATGGTACTGAAAATTTAATCAAAGTTAAACTTCACTTTAAATATTATTTTGACTACATTTAAATATTATTTTAGGTTAGCATTCTGGCATTCTCAATATTCTTCCATTTCCTCATTTATTAAAATAATTATCAACAATTGTCAAGGTGATTAACTTATTTTTTGACAAACATGTCCTATGTATACAAGAATTTCTTTTGTCTTGGAGTTGCTTTAAACATCTTCCAGTGTGAATAAAGTACCGTGAGAATGTTCATATAATAAAAAGTCTGCTACTTTTGACTTTTTAAATTCATCTTTGATTTCAGTGGCTTTATAATCATCATTGTTTTTAGCTGTTGCATTCTATTATGCATGCTTTCCAGTAATATAAATGGTGAGGGCAACTGCAACTGCAACATAATATCAGAATAATTTTTTTATTGCAAACCTTTACTCCACTCTGCTTTTCTTCCTTGGCCTTGTCTGAAGAGGCTAACATTTTCTATGGTCTGGGCATTATTCCCATGATGGATATTTAGTCCCATGATTGCTATATTACTGCTAGCATTTTAACATTTCTGAGAAGTACAAACCAAGATTGCCACTTGCTGTTTTGAATGTATTCCAAGCAATAGACTTTACCTAAGAATAGACAGTTGGAAAAGGAAAATATTGGTTGCTTTCAGCTAATCCAAGATGAAATGAAGTCTTTAACTTTAAGGAACGTTCCAACTACACAGCTTTTAAGATCTAGTAGGGAGATTTATTAATCTCCCTTTTACCTTACAGATGAACAAATGCTCCACTTTTATACACTAATGTATCCATGATTTGAGACATTCTTAAATCATATGAAATGTAAGCAACTGAAGATTAGTTAGAATTTACCACCATTAAAAGAAAATGTCCAAGGGGAGGTAATATTGATCCATCCATTTAGAAATTGTGCTGAAGGGTGATAAGCTTTGAATGACTAATGCCGTGAGTCTTTTCCCTAATAAAATTTTGACTAGAGTTGTAAAATTATGGTATTGTTTAATCTCCATCCTTTTGAGAAACTTAAAATCACATTGATGTAACGATAAAGTTGAATAACGGTAAATATAACACTAATTTAGCCAAATAATTTCTTCCTATGTTATATCCAACTGAACAGTCTAACGTGTGTTTTTTTAAAATGTCAGGTCTGAAATAACACTACAGGGAGAGTCAAGTTAATAATTAAAATTGTTATGTGCAGCTCTGTTTAGAAATGAATTTGAACCTACACTCAAAGCATCCACACTGGGAGACTAGACAGTTCTGTTTACTGCTTTAGAGCAACCACTCTGTGGGAAACTTTTAAAAATAGCCATATGATTAATATATTTATTTAAAATGGCAGGCAGCTCTGCCTACCCCAGGAAGGGAACAGGAAGTAGATGCCACTGTACGCAACATAATAGGCTTGCCTCTAGGCTTTGTTTATATACATATTGCAAATAGTTCAGGAAATAAAAATGGATAAATAGTCAGAAGTTAAAGATTAAAAAAATACAGAACTTTCCAACTACAGATTTGATTGATTGTGAAGAAATTTGAGGTTGATTTAAATCTGTGATGCTCAAGCTTCCTGAGAGTAAGCCACAAGCACCCTATTGAGCTTTTCTGTATGCATTTTAAAGAGGGAATATATTACTCTAAAAACCAGCGCCCAAAGGAAGACTATTCCCTGATGTCCTTCAAAGGATCACATTTAAAAGAAAGCATTTTAGGCAGTGATGTGGAATAATAAATATATGTTGGGAGAAGGGAAGAAAGTGCATTGGTGTGGAAAGCAAGCTTTCAATTCTCAGCTTTCCTAATAGTAATTTACAGGAGACATTGAGTTGCTCTGGTACTTTTCTTTTTGCCTCTCTTAGAAGTTTCTAATAGTTCCAAGTTAAATAAAATACTCTAAGTCATTTGATCTAATATAATTAAGTACTTTTTTTTTCTTTTCTATCCATTTGCAAGTTTGCAAAGGACAAATGGCAAAAATGATTGTGTTCCCTTAAATTAGTACGCCAGGGACGAACCTATATTATCTTTAGTGGATAAAGGGGAGTGTCTTCTTTATTCATAAAACTACATCTTTCCCCAGGGTGAGTTGTTGGCCTGGATGTCATGGAGGAACTGATTTTTATCCTATGATTTTAGCTGCTTTATCAGACTTTCTACCTTTCCGTTAGTTTATGAGAGTATTTCTTGTGATTTTGGTTAAGAAGAGTGTTGCCTTTTAAATTTTGTGATCACTTGCTGAATACAGAGACATTTATATGCATTCCAAATCAACACACTAAGAATTGTTAATAGTTACTTATTTTCTCTCTTAAATAGATATAAGCAATGGGTTGGCTCTTGTGTTCATTTTAGTTTCATAGTATTTTTCAAGTTTTAATGCTGTATGATGAGTTTTATTTAAGACTTGGGAACATTTTCCTCTGACTCACTTGGAATGAATTATCTTTTGACCTAGTAGGAAAATGTAAGAGTTGAATATGTTCTCATTCATATGGAGTGAGAATTCCAGATCACTCACCGCCAAATATTTAAACATTTTGAGGCTATTGTGGCAGAGCAGAACTAGCTATTATTGTTAGTTATTTTAATGTCAGTGATAGCTGTTTTGATCAGTGATGAAAACAATTAGTAAAATGATCCTTAGTAAGTCTTCACTTTAGTTAATTAAAAATGATACATAGAAAGTTGTTTAATAAATGCTTTTTGTGTGAATGACTGTGGCAGTGATTGTAAAAATCATAGTGGCCAGTGTCTTAAACAGTGTCAGTTACGTGTTGAACACTTAAATAAGACACATCTCTGCTCTGTAAGAGCTCAGATTCTCCAGCCTCTTTGTGGGTAGATGTGGCCATATGATTTTGTTGTGGCCAATGGGATGTAAGTAGAAGAGATGTGTGTAACTTGATAGGCCTCATTTTCTTTCCTTTTTCCTTCTGGCTGGAGTGTAGGTGTGGTGGTAGGACCAAGATGGGCCAAAAAGCAGATGTTTTGAGTTGAATATAGCAGAGCAGCAAGATAGGATTCTGTCTGGGTCCTGTATTATCAGGAATCTGCCGTTTCTAGCACTGGACCATATATTTATGTAGATGGAATGAAATCCCATCTTGTGTGCGTCACTGTTATTTTGGGATTTCTATTTATTTTTGCTGAACTTAAATATAATGAGATAAATTTCTTAATCATTGGTCAGGAAGCCATATAGGCTAAGTCAACTGAATAATGGATGAAAGGACCATCTGTTAGGAGTAGCTGGGGTGTAATTAAGGCAAGTGTCCAAGGTTATCTATCTTTATGTGGATAGGAGAGGCTAGATAGGGATCCAGGAGGAATGACTTAGAAAATCTTAAAGAAAAACAGGGGGTGTACTGGAAAGAGTACAAGAGGTGGCTTTACAAAATGTGTATCATAGAACCAGTATTGTTGCTTACTGTTCATCGAGCCCTAGTTCCTTAAACTATGAAAGTATGATGGATTGATATAAAGATGAAATGGAACATGTGTGGCAAGTTGCTTTGTAAACCATTTCCTGGCTAATTAGTATACTGAACACATATAAGTCATGGGATGAAATCATAAGGCAAGTTTAAATTGTGCTTCCTACTGTCCATTTAAAATGTATTCATGGGACTTCCCTGGTGGTCTAGTGGTTAAGACTTCGCCTTCCAATGCAGGGGGTGCGGGTTCGATCCCCGGTTGGGGAGCTAAGATCCTACGTGCCCTGCGGCCAAAAAACCAAAACATAAAACAGAAGCAGTATTGTAACAAATTCAATAAAGACTTCGAAAATGGTCCAGATACAAGAAAAAAAAATCTTTAAAATGTATTTAAAGGGCGAAGTTTATTCCCTGTTTTTAATCAAAATTCTAGCAAGTCCTCTGACTTTCTGATACTAGAAAGCCTTATTAACCCCTTTGACTTGCAATGATAGTCTCATTTGGGAAATAAATCCTCTGCCTTTGGTGGACTTTGCTATGGAAGGGAATCTGCATTCTGGACAGGGGGAGTGTGATGAACGTTCATTCACTGCACCTATTAGTTCTAGGCTGAGGATACAGTAAGTAACAAAACAGAGAGGAACCCCTGCTTCTTGGAGCATACTTCTTTCTTCCTTTCTGTTTCTTCTCCTGTCTTCTGTCAAAGACTGTTCTGAAATATAAGAATCGTGTAAAGCGTCCACAGGAAAGTTCTTTCTGTGTGTGTTGTGGATTCACACTGGCTTTGCATACTTGAGACCTAGCAGATACTCAGAGCTGAATCGTTTTCTTATGGGTGTGTCTCTGAATCCAGCAGAGCCTTCCCTGCTGGGATCTGCTGACCACAGCCCCCCTGGAGTGTTTTGTGTTTCCCTCTGGCTGACACTTTCCCCTCAGCCTTTGTTTTTTTGATGGTCTGTGTCACAGTCTCTACTGGTGACCCTACCATGTGGACTTCTTAAGAAAATTCAAAACCGCTCCAAGCTGGCTCTTCCTTCTGCCAGACCTGCTGCTGATCCACAGGGAACACTTGCCCATCTTTGACCTCCCTTTGGAAAGGGAAACCATCGGTGCTTCCCAGGTACAGCACTGTCATGCCGCCCCAGGCCGCCTGATATGTCTCAGGTTAGGGACACCACTAAATGGTGACATCCAACCCTGAGACAACATAACAAGCTTTGAATGTGCCCTTGAGGTTCCTCTTTCTTGAGGTGAAGGAGGCATCACTTTCCCCCTTTTTCTCCTCTCTATTACCCGACACTTTTGTGCCCACTACATCAGGGATGGGTCAGGTACTTCTGTGATGCACACTTTGAAATTTGCATTTTAGTTTGCACCTCCCTGTGTATCTCATATTTATCATCTGGGGCCTTGACCAAAACTTATTTTAATATCCAGTTACACCAGCTTTTCAAAAGTTATTTATTTGTATTCCCTCAAGAGGGCTTTCCTAGGGGTAGCTTTGATTGTTATTTATTTATTTATTTTTTTGAATTTCAGTGCATGGTTAAATGACTCAAACTCAGTCCAGATGTGCAGAGAAAATGAGAGCTTTTTTATTACTCTGTTAACTGATCTGGCCTTCCTTGCTTCCTGGATAGTAGGGAAGGGAACCACTACGTAGTCAGGTAGAAGAAACTTAGTCCAATGCAATTAAGTCATATCTTTAGGTAAAATGGGAGGCTCTAGGTTTTGCCTTCCTATCTCTCTTCTCATCTCCGAGAAGTCATTTGGGGGGTCTTCCCTGGTGGTCCAGGGGTTAAGAATCCGCCTTCGAATGCAGGGGACTCAGGTTCGATCCCTGGTCGGGGAACTAAGATCCCACATGCCGCAGGGCAACTAAGCCTGTGTGCTCTAGAGCCCATGTGCCACAACTAGAGAGAAGCCTGTGCCACAACTAGGGAAGCCCGTGCACCACAATGAAGAGCCTGCAGGCTGCAACAAAAGATCCTGCATGCTGCAACAAAGATCTCACGTGCTGCAACTAAGACCCGAGGCAGGGAAATAAATAAGTAAATATTAAAAAAAAAAAAAAAAAGTCATGTGGGTATATGGGAGAGAAAGTGAGACATTGGATAGAGGGAGAGATGCGGTCCTTAGATCTGTATGGAGCCCTTGGAATTCTCATCTGTTCCTGTGATCAGGAAAAGCGATTGCTAAGATGTAAGTGGTTCTGTCTTTGTATTGAGAGAATCGGGACAGATCCCTTTGTCTGGATCCTAGTACTGTTCTTCCAGTCTACATATATTTCTTAGCATTTGCATTTCCCTTCCTGGGTCCCATAAAATTCTGGGTCCACTGCATACCATGGGGAGATCATCATGAGCCTAGTATGGCCAGAGGGGATTGGCATTCCCCCAAATGTTTTGACGCTCCTCCTAAAGCACATCCCTTTCCCACTGAGTGCAAGACCACTGTACTTGACATTCACGAGCTCTTCTGTGCTCTGCATCCTTATGACCAAAATCCTTTAAGACAGAAGCATGCTTTCATTTATTTCCTTCAGGAGACTTCACCTATGTCATGTCAGCTTCCTTTATGTCTTCAGCCTCATGACTGAGCCTAAATGACACAAGGCTAAGCTTAAATGAGACAAAGATGTCTTTCAAAAATATTGTAATATCTAATATTTACATTGTATGCCATCACTATGTGGTAGATTGGAACGTGAAGCAACTGGATAGTCCAAATGAGAAAAGATTAGTTTAGAAATAGCTGACTTCTAAAGAGGATGACTTTCCATTATATCCTGTACATTCTTCATTCCCTAGATCCAGTCTATTTTTATTACCACTCGCTCATCATCCATACCCTTGACCATGTGACCACCTTGCCTCTAGTATTTACCCATTCTAGTGTATTGTGCTTGCTTCATATGTAGACAGTTACCTTTCTATGACTATTTTGACTGTCTATACCTTTTCACCATCTTTATTCTGAAATCTGTTTTGCAGCTACAATAGTTGCTATGTGGCATTTGGCTGGTTAATTCTTTCTGAGCCTTGGTTTACCCATTGGTGAATAAGGATAATAATATCTGTTTCATACAGTTATTGTGAGGA
The DNA here is from genome assembly GCF_000442215.2 of Lipotes vexillifer. Taxonomy (NCBI): domain Eukaryota; kingdom Metazoa; phylum Chordata; class Mammalia; order Artiodactyla; family Lipotidae; genus Lipotes; species Lipotes vexillifer. Next base: position 608,993 of record NW_006788426.1, on the reverse strand, counting down.
TGAAATGAAAGAGCAGATATATAGCCTTTAGCACCATGCCAGGTAAGGACTACCAGGCACTCAGTTAGTGGTAGTTTTTATTATTCCTTTTCATTGCTTCCCAACACAAGCCTTCCCTTTCAGCCGGAGTGGTAGTGTTAGTCTCTTAAACATTTCGTGTCCCACTTTGCCTTTAGAATTCATTGCAAGTCTTATTTATTTTACTGGTGCCTTTCTGATAGTTTTATTTCCCAATAATCTGCCCTTTCTTTTAACTACCTTAACACTATAGAAAACATAACTCTCGTAGCACCATAGAAGATAGGACTCCTTAGTCACAATGTATTGTGACTTATGTATTTCAGGTGTATATTTTGTATTTTGTCTCACTGTTTCCAATTATTTTCCTGTATTCCATTGTTTTCCTTAGCTGTTTTAACTAGATAGTATGCTCCTGGAGAGGAAAGTTTTGTTGTCTTTTTTGCCCTTTTTTGTAATTAAGCAAGCATATATTAAGTGCTTGGTAACCAATTGTTCCATAATATTTTTTGGAAATTTTGACTTTGACTACTGTTGACCAGCAATAACTATTAAATGACACATGGTAGACTTCCATAACCTTCTTTATGGAATATCTATCAAAAGTAGTATTTGTGTGTTTGAGAGAAATATTAGCAAATATTATGACATCCTTCTGAAGTGTGAACTTTTAGTACTCTCATCAAAGGGAATAAGAGTCAAGTACGGTTTCAGTTTGAAAGGCTTTTCTTTGCAAATAATAGGAAACCTGTCTCTGGAGACTTTAAACACATAAGGGGTTTATTTTCCCCAAATGACAAGAGATTCGGAGGCCAGTGTTGGGGGCTGCTCCACACTACATACCAGGGCCAGCCTCTCTCCTCCAGCATCCTTGGCATGTTGTCTTAGATCCTCACCATGTCTCTTCATTCTTGCATGGTGGTTGTTACCCTTCTAAGGGTCAGGTCCATATTCTGGGCAGAGAGAAGTGGAGGGAGCAAAGTGTAGGAAAGGGCACATCTGCCAGGTATTTAATTTTTTTTTTTATTTTATAGAGGCCTCATAAACTTTTATGGAACTTCCACCTGCAAACCTCTACTTACATTACCTTGCATGGAATTGTGCCACATGGTGAACCTTCACTGGAGGGTGGCTGGGAGCAGGGGGCTGACGGGGCTTGGGGCAGACACCAACAGCACCCCACCCAAATATTAAGCAACAGCTTAAGTAGTTATCTTCCCAGCTAAAGCCTCTTTTATTTTTTTTGGTACGCAGGCCTCTCACTGTTGTGGCCTCTCCCGTTGCGGAGCACAGGCTCCGGACGCGCAGGCTCAGCGGCCATGGCTCACGGGCCCAGCCGCTCCGCGGCATGTGGGATCCTTCTGGACCGGGTCACAAACCCGCGTCCCCTGTATCGGCAGGCGGACTCTCAACCACTGCGCCACCAGGGAAGCCCCAAGAGCCCCATTTTGAAAGTGCCCTCTACTAAGGATCTCTCAGAAAAAGTAACTTTTTAGGCTAATGAAGCTATTAATTTAACTTTCTGAAGGGGCATTTATACTTTTTGGGGGGGATTCTGATGCTTGTTGGCTTTCTTTTTATTGTCCAAGACTGTCTGCAAAAGATATTGCAATCTCACGTTTGGATTGGAGAAATGCTTAGAATATAAATCCAGTTTTATTTCTGGAAGAAAAAAAAACAAAACAGTAAGGCATCAGTGAGCATCTTGAAAGACATGACAGGGATTTATTTTCCCTTCTGTTCATGTGTGTGCCCTTTAATTTTTTCATTCCTCAAGCAGAGCTCAGGCAACCCCAAATTAAAGCAGTTCATGCCGTGCCGCACATGATGATTAAATCTGATCTGGCTGTTCTGGAGATGGACAGATAACAGTTGTTGCAGAAAAACCTTTTGTAGAATCTGAAAAGACGACTGTCACGAAGAATGCTCTAACTCCCATGTGTTACAAGATAAAGTTAAATTAGATCAGCTGAGATCCTTTGCAGGTAGCGATCCCTTTAATAGTATTTGATATGGGTCGACTGAACAGAAATTGTGTCCGAAGTGAAGTTTCATTATCCGTGGGAGCCTGTTGTAAATACCAGTGTTGTGATGTGTGTTTAGCTAATTTCATGTCCTTTTGAAGCTGCTCTTCAATAGCTTGAAATGCTTATTACCAGTAAACATTGGGCATTAGCACAGAAGAACCTAGGGAAAACACCACTTGCCCTTTGGTAATGGACAAATAGATAATAGAGGAAGATGGGAATTAATTACCTTTATGCAGATGTCACATCAGCCTGCAAAAGAACAGGATTATTTATGCTTTGGAAAAAATACCATTTTGTTTTCATGAAGATGCAAAGCAGGCAAGTAGGGGCTCAAGAATAAATTATTTGAGTTGATATGAATTCCGTGGCTTATTCAGAGCATCTAGGAATATAGTGCATACTTTTTAACCCTCCGCCTTTTTAAATTTAAGAAATACTGCAAAATGCTTCAGCCTTCTGAATTAGGAACTGTGGCTGAATGATTTGTTTATTTTGTCCTGCTCTTTACATGGGCCGTCTGTTTGCTTGTCGGCACTATTCAAGGTGTTGATCCTAAATTGTATTACTTATTGGCCCTGGCTGGAGAGGGCACTACTGTGCTACTGAAAGCATTATGAATCTGTGTAGAGAGGTCTTGCTTTTACATTAGAAGTTTCTTCTGGTGAAACAAAGAGCTTTAATTATAGCGTTACAAAAAGGTATGGGACACTGGAGTTTTGGAAATAACCAGGAACTGTATGTTCTTTTTTTTTTTTTTAACATCTTTATTGGAGTATAATTGCTTTCCAATGGTGTGTTAGTTTCTGCTTTATAACAAAGTGGATCAGCTATATGTATACATATATCCCCATATCCCTTCCCACTTGCGTCTCCCTTCCACCCTCCCTATCCCACCCCTCTAGGTGGTCACAAAGCACCGAGCTGATTTCCCTGTGCTATGCGGCTGCTTCCCACTAGCTATCTATTTTACATTTGGTAGTGTATATAAGTCCATGCCACTCTCTCACTTCGTCTCAGCTTACCCTTCCCCCTCCCCGTGTCCTCAAGTCCATTCCCTACGTCTGTGTTTTTATTCCTCTCTTGCCCCTAGGTTCTTCAGAACCATTTTTTTTTTTTTTTAGATTCCATATATGTGTTAGCATATGGTATTTGTTTTTCTCTTTCTGACTTACTTCACTCTGTATGACAGACTCTAGGTCCATCCACCTCACTACAAATAACTCAATTTCGTTTCTTTTTATGGCTGAGTAATATTCCATTGTATATATGTGCCACATCTTCTTCATCCATTCATCTGTTGATGGACACTTAGGTTGCTTCCATGTCCTGACTATTGTAAATAAAACTGCAATGAACATTGTGGTACATGACTCTTTTTGAATTATGGTTTTCGCAGGGTATATGCCCAGTAATGGGATTGCTGGGTCATATGGTAGTTCTATTTGTAGTTTTTTAAGGAACCTCCATACTGTTCTCCACAGTGGCTGTATCAATTTACATTCCCACCAATAGGGCAAGAGGGTTCTCTTTTCTCCACACCCTCTCTAGCATTTATTGTTTGTAGATTTTTTGATGATGGCCATTCTGACTGGTGTGAGGTGATACCTCATTGTAGTTTGGATTTGCATTTCTCTAATGATTAGTGATGTTGAGCATCCTTTCATGAGTTTGTTGGCAATCTGTATATCTTCTTTGGAGAAATGTCTAATTAGGTCTTCTGCCCATTTTTGGATGGGGTTGTTTGTTGTTTTGATGTTGAGCGGCATGAGCTCCTTGTAAATTTTGGACATTAATCTTTTGTCAGTTGCTTCATTTGCAAATATTTTCTCCCATTCGAAGGGTTGTCCTTTAGTCTTGTTTATGGTTTCCTTAGCTGTGCAAAAGCTTTTAAGTTTCGTTAGGTCCCATTTGTTTATTTTTGTTTTTATTTCCCTTTCCCTAGGATGTGGGTCAAAAAGGATCTTGCTGTGATTTATGGTATAGAGTGTTCTGCCTATGTTTTCCTCTAAGAGTTTGATAGTGTCTGGTCTTACATATAGGTCTTTAATCCATTTTGAGTTTATTTTTATGTACGGTGCTAGGGAGTGTTCTAATTTCCTTCTTTTACATGAGGCTGTCCAGTTTTCCCAGCACCACTTATTGAAGAGGCTGTCTTTTCTCCATTGTATATTCCTGCCTCCTTTATCAAAAGTAAGGTGACCATATGCGTGTGGGTTTATCTCTGGGCTTTCTATCCTGTTCCATTGATCTATATTTCTGTTTTTGTGCCGGTACCATACTGTCTTGATTACTGTAGCTTTGTAGTGTAGTCTGAAGTCCAGGAGCCCGATTCCTCCAGCTCCATTTTTCGTTCTCAAGATTGCTTTGGCTATTCAGGGTCTTTTGTGTTTCCATACAAATTGTGAAATTTTTTGTTCTAGTTTTGTGAAAACTGCCATTGGTAATTTGATAGAAATTGCACTGAATCTGTAGATTGCTTTGGGTAGTACAGTCATTTTCACAATGTTGATTCTTCCAATCGAAGAACATGGTATATCTCTCCATCTGTTCCTATCACCTTTAATTTCTTTCATCAGTGTCTGATTGTTTTCTGCATACAGGTCCTTTGTCTCCTTAGGTAGGTTTATACTTAGGTATTTTATTCTTTTTGTTGCAATGGTAAATGGAAGTGTTTACTGAATTTCTCTTTCAGAGTTTTCATCATTAGTATATAGGAATGCAAGAGATTTCTGTGCATTAATTTTGTATCCTGTTACTTTACCAAATTCATTGATTAGCTCTAGTAGTTTTCTGGTAGAATCTTTAGGATTCTCTATGTATAGTATCGTGTCATCTGCAAACAGTGACAGCTTTGCTTCTTGTTTATCGATTTCGATTCCTTTTTCTTCTCTTATTGCTGTGGCTAAAATTTCCAAAACTATGTTGAATAATAGTGTTGAGAGTGGGCAACCTTGTCTTGTTCCCAATCTTAAGAGGAAATGGTTTCAATTTTTCACCATTGAGAATGATGCTGCCTGTGGTTTGTCATACATGGCCTTTATTATGTTAAGATAAATTCCCTCTGTGCCTACTTTCTGGAGAGTTTTTATGATAAATGGGTACTGAGTTTTGTCCAAAGCTTTTTCTGCATCTATTGAGATGATCATATGGTTTTTCTCCTTCAGTTTGTTAATATGGTGTATCACATTGGTTGATTTGCGTATATTGAAGAATCCTTGCATTCTTGGGATAAACCCCACTTGATTGTGGTGTATGATCCTTTTAATGTGCTGTTGGATTCTGTTTGCTAGTGTTTTGTTGAGGATTTTTACAGCTGTGTTCATCAGTGATACTGGCCTCTAGTTTTCTTTCTTTGTGACATCTTTGTCTGGTTTTGGTATCAGGGTGATGGTGGCCTTGTAGAATGAGTTTGGGAGTGTCCCTCCCTCTGCTATATTTTGCAAGAGTTTGAGAATGATAGGTGTTAGCTCTTCTCTAAGTGTCTGATAGAATTTTCCTGTGAATCCATCTGGTCCTGAGCTTTTGCTTGTTGGAAGATTTTTAATCACAGTCTCAATTTCAGTGCTTGTGATTGGTCTGTTGATATTTTCTATTTCTTCCTGGTTCAGTCTCAAAAGATTGTGCTTTTCTGAGAATTTGTCCATTCCTTCCAGGTTGTCCCTTTATTGGCATATAGTTTCTTGTAGTAATCTTTCATGATCCTTTGTATTTCTGCAGTGTCAGTTGTTACTTCTCCTTTTTCCTTTCTACTTCTGTTGATTTGAGTCTTCTCCCTTTCTTTCTTGATGAGTCTGGCTAATGGTTTATCTATTTTGTTTATCTTCTCAAAGAACCAACTTTTAGTTTTATTGATTTCTGTTATTGTTTCCTTCATTTCTTTTTTATTTATTTCTGATCTGATCTTTATGATTTCTTTCCTTCTGCTAACTTTAGTGTTTCTTTGTTCTTCTTTCTCTAAAAGCTTTAGGTGTAAGGTTAGGTTGTTTATTTGAGATTTTTCTTGTTTCTTGAGGTAGGATTGTATTGCTGTAAACGTCCCTCTTAGAACTGCTTTTGCCGCATCCCATAGGTTTTGGATCCTCGTGTTTTCATTGTCATTTGTTTCTAGGTATTTTTTGATACCCTCTTTGATTTCTTCAGTGATCTCTTGGTTATTAAGTAGTGTATTGTTTAGCCTCCATGTGTTTGTATTTTTTCCAGATATCTTCCTGTAATTGATATCTAGTCTCATAGCGTTGTGGTCAGAAAAGATACTTGATACAATTTCAGTTTTCTTAAATTTACCAAGGCTTGGTTTGTGACCCAATATACGATCTATCCTGGAGAATGTTCCATGAGCACTCAAGAAGAAAGTGTATTCTGTTGTTTTTGGATGTAATGTCCTATAAATATCAATTAAGTCCATCTTATTTAATGTATCATGTAAAGCTTGTGTTTCCTTATTTATTTTCCTTTTGGATGATCTGTCCATTGGTGAAAGTGGGGTGTTAAAATCCCCTCCTATGATTGTGTTACTGTCGATTTCCCCTTTTATGGCTGTTAGCATTTGCCTTATGTATTGAGGTGCTCCTATGTTGGGTGCATAAATATTTACAATTGTTATATCTTCTTGGATTGATCCTTGATCATTATGTAGTGTCCTTTGTTTCTTGTAATAGTCTTTATTTTAAAGTCTATTTTGTCTGATATGAGAATTGTTACTCCAGCTTTCTTTTGATTTCCATTTGCATGGAGTATCTTTTTCCATCCCCTCACTTTCAGTCTGTATGTGTCCCTAGGTCTGAAGTGTGTCTCTTGTGGACAGTATATATACGGGTCTTGTTTTTGTATCCATTGAGCCAGTCTCTGTCTTTTGGTTGGAGCATTTAGTCCATTTACATTTAAGGTAATTATCGATATGTATGTTTCTCTTACCATTTTCTTAATTGTTTTGGGTTTGTTATTGTAGGTCTCTCCCTTCTCTTGTGTTTCCTGCCTAGAGAAATTCCTTTAGCATTTGTTGTAAAGGTGTTTTGGTGGTGCTGAATTCTTTAGCTTTTGCTTGTCTGTTAAGGTTTTAATTTCTCTGTCGAATCTGAGTGAGATCCTTGCTGGGTAGAGTAATCTTGGCTGTATGTTTTTCCCTTTCATCACTTTAAATATGTCCTGCCAGTCCCTTCTGGCTTGCAGAGTTTCTGCTGAAAGATCAGCTGTTAACCTTATGGGGATTCCCTTGTGTGTTATTTTTTCCTTGCTGCTTTTACTATTTTTTCTTTGTATTTAATTTTTTTTTTGTTGAATCAAACATATTCACATGTATTTATTCCACACCATCCCTGAAACCATTTGTTTGGAGTTGGGTAGGACCCCTGCCCTTGCTGTGAGCCTGCAGGGGAGTTATTGGGTAGACTCTTTCAGATTTGACAGTGGCAGGGCAGCAGAAACATGTCTTAGAACTACAAGGTTTTTCAGTCTCCTCAACTTCTGATACTTCTGACCTTTGCACTCTTGAATAACCAGTGGGCAGCATCGTTTACTTTCCCTCCCTTCCTCCCTCTGTCCCTCTGTCCCCCTTTCCCCTGCCTCCTTCCCTACATCCCTTTTCTTTTTTTCTTTTGAAGGCCTGTTCTCCTCTTTCCTGTAACCCTCGCCATCTGTACTCTTCCCGCAGTAACTGCAGAATGTTTCAGTATTGCACTATGCTCCCTCACTCTCATTGATTCTCACCCTGGCCCTCTGAACTGCATCCCCAGAACTGTTTTTGATAGTTTGATTAATATGTGTCTTGGTGTGTTTCTCCTTGGATTTATCCTGTGTGGGACTCTCTGTGCTTCCTGGACTTGATTGACTATTTCATTTCCCATATTAGGGAAGTTTTCAACTATAATCTCTTCAAGTATTTTCTCAGTCCCTTTCTTTCTCTCTTCTTCTTCTGGGACCCCTATAATTCGAATATTGGTGCATTTAACGTTGTCCCAGTGGTGTCTAAGACTGTCCTCAATTCTTTTCATTCCTTTTTCTTTATTCTGCTCTGTGGTAGATATTTCCACTATTTTATCTTTCAGGTTACTTATCCATTCTTCTGCCTCAGTTGTTCTGCTAGTGATTCCTTCTAGAGAATTTTTAATTTCATTTATTGTGTGGTTCATCATTGTTTGTTTGCTCTTTAGTTCTTCTAGGTCCTTGTTAAATGTTTCTTGTATTTTCTCCATTCTATTTCCAAGATTTTGGATCATCTTTACTATCATCACTCTGATTTCTTTTTCAGGTAGACTGCTTATTTCCTATCATTTGTTTCACCTGGTGGGTTTTTACCTTGCTCCTTCATCTGCTGTGTATTTTTCTGTCTTCTCATTTTGCTTAACTTCCTGTGTTTGAGGTCTCCTTTTCGCAGACTGTACGTCCATAGTTCCTGTTGCTTTTGGTGTCTGCCCCCAGTGGGTAAGGTTGTTTCAGTAGGTTGTGTAGGCTTCCTGGTGGAGGGGACTAGTGCCTGTGTTCTGGTGGAGAAGGCTGGATCTTGTCTTTCTGGTGGGCAGGACCACGTCTGGTGGTGTGTTTTGGGGTGTCTGTGACCTTATTATGGTTTTAGGCAGCCTCTCTGCTAATGGGTGGGGTTGTGTTCTTGTCTTGCTAGTTGTTTGGCATGGGGTGTCCCGCACTGGAGCTTGCTGGTCGTTGAGTGGAGCTGGGTCTTAGCGTTGAGATGGAGATCTCTGGGAGAGCTTTTGCCGTTTGATATTACGTGGAGCTGGGAGGTCTCTGGTCGACCAGTGTCCTGAACTTGGATCTCCCACCTCAGAGGCACAGGCCTGACACCCGGCCGGAGCACCAAGTCCCTGTCAGTTGCATGGCTCAGAAGAAAAGGGAGAACAAAAGAATGAAAGAAAGAAAAAAAATAATACAATAAAATAAAGTTATTAAAATAAAAAAATTATTAAAAATAAAAAACTTAAAAAGTAAAAAAAAAAAAAAGAAAAAAAAGAAAGGAAGAAAGAAGAAGAGAGCAACCAAACCAAAAAACAAATCCACCAGTGATCACAAGTGCTAAAAACTATACTAAGAAAAAAAAAAAAATGGACAGACAGAACCCTAGGACAAATGCAAAAAGCAAAGCTATACAGACACAATCACACAAATAAGCATACGCATACATACTCAAAAAGAGAAAAAGGAAAAAAAATTACGTATGTTTTGGGAAGTCTGGGGTCTTCTGCCAGCATTCAGTAGGTGTTCCGTAGGAGTAGTTCCACATGTAGCTGTATTTCTGATATATTTGTGGGCAGGAAGGTGATCTCCACATCTTACTCCTCCGTCATCTTGAAGGTCTCTGTATGTGCATTTTAAAAATTCTTTTTCCTCATTTGCTCAGTTATTTAGCTTTTTATTCATATCTGGCATTTTTCTATTGAAACAACTAATACATAATCAACATTTTATCCATCTGGCTAACAAAATATCTGCTTTGAGGTAGGTACATCACATTTCTGTTTCATCTTGAGTGCTAGGGCTCAATTAATGGCAGCATTTAGCATCATGTGTGTTTTTGTCTACAGGGTAGTATTTTGCTTAATTGAACAGATATTTATGGGACGCATCATATTTCAGCAATTATGTGTATAATGGAGATACGAAAAATGACTGTGGCTTCCAGCTTTGTGAAGGGACACACACGTGTACATATCAACACACACACATTGTTGGTGGAATTCTAAAGATGGCCCTCCTAGGTTCCCATCCCTTGGCTATTCAGTAAACCGTGAATCCAGGCACTAGCGTGAAGGGATTTTGCAGATGTAATTAAAGTCCTAAATCAGTTGACCTTAAGATATGGAGATTATCCAGATGGGCGTGACCCCAGAAGGTGAGCCCTTTAAAAGCAGAGAGGGGCTTCCCTTGTGGCTCAGTGGTTTAGAATCCGCCTGCCAATGCAGAGGACACAGGTTAGGTCCCTGGTCTGGGAAGATGTCACTTGCCGCGGAGCAGCTAAGCCTGTGTGCCACAACTGCTGAGCCTGCGCTCTAGAGCCCGCGAGCCACAACTACTGAGCCCCTGTGCCACAACTAGTGAAGCCCGCACACCTAGAGCCCGTGCTCTGCAACAAGAGAAGCCACCTCAATGAGAAACGTGTGCACCGCAGCGAAGAGTAGCCCCCACTCGCTGGAACTGGAGAAAAGCCCACATGCAGCAACAAAGACCCAACGCTGCCAAAAACAAATTAATTGATTAATTAAAAAAAATAAAAATAAAAAGCAGAGCGTTTTCTCTGGCAGTGGCAAAGGAGGAAGTCAGAGAGATTCAAAGCCTGAGACTTTACTCACCTGGCCATTGCTGGTTCGAAGGTGGAAGAGCCATGTGAAAAGAGGTGTGGACAGCCTCTAGAGGCTGAAAGCAGTTCCCAGCTGACAGCCAGCAAGGGACTGGCCAGTCTTAGAATACCAGGAAACAGAATTTGTCTAACAACCTGAATGAGCACAGAAGTCAATTCTTGCCTAGACCCTCCAGATAAGAGGCCAGTGTAGCCATCACCTTGGTTTTGGCTTTGTGTGAGACTCTAAGCAGAGAACCTAGCTGAGTCATGCTGAACTGCTGACCTACAGAACTGTGAGCTAATATATTGGCCTCATTATGAGCCTCTGCATTTGTGGTAATTTATGTAACAGTAGAAAACTAATACACATACAGATAGGGTGGTCCTCTCCTGTGTGCTAGGAGATGTTAGAGATACCGAATTAATTTCAGTTTTCAGGACACCAAAAAAAAAAGAGTTGGATAACATTATCAGAGTTTTAGATTTACCATCAATATTCTAATTGTACACATGAGAAAATAGAAGTCCAGAGAAGTTATGAGTTTGTCTAAGGTTTTAGAGCTAGCTAGAGGCAGAGCTGGGACAGGCACTCATATCCGGATTCAAGGTTCCGTGTTGTTTCCATTATATCTCACTGTGGTGCGTAATGAATTCTAGCTTTAAATTGGAACCAAAGTGCAAAACCAGATAATGGCAATTACTCTGTCATAATGCCAAATGTAAGGAAGGAAAGGAATAGGACAAAAAGGTAATTTCAGGAGACCATTGTTATTTTTTTCCCTAAAGATTCTAAAGCATGGAATGAAGTATAGTGTACATGCTTGTGACTTGTTTGTAAGCCCGCATAAGAACATTGACTCATTCAGTGGCGTAGTGTTCCCTTCCAAACTGAGCCATGGCTGAACTCTCCCAATGATTCTGCAGTTATTTGATGTATTTTTTTGCTTTAAACACATTTAGCACTTTCTTTTGAACATTCTCAGTGATGGCAGCTGCTTTACCCTTGAGGATTTATTTGATATTGTTTCCAAATAGCTTTGGGGTTGGTTCTAATATGACAAATCAGATTTGGTAATCAGTATGAATAATCTAATGAAAATCAATCTGGGTAATACGTAAGAAAATTGGTCTGGGTAATATAAAAAGAAAATACTGCTATCGTGTATTAAGATGGACTTTCCTATTTGTTTCTTAACTCTAACGGACCATAGTTTTAAAGAAAGTTTAAAAGTCGTTTGCAACAGTGTTCACATGACTGAGGTAAGTACCCAGTTGCTTCTGATAAGTAGTTAAACAGAACATGTGCTTTGGAGAGATGTCTGTCACATAGGAGCTACTCAATAAATGAATGAAATGAGTGGATTAAATATTAGTTATGTAAAGCTCTTACATATAAACCTTATGCATAGTTTGTGCTTAAGCATAGTTTGTTTTTCAAAATGTTATTTTTAGTGGAAGTTAAATTATATGTTCAGGTTTGATGAGTAAGAGTAGCTTCTTGTTTTACTTGAACCCAAGAAATAGAATTCCTTTCTTTGTTGATTTGATGCTGAAGCTGTGTAGAGCCTCTTTGGTGGTGGCCTGACGTGTGTCTGCTCATTATGGGAGGTAGACTGGGCTGTTCTCTGTTTTTGTAACCATCTTTTCCCTCTTTTCCCATGGACCCATGTTAGTGTGGGATCATTCTGGCTTCTCTTGAGTGTGCCAAACTCTCTTTTTTTTTTTTAGATTGAACTATATTTAACATGCTACATTGTGTAAGTTTAAGATGTACAACATACTGATTTGATGTAGTCATACTGCGATATGATGGCCATTGTAACGTTAGCTAACGCCTCTATCACATCACATCATTATCATTTCTTCTAGTGTTGGGAACAATTAAGATTTGCCAAACTCTTTCAACTTGGACTTGATTCCACTTTAGACACAAATATTCATTCATTTATATTACACAGTGAGAAAATAACATCTTTGTTGTCCCCCTCAACTTACATTCTAGTGAGACAGATGAAAAACCATTTTTTCTTATCACAATCTACCTGCTCAGCCTTTCTCACCTGAGTCTGAAATGTGGGCACAGCTCCACCTTGTACACCTGGTGCTTTTTTTGTGTATGTATAGCTGCTGAATTCCTGACTCTGAGGGCCGGCTTCAGCACAGAGAACTCAGTGTCTCCATTCCTTTCGGCCAGTTCTGATGCTTGTGTGATGTCACCATACACTTATTTGTACTTTTGTTTTCCTTCCCTTTATTCGTATTTGGTTCAAGTTATGAAGTGCCTCCGAAGTTTTATATCATTGAGCTCTAAAAGTTAAAACCATTTTTTTAAACAAAGAATGATGGATGTTAAATACATCCTGTAATGCTAACCCAATCAGGCAGGCTTCTGTTAGGGACCAGCATGCATGATTGAGATGAAGGAATGAGACAGCCCTTGACATCCTTTCCTTATGTCTTTGAGAGGTGACCTGACCCAGCATGGGTTTTGCCATTTCCTAAAGGACTTAAAAGACCCTCCTGGCAATCATCACCCCATTCTCCCCACCTACCACCCCCAGTGAATAGAGATTATATTAGAAATAATCATGATGTTAATTATTTTATAATAATAGCTCGTATGTATAGAGATTTTATTTTTTTAACCTAAGGCTAACTGCTTTGTATGAATTAGCTCATTTAATTTTCACAACAATCCTGTGAGGTAATTATAGCTATCATCAGCCCTATGAGATAATAATAACTATTATCAATCCTGTGACTTTAGAGCCCTCATCTTTTGAGTGTATGCTTGTTTCTGACATCACACAAAGTGCTTTATCTGTATTATTTTTCTGGTTCCTCACCACAGCCTTCTGAGTTATTATCCCACCAGTGTATAAGCTCTATGAGGTCAGTGACTTTGTTTTCTTCTTCTGGGCTAAATTCTAAGACAGCAGCTATTATAGTGCCTGGTGTACTTAGTAAATAGTTATTGAGTGAACAAATTTGTAGTTTTTGGATGAGGAAACTGTTAAAGAGAAGTTAAATAATTTGCCCAAGGTCAAGTGGTGAATCTGGGGTTTGCACCCAGGCAAGTATGACTTCAGAGGTGTGATCTTTACCTGTGTTCTATGAGAGTTATTTTTTTGTTAACAGATTTCTGGGATAATGTTAAATTCTGAGGCACAATGTTGCATAATTCCAGGTTTCTGAAATAAAAAAAAGTATAATGTTGTTTTGGAAACTGTGCAAAAATTTATTTTGTAACTGTCGTAAATCATCTCTTAATGGAAAAGCTATGGGTTTAGAAGGACTGATCTTGAAGAAATCATGAAAAATGTGTGTATTGCTTATTTACGGCAAAATAGGAATATATAGGAATATATTAATATGTATGTGAATGTATATGACTATATCAAGATTCTGTGACACACTCAATAATATTTTTAGTCTGTTTAAAGAGGGAAAAATTTAAAGTATAGTTTTAGCAAATTTGCCAGTGTTTTGAATAATTAAATATGGATTTTCAAAACTTATTGATTTTACCACCTACCATTATTCCTAATGCTTTTTTTTCCCTTTCATTTTTTTAATTATTTTTATTTATTTATTTATTTTTTTATTGGGGTATAATTGCTTTACAATGGTGTGTTAGTTTCTGCTTTATAACAGAGTGAATCAGTTATACATATACATATGTTCCCATATCTCTTCCCTCTTTGTCTCCCTCCCTCCCACCCTCCCTATCCCACCCCTCCAGGCAGCCACAAAGAACCGATCTGGTATCCCTGTGCCATGCGGCTGTTTCCCACTGGCTATCTACCTTACGTTTGTTAGTATATATATGTCCATGTCTCTCTCTCGCCCTATCACACCTCACCCTTCCCCCTCCCCATAGCCTCAAGTCTGTTCTCCAGTAGGTCTGTGTCTTTATTCCTGTTTTACCCCTAGGTTCTTCATAACATTTTTCCCCCTTAAATTCCATATATATGTGTTAGCATACGGTATTTGTCCTTCTCTTTCTGACTTACTTCACTCTGTATGACAGACTCTAGATCTATCCACCTCATTACAAATAGCTCAATTTCGTTTCTTTTTATGGCTGAGTAATATTCCATTGTATATATGTGCCACATCTTCTTTATCCATTCATCCGACGACGGGCACTTAGGTTGTTTCCATCTCCGGGCTATTGTAAATAGAGCTGCAATGAACATTTTGGTACATGACTCTTTCTGAATTCTGGTTTCCTCAGGGTATATACCTAGTAGTGGGATTGCTGGGTCATATGGTAGTTCTATTTGTAGTTTTTTAAGGAACCTCCATACTGTTCTCCATAGTGGCTGAACCAATTCACATTCCCACCAGCAGTGCAAGAGTGTTCCCTTTTCTCCACACCCTCTCCAGCATTTATTGTTTCTAGATTTTTTGATGATGGCCATTCTGACTGGTGTGAGATGATATCTCATTGTAGTTTTGATTTGCATTTCTCTAATGATTAATGATGTTGAGCATTCTTTCATGTGTTTGTTGGCAGTCTGTATATCTTCTTTGGAGAAATGTCTATTTAGGTCTTCTGCCCATTTTTGGATTGGGTTGTTTATTTTTTTGTTATTGAGCTGCATGAGCTGCCTGTAAATTTTAGAGATTAATCCTTTGTCAGTTGATTCATTTGCAAATATTTTCTCCCATTCTGAGGGCTGTCTTTTGGTCTTGTTTATGGTTTCCTTTGCTGTGCAAAAGCTTTGAAGTTTCATTAGGTCCCATTTGTTTATTTTTGTTTTTATCTCCATTACTCTAGGAGATGGGTCAAGAAGGATCTTGCTGTGATTTATGTCATAGAGTGTTCTGCCTATGTTTTCCTCTAAGAGTTTGATAGTTTCTGGCCTTACATTTAGGTCTTTAATCCATTTTGAGCTTATTTTTGTGTATGGTGTTAGGGAGTGATCTAATCTCATACTTTTACATGTACCTATCCAATTTTCCCAGCACCACTTATTGAAGAGGCTGTCCTTTCTCCACTGTATATTCCTGCCACCTTTATCAAAGATAAGGTGACCATATGTGCATGGGTTTATCTCTGGGCTTTCTATCCTATTCCATTGATCTATCTTTCTGTTTTTGTGCCAGTACCATACTGTCTTGATTACTGTAGCTTTGTAGTATAGTCTGAAGTCAGGCAGCCTGATTCCTCCAGCTCCATTTTTTGTTCTCAAGATTGCTTTGGCTATTCGGGGTCTTTTGTGTTTCCATACAAATTGTGAAATTTTTTGTTCTAGTTCTGTGAAAAATGCCAGTGGTAGTTTGATAGGGATTGCATTGAATCTATAGATTGCTTTGGGAAGTAGAGTCATTTTCACAATGTTGATTCTTCCAATCCAAGAACATGGTATATCTCTCCATCTGTTTGTATCATCTTTAATTTCTTTCATCAGTGTCTTATAATTTTCTGCATACAGGTCTTTTGTCTCCTTAGGTAGGTTTATTCCTAGATATTTTATTCTTTTTGTTGCAATGGTAAATGGGAGTGTTTTCTTGATTTCACTTTCAGATTTTTCATCATTAGTATATAGGAATGCCAGAGATTTCTGTGCATTAATTTTGTATCCTGCTACTTTACCAAATTCATTGATTAGCTCTAGTAGTTTTCTGGTAGCATCTTTAGGATTCTCTATGTAGAGTATCATGTCATCTGCAAACAGTGACAGCTTTACTTCTTCTTTTCCGATTTGGATTCCTTTTATTTCCTTTTCTTCTCTGATTGCTGTGGCTAAAACTTCCAAAACTATGTTGAATAAGAGTGGTGAGAGTGGGCAACCTTGTCTTGTTCCTGACCTTAGTGGAAATGCTTTCAGTTTTTCGCCATTGAGGATGATGTTGGCTGTGGGCTTGTCATATACGGCCTTTATTATATTGAGGAAAGTTCCCTCTACACCTACTTTCTGCAGGGTTTTTATCATAAATGGGTGTTGAATTTTGTCAAAAGCTTTCTCTGCATCTATTGAGATGATCATATGGTTTTTCTCCTTCAATTTGTTAATATGGTTAATCACATTGATAGATTTGCGTATATTGAAGAATCCTTGCATTCCTGGAATAAACCCCACTTGATCATGGTGTATGATCCTTTTAATGTGCTGTTGGATTCTGTTTGCTAGTATTTTGTTGAGGATTTTTGCATCTATGTTCATCAGTGATATTGGCCTGTAGTTTTCTTTCTTTGTGACATCCTTGTCTGGTTTTGGTATCAAGGTGATGGTGGCCTCGTAGAATGAGTTTGGGAGTGTTCCTCCCTCTGCTATATTTTGGAAGAGTTTGAGAAGAATAGGTGTTAGCTCTTCTCTAAATGTTTGATAGAATTCGCCTGTGAAGCCATCTGGTCCTGGGCTTTTGTTTGTTGGAAGATTTTTAATCACAGTTTCAATTTCAGTGTTTGTGATTGGTCTGTTCATATTTTCTATTTCTTCCTGATTCAGTCTTGGCAGTTTGTGCATTTCTAAGAATTTGTCCATTTCTTCCAGATTGTCCATTTTATTGGCATAGAGTTGCTTGTAGTAATCCCTCATGATTTTTTGTATTTCTGCAGTGTCAGTTGTTACTTCTCCTTTTTCATTTCTGATTCTATTGATTTGAGTCTTCTCCCTTATTTTCTTGATGAGTCTGGCTAATGGTTTATCAATTTTGTTAATCTTCTCAAAGAACCAGCTTTTAGTTTTATTGATCTTTGCTATTGTTTCCTTCATTTCTTTTTCATTTATTTCTGATCTGATTTTTATGATTTCTTTCCTTCTGCTAACTCTGGGGTTTTTTTGTTCTTCTTTCTCTAATTGCTTGAGGTGCAAGGTTAGGTTGTTTATTCGAGATGTTTCCTGCTTCTTAAGGTGGGCTTGTATTGCTATAAACTTCCCTCTTAGAACTGCTTTTGCTGCATCCCATAGGTTTTGGGTCGTTGTATCTCCATTGTCATTTGTTTCTAGGTATTTTTTAATTTCCTCTTTGATTTCTTCAGTGATCACTTCGTTACTAAGTAGTGTATTGTTTAGCCTCCATGTGTTTGTATTTTTTACTGCTCTTTTCCTATAATTGATATCTAATCTCATGGCGTTGTGGTCGGAAAAGATACTTGATATAATTTCAATTTTCTTAAATTTACCAAGGCTTGATTTGTGACCCAAGATATGATCTATCCTGGAGAATGTTCCATGAGCACTTGAGAAAAATGTGTATTCTGTTGTTTTTGGATGGAGTGTCCTATAAATATCAATTAAGTCCATCCTGTTTAATGTATCATTTAAAGCTTGTGTTTCCTTATTTATTTTCATTTTGGATGATCTGTCCATTGGTGAAAGTGGGGTGTTGAAGTCCCCTACTATGAATGTGTTACTGTCGATTTCCCCTTTTATGGCTGCTAGTTTTTGCCTTATGTATTGAGGTGCTCCTATGTTGGGTGCATAAATATTTACAATTGTTATATCTTCTTCTTGGATCGATCCCTTAATCATTATGTAGTGTCCTTCTTTGTCTCTTCTGATAG
The DNA here is from genome assembly GCF_000442215.2 of Lipotes vexillifer. NCBI lineage: Eukaryota > Metazoa > Chordata > Mammalia > Artiodactyla > Lipotidae > Lipotes > Lipotes vexillifer. The sequence continues at coordinate 591,139 of NW_006788426.1, read as the reverse complement.
TCCTTATTTTAAAGTCTATTTTGTCTGATATGAGAATTGCTACTCCAGCTTTCTTTTGGTTTCCATTTGCATGGAATATCTTTTTCCATCCCCTTACTTTCAGTCTGTATGTGTCTCTAGGTCTGAAGTGGGTCTCTTGTAGACAGCATATATATGGGTCTTGTTTTTGTATCCATTCAGCCAATCTGTGTCTTTTGGTGGGAGCATTTAGTCCATTTACATTTAAGGTAATTATCGATATGTATGTTCCTATTCCCATTTTCTAAATTGTTTTGGGTTCGTTATTATAGGACTTTTCCTTCTCTTGTGTTTTTGTCTAGAGAAGTTCCTTTAGCATTTGTTGTAAAGCTGGTTTGGTGGTGCTGAACTCTCTCAGCTTTTGCTTGTCTGTAAAGGTTTTAATTTCTCCATCAAATCTGAATGAGATCCTTGCTGGGTAGAGTAATCTTGGTTGCAGGTTTTTCTCCTTCATCACTTTCAGTATGTCCTGCCACTCCCTTCTGGCTTGTAGAGTTTCTGCTGAGAGATCAGCTGTTAACCTTATGGGGATTCCCTTGTGTGTTATTTGTTGTTTTTCCCTTGCTGCTTTTAATATGCTTTCTTTGTATTTAGTTTTTGACAGTTTGATTAATATGTGTCTTGGCGTATTTCTCCTTGAATTTATCCTGTATGGGACTCTCTGTGCTTCCTGGACTTGATTAACGATTTCCTTTCCCATATTAGGGAAGTTTTCAACTATAATCTCTTCAAATATTTTCTCAGTCCCTTTCTTTTTCTCTTCTTCTTCTGGAACCCCTATAATTCGAATGTTGGTGCGTTTAATGTTGTCCCAGAGGTCTCTGAGACTGTCCTCAGTTCTTTTCATTCTTTTTTCTTTATTCTGCTCTGCAGTAGTTATTTCCACTATTTTATCTTCCAGGTCACTTATCCGTTCTTCTGCCTCATTTATTCTGCTATTGATCCCATCTAGAGTATTTTTCATTTCATTTATTGTGTTGTTCATCATTGTCTGTTTCATCTTTATTTCTTCTAGGTCCTTGTTAACTGCTTCTTGCATTTTGTCCATTCTATTTCCAAGATTTTGGATCATCTTTACTATCATTATTCTGAACTCTTTTTCAGGTAGACTGCCTATTTCCTCTTCATTTGTTAGGTCTGGTGGGTTTTTATCCTGCTCCTTCATCTGCTGTGTGTTTTTCTGTCTTCTCATTTTGCTTATCTTACTGTGATTGGGTTCACCTTTTTGCAGGCTGCAAGTTCGTAGCTCCCGTTGTTTTTGATGTCTGTCTCCAGTGGCTAAGGTTGGTTCAGTGCGTTGTGTAGGCTTCCTGGTGGAGGGGACTAGTGGCTGTGTTGTGGTGTATGAGGCTAGATCTTGTCTCTCTAGTGGGCAGGTCCACGTCTGGTGGTGTGTTTTGGGGTGTCTGTGGACTTATTATGATTTTAGGCAGCCTCTCTGCTAGTGGGTGGGGTTGTGTTCCTGTTTTGCTATATGGTTGGCATAGGTTGTCCAGCACTGTAGCTTGCTGGTCGTTGAGCGAAGCTGGGTGCTGGTGTTGAGATGGAGATCTCTGGGAGATTTTCGCCGTTTGATATTATGTGGGGCTGGGAGGTCTCTTCTTGACGAGTGTTCTGAAGTTGGCTCTCCCACCTCAGAGGCAGAGTCCTGACTCCTGGCTGGAGCAGCAAGAGCCTTTCATCCACTCGGCTCAGAATAAAAGGGAGAGAAAGTAGAGAGAATTAGTATAAGTAGGAGGAAATAGGAAAGAAAGAAAGAAAGAAAGAAAGAGAGGAGGGAAGGAAGGAAGGAGGGAAGGAAGAAAGAAAGAAAGAAGAAAAGAAAGGAAGAAGGCAAGAAGGAAAGAAAGGAGGGAGGGAGGGAGGAGGGAAGGAAGGAAGGAATGAGGGAAGGAAGGAAAAAATACAGAAAGAAAGAAGATACAGTAAAATAAAATAAAGTATAATAAAGTTATTGAATTAAAAAAATAATTATTTAGAGGAAAAAAAAAAGGGAAGGATAGAACCTTAGGACAAATGGTGGAAGCAAAGTTATAGAGACAAAATCTTACATAGAAGCATACACATATACCCTCACAAAAAGAGGTAAAGTGGAAAAAATCATAAAACTTGCTCTCCAAGTCCACCTCCTCAATTTGGGACGATTCGTTGTCTCAAAAAGGGAAGGAAGGAAGGAAAGATAGAAAGAAGGTAAAGTATAACAGAGTTCTTTAAATTAAAATTAATTATTAAGAAAAAAATTAAAAAAAAAAATGGTCGGATAGAACGCTGGGACAAATGGTGGAAGCAAACCTATACAGACAAGATCTCACACAGAAGCATACACATACACATTCACAAAAAGAGGAAAAGGGGAAAAAATCATAGATCTTGCTCTAGAAGTCCGCCTCCTCAATTTGGGATGATTCGCTGTCTATTCATGTATTCCACAGAGGCAGGGTACATCAAATTGATTGTGTAGCTTTAATCCGCTGTTTCTGAGGCTGCTGGGAGAGATTTCCCTTTTTCTTCTTTGTTCTCACAGCTCACAGGGGCTCAGCTTTCGACTTGGCCCTGCCTCTGCGTGTAGGTCGCTGGAGGGCGTCTGCTTTTTGCTCAGACAGGACGGCGTTAAAGGAGCCGCTGACTCGGCCAAAAAAAAAAAAAAAAAATTAGAAAAAGAATAAAGGAAAGAAGAAGTTTTGTAAAAGCAAAAAGACCAACCATGTGTAAACATTCTTTAAATGATTTCCTCATTTGTGGCTTTACTGAGTGTAGGGTTAAAGTTTAAAAGTAAATACGATGTTATTATAACAAGTGTTTACAACTAGTTTTATGTATTGGCCACTGTTTTATATATTGAGTGGCTTAGTAATTTTAACTGGAGGAAACTGACTAGGAAAATAGTCATTCATTTCTGTTTGCTGAATTGAGAAGAATCTATAAAAAACGGAAACTTCAAGAGCTCATTTCTTTTAAAGAAGGTTTGAAAACTTTACACATAACTTCTGAAATTTAGGCCTCTCATGTGAGACAGCCAAAGGCATAATACATTCTCTGTGAGACCCGACTGATTGTGTGTAAAGCTGTTCAAATTTTCAAAGGGCTTCTAAAATGCATTTCTAGTTTTTAGATGTAAAAGTTAATTGATTTCAAATGTCAGCCTGTGTCTTGTGTCGATGAAACTGTTTGGCCCTCCTAGGAAAATATAGGTAAAAATAAATTGTACTATATTAATTAGAACAGCTTGATGGAATTAGAGCCATCATTGAGCAGATTCTCTCAGGAGTCTTAGTAGGTCATGTTTTGCCAAGGCATTGGGACATGCTGGAATCCTACAGTCACGTTTGTGAAAGGGACAAATGGAGATGTCACCAGAATGAGGAGATTGAGATTTATGCCTGGAGTCCACCTGTTTTTCCAGGAGATACACCAAGAGAATGACATCTGCTCATATTTCCATTATTCTGCCTTTTGTTTATCAGATAAATGGAGAGATGATTGAGAAACTAAGGCATTTCTTTGACAGTAGTAATCAAGAGTAATTGCATTGTTTTAAACACACTCCTTTCATAGTGGCTTCTAAAAACAAATATTGTTATTGATTTTCTCACCAGTAGTTTAATTCACTGAGTTCAGAAAACTGTTATAAAACAAAAAACAAAAACCCATGGGGCATTAGGCTTAGCAACTTTGTATTATAAGAAACGGAAGGCCCTCAGTTAAAACAATAGATAGGCTTTGCTAATTTATTTGTAGAACAAAGCTTTGTAAATTACGTATTTGGATTGTAGTAGAGATACTTTTAAAAAGTACTTCAGCTGAGTCAGCTCCTGTAATGCTGTATCATTTTGGAAAGTAAAAAAGCACTCCTGAATTTATGTGGCCTGGAAGTTGGATTTTCTTGTATTTGATTTTCTCAAAGTACAGTACAATTGCACTCATCTCCTTGTGAACAGGAATGTTTGAGGATGGGTTAAATGAGCTATAGAAAGCATCCCAGAAAAAAATGTCATGTGAGGCATAATTATTTTCCAAGTACTATCTGTAAGCAGTTTTCACAAATCAAAGCTTCCTCGAAATAAGAGATTACAATCAAAGTTCATCTGTACACTATTGCATTTGGAGTGCCTACCAACATTCCAACTTGCAGTCACTTTGAGGAGAAAATTCTTCAGATTCATCATTGTTGTAAGCCAGTGTAATTTAAATTCTGATTACAGAGGCGTCCTTAGGCAGGTAAGTTGAGCTGCTCAGTGCCTCTGTTCTTCCTTTGTTCTTTTAAGGTTTGGAGCAGTGGTTGATTATGGTGGGTATCTATTGTTTGTGCTTCTCCAGCATCAACATCAGTTTCCCTTTCTCCTCCTTATAGTATCTGGAATTTCATTTGGGAAACCTCTCCTCGTATATTCTGTGTAGTTCAAGAGGGGCTACCTGCACCCCTCCCCTTGCTATGATGGACAAGGGACCCATCCACTGCCCACAGAGACTAATTGATGGCTAAGTAACCAATATTGGTCAAGTGAGACTCAATTCTTGGACTTTCTGTTGCAATTTTTGGAAAGGAGACTTTAACTTTTTTCCCTGGAATTTCTTAGCAAGAGAGTCTGGTGTTGGTGGGAGCTCCCATCATTCCTGAGGGGAAGGCAGAGCTTGAGCTGGAAATACAGACTCCTGATAGCTCATTCTGAATATCTTATCAGTTATGTGAGCCAATGAATTCTCTCTCTCTCTTTTTTTTTTTTGTAAACCAGTTTGAGTTGGGTTTCTGTCCCTTGTACCCCAAATAGACCTAACTGATTCACTCTTATTAATTTAATGTTGGATCCGCCTTCATCCTCAAAACTAACTTGGTGTATGTATTGTCAACTGAAGAAAAATGCACAACCTTAAAGGTGCAAATTGTGTTTTATTCAGTACCTTACTGAAGACTATAGCCTGGGAGATTACCTCTTAGATAGCTCTGAGGAACTGTTCCAAAGAGGTAAGGGAGGGCTTCCCTGGTGGCGCAGTGGTTGAGAGTCTGCCTGCCGATGCAGAAGACACAGGTTCGTGCCCCGGTCCGGGAAGATCCCACATGCCGCGGAGCGGCTGGGCCCGTGAGCCATGGCCGCTGAGCCTGCGCGTCCGGAGCCTGTGCTCCGCAATGGGAGAGGCCACAACAGTGAGAGGGCCGCGTACCGCAAAAAAAACCCAAAAAAAAACAGAAAAAACAAAGAGGAAAGGGAGAAGCCAGGATATACAGGAGTTTTTGCTGGAAAAAACCCCCCAAAAAGTAAAAAAAAAACAACAACATAAAGAACAAAAAAATGTAGTTGAACATCAAAAGATTACTGCTAGTCACAAAAACAGACATCTCAAGTTAATGATTTTATTGCTTTTCTATGTATGCAATAGTCTGGACTCATTGAAATTATTCCTTAGATATGCATCTTAACTCTCTAGGGCCAGTATACTGTTTTTTTTTTTTTTTTTGGTCAGTAATTTAATTTTTCTTAAAAAATAAAAATGTGTTTTTTTTATTACAATACAAAAAGTAAATTACTAAAGTTAAAATGGCATAATAGAGAAAACCAAAACTCTTACATCCATGCTCACAAGTGACACAGGTGGCCTTTGTCTAGTTTGGGAGACAGGGTTACAGTAGCTCATAAAATGAGTGGAGGAAACATTTCCTCTTCTATTCTGCAAAGTAAGTTGTGTAAGAGTGGAATTACTTGTTCTTTGAATGTGTGGTAAAGTTATCTCTAAAACTACCTAGTCACAGCTTTATCATTTCCTTATATTTTCTTTGTTTTTTTGTCTTATTTTTCTAACTTCTTAGGTTGGACGCTTGGTATATTTTCTCTATGTACTAATAAAAGTATGTAAGATTATAAAAAAATTGAACAACCCAGCCCTCCATGTCCCTCCCATCTATAATGATTTACAATTCCAGGACTTTGAGGTATATGACACACTTCTGAGGACAGAGTAGTCCTTGATTAACAAGAGTAGGTGGGTTATTAGTCTGTGTCAAAAAGTTAAGGGGAAACCCTGTATTTTCTTTATAAAAGAAGAGGTTGGGTGTGCTTGGGAGCAATCATCCTGCCAGTAAAGCTGCGGGAGGATTTCACCTTACTGATGTGGCCTTGCTGTTTTTGGCAGGTATTACTGCTTCCAGATTTGGTCACAGCATGGGACAAAGGGATATACAGACCTCCTTCCTGGCTTTGAATAATTAGCTCCAGCGTAGTAGTATCCTGAACAGTGATGGGGTATAAACAAAGCAAGCAGATAGAGAACCTGGAGAGATTTGGCTTTGGGGAATTATTTAGCAATCATCACCTGCTCCGGTGAATGTGGAAAAATTTGTGGATTTTGATAGCATTTTCCTTTGGCCTAACAGCATTTGTTTTTTTTGTTGAAGGGAATCAACCACATAGCAGAAGTGATAGCCCTACTGCTTGTACACACAGATGGGCAACTAGCAATCCAAATATCACACTGTTATAAGAGGATTCATGCAAATGGCTCTAACTTAGCCCTTTGTCTTCAAGGGCTTTTTCCTTCCTGTGAAGAAAATTTGAATCCTTGTGTTAGCAGTGGTAATAAAAACATTGCTATTTTAGAAGCTTTATTTTACTTAAAACCTTGTGTTTTTTAGTCCAGGTTCTTTTCCTAAAACAAACCCTGATTTCCAGGGATAAAAAGAAAACGCATGACAAACCCTAAATCTTCTCAGTTTTGTCCTGGCTTACAGTATGTAGATGACCTTAACTTTATCTAATATAGGTATGTTCCTGCAAAGTTGAAAATAAGTCGATCCCATTTTCCACATAGTTGAAGAGCTTGCAGTTTCAGTAATTTTACTGGGACTCTATTAGGAAGCCAGTGAGAGCCTCCTCTAGTGAAAGTTGGGACATGCTTAGCAGTGGTTGTCTCTGGGTATCCACTGGGGATTGGTTCTAGGACCCCAGATGCTCAAGTCTCTTATATAAAATGATGTAATATGTGCATATAACCTACACACATCTTCCCTTATACTGTATGTTAAATCATCTCTAGATTACTTATAATACCTAATACAATGTAAATGCTACGTCAATAGTTGCCATTGTGGGGCAAAATCAAGTTTTGCTTTTTTGGAACTTTCTGGAATTTTTTTTTTTTTAAATATTTTCAATGCACAGTTGATTGAATCCACAGATGCAGAACCTGCGGATATGGAGGGCTGATTTTATTACTCTGTTATTTGTTGTGATGTACTTTGTTCATTTGGTTCATTGCTTCATTTGTGTAATTGCCTTCTCTGGCAATTTGCTCATGAATACAAATCTCTTTAAAATATTAATATTTGATTAAGTGTGCTTGAATGTTTACAGAGTTTTTCATATAAATTGCCTCGCCTTCTTTATAGCAACGTTGAGGGGCCAGCGGTTTATTAATGTTTCTGTCAGTCAGTTCACTGAAGAGCAATTTGAGGCTCTACAAAGGTTAGGAAATGTACTCAGTGCTAGGAATCCAACTTGTACAGTGCTTATTATCATAGTTCCTGCAGGAATAAGGTTGCTCTCCAAACCAAGAAAATATTTATTAATGATTTGTCATTAATAAATGACTCCTTATTCATGGATCCCTCTCTGCTTAATCCTACCAGCATCTCTGCTCTTTGGCATCAAGTCGATAAGTTTTCTGCTATCTTCTGTGAACATCTCAAAATCGCATGCAGGTGCAATGCAAAATGAACACAAATTAGACACCTTGCAAAGTATTTGGGATTCCATGAAGTTAGTGGAAGTGGCTCAGTAAGATCTGAGTTAACACGTAAACCCATAGATAAATGGGGGTATAACAGGATTGGATCAGGCAATTATCACTATGGATATGACAAGAGAGACCCCTCAAAAGAGTATGATTGAAATATCAAAGGATTAGTCAGTAGTCTCTAGAAGATCCAAATTCTTGACTACTTGGGCAGAAATAGTGTTTTCTAAGATTTTACTGTAATGTAAAGTAAGACTTGTATGGTACTGTTGTCACTTTAAAAAATACAAATTTTAATAGTTAAGCAACAAGGATATACTATATAGCACAGGGAATTATAGCCATTATCTTGTAATAATCCATAATGGAATATAATCTACAAAAATACTGAATCTACAAAAATACTGAATCAATGTGCTGTACACTTGAAACTAACACAATATTATAAATCAACTATATTTCAATAAAAATACAAATTTTACATTATTTTATATTCCTTACAAAGGAATATAGTAAAATATGTTTAATTACTGCACCCAAATCCCATATTTCTGCTTTCACCAGGAAGAAAACCCCATCCAGAATTTTGTGTTTATTCTTCTGCTGTTTTTTCAAAAGTAGTTTTATTATGTATGTGTATATCTCTCTATTTACATTTTTCTGGTTTTGAGCTTTATAAAAATGATATTGAGCTCTATAAAGCCTTTTGTCATTTGCTTTTTAAAAACTCAATGTAATATTTAAAAAATTCATCATTGTTGTGATACGTGACTCTCTTACTGATTTATACTCCTGTATAATATTCTGCAATATTACTGACAGTACTAAGATTTGGTATGGATCCGTGGGAATTCATATATTTACAAGTGTGAGTATAAATTGGTATAAAACTTTGAAAAACAACTTAGCATTAACTTATTAAACTATTTGTATAGTTTCCTTCCTAGGTATAGATCCTAGATCTAGAATGATAAATTTGAATTATAAATTTTATAAAGTTATCCATGACAGTGTTAATAAGTGTTATAAGTGTAGTATAGAAGGTAAGATGTGTGACTTATAACTAATATTGTTAATGTGAAAATAAAACTGTGAAATAATTATTTTCTATGCAAACATCAATTTAAACTCAAAGCATATTATCCCTTATAGTAAAAATAGATTTTAACAATAATAAAACACTGAAGATTAAGGTAATTTTGGTTAGTTTAGCATTATTTGATGTAAATATATATCCAGTAGAGCTCCCCATCTGCTAAATATTTACCATGAACTTGACTTGAGAAATGCAAACCGTTGTATAAGATGTCACTGTAGGAGATAGCGTAGCCATAAGGGATGAATCCTGGGTTGGGTGTCAAGAACTGGAATCTATACAAGTGCTTCACCTCTCAAGCCACATCTGATCTTAACCTCTTAACATCAGTTTCATCATTGGTAAAACAGGCGTGATGATATTAGACTTGCTTCCATGGCTGTATGTCAGTTAAGTGAAATAGAATATGGGAAAATTCCTTTAGTGATAAAGTACTGTGTAAACCACTTGCTAGTATTGTTACCATCACCGTTGTTCGAAGAACCCTGCTTTAGGAAGCAAATCCAGATCACGTATTTTGAACATTTACATCAAGAGAATATGTCTCAGTGGCCTGGCGTATATTGAAACAGGCTTCTTTAAAGAATGCCTTGAACCCTGCTTAATACCTAATCTTGCTTTTATTTTGTTACATAAAATGAGCAAGAAGCTGTCTTAAGAATTTAAAGTAACTTTTCCTCCTTCAAATGGATTTTTTTAAACTTATCTTAGGGCTTCCCTGGTGGCGCAGTGGTTGAGGGTCCGCCTTCTGATGCAGGGGACACGGGTTCGTGTCCCGGTCCGGGAAGATCCCACACGCCGCAGAGCGGCTGGGCCCATGAGCCATGGCCGCTGAGTCTGCGCGTCCAGAGCCTGTGCTCCGCAATGGGAGAGGCCACAGCAGTGAGAGGCCCGCGTACCACAAAACAAACAAACAAAAATAACATATTAAAAGAGAGATAAGATTCCATTGTAAATTTTGAATAATTCTTGCTCTTTAGGGAAAAAAGTCCCAAGGATTATACAAAAACACTTTTATGTAATGAGAATGTACTGTAATATTGAAATCTTGATCCTATGTGTCAGTAGCTATCTGATGTGATTAGTATGTAAGCACTGAGTTCTACTCAAGTACTGGGAAAATTCCAGTACTTGATTGATATATTATAAACTTTGTTAATAATAATTTAAAAATCTTACTGTGTGAAAAACTGGAAATATAAAAAGTTAAAAAAAATTGACAAATTTTCCAAACTCTGGTAACAAATAAGAACCATGCCCTTTTATAGATGTCAGCCCCAAAACTAGTTTTAAATTCTAAATGACTTATAAATGTCAACTCCAGTTAATGCTTGGGTGAATGAATGCCTGTGGATTAGAAACCTGGGAGTTGATAGATAAAGTGATTTAGATGAATGTGAGGGTGTTTAAACTTTTGGTGCTCCTATAAGCTAAATGCAAACAGTATTTTAAAAGATTTTGGGGTACTTCACTAACCTAATTTTTAGAGAAGTATATCTAAAATAACTATATGGTGAATGGTGATGCCACTGGATTATTTCTTATGTTTTGTCCTTTCCTAACTCTAATTTCTTCATTATTCAAGTCATTCTATCACTTCTGTCCAAAGTCAGGTCTCAGAATTAGAAAAACAAATTATCAACCAAGTAAATTTGGGACATAACTAATTTATATTAAAAAAAACTCAAAAAAAATCTAGGTTTTCTAGTTATTCTAAAATATGTAGTCAGCATTTTTGAGGTGTTCTCATTTAGTTGAATCTCTACACAGATATTTGTAGCATCTTCCTAGCAAGATTTCTGACATCATTTGGCATTATCTTTTCATTTGCACCCAGTGTACAAAAACACACAAATGCATATTCTCAGATTTTCATTCAATAACTATATTTTCTTAGCTTTAGGAGAATATTAAATCATCTACTAAAATTATTCCTCACTGGGCTTTAGCTTGCACTGTGCCCCAGGTTTCTTTGGAGAGCCTTCAATGGCAAATTGGTAGTTTGAAGTCCAGGATTCACCTATAAAAGGGACATCTTAGTTTGAGGATACAGTACAGGGAGCAGGAAGGAACGTGGGTTTTTGTCTCAGGAAGATGAGTTCAGGTTTTATCCTTGCCACTTAAGCAGCAATGTGATCTTGATTAAGTTTGGTAACTTCTCTGAGTCTCCATTTTCTAACCTCTGACAGAGGGAGTGTAGTTTTCACTGTACTAAATGTTAAAGGAGATGCTGATACAAAGTGCTTACCTGTCTGCCTGGCATGTCATGATGCTCGGTAATGATTCATGAGGCATGCCACCTGATCAGGTAGGAGAAATTGCAGAGCAGTGAGGGGTGGGGACAAGTATTATGTTGGCTGAAATGGAGATGGTTCAACAGGTAGAAACTTTCAGTCCAAGCTGTGGCCACCCCATTCTCAGATTCAAATAAGTATTAACTTGAATCCCTGTCCAACATAGGTTGGAAATTCCCTGTGACCTTACTGTCTGTAGCCTTCATAGAAGGCTCGCATTTTCCTGGTTGCTGCCAACTCTAAGTTTCTGCTTTTGCTGTGATCTGGATCGCATTACACATTGTATCTCCTACTTGTGGTGTCTCTTTCCCACCCCCTGGCAACCCGCTTAGGTGAAGTGTTCTCTTTATTTCCCAGACCCCTGCTGATGTTAGTGCTCTGGACCTAGACTTAAATGAAGGTTTGATGTGAGCAAGGGTGTTTACAGTACAACGCAGCAACAACTTAAAACGGACCCTTAGAAATATCAGTCTTTTAAAGCCCCTCAGTGATTACTGCTCGGGGAAATGTTCATTCATTGCTTCTTTTGGTTGTACTCAGGGACTGGCCATCTACCAGATTTCTGGCCGTCTTCTCTCTCCTGGTGATCTCATTCATCCTCATTTTCCCAAATGCTTGTGCAGGGCTACCTCAGAGCTCTTTAAGTATTTTGTCACAAAGCATCCTGGTCTTCACCACATAAATAACACTGGCCTTATTCCCCAAACACTGTCCTGAGGGGAATGCTGTGGCCACTTAACCTCTTTATTTCCTTTGATAAGACTTGAGAGATTGAATAGAAGGGACAAAGAAGAAAGAGTCAACAATGGGTACAGAATTTCTAGACTGGGGGTTGAGAAGAATAGTATTGCCTGCAATGCAAAGGGATAACTGGTAAAGCAAACTGACATGGTATCTGAATATTCAGGAAGTCTTTGCCATGTTGGACAGTTTCATCAGGCTAGATTTAGAATACATAATTATCTTTATAAGAAGTAGGTGAAAAATGCAACTTCGGAATGGCGGATAGCTGCAAAGCCTATTTGCTGTTAATTGTGGTTCCTCTAAGAAGGAAATGAAGTGCAGGAACTAAGTCAAAACAGTATAACAAGAGTGATCAGTCACCGGGCAGATGTTTGTCTGCTCTTCCTGGCTTAAATAAGGATCATCACAGGAGTTGGCACTGAGTCTACACCACCTTTTTTCTTTGGGGCTTTTATTTGTTGAAAAACAGGAAGCTGGGAGAGACATAGTAACTTGGTTGGGATTCTTCCCAGCAATAGGAGTGTGTAGTCACAGATAAGAATACACGTTTGTCCGGATGTTCCAGGAAGCCTACAGTGTAAAGTGTACAGCCCGAAGGCAGAAGGAGGGGATCGGAGAACATCTGAACCCTCCTCAGCCCTGTGATGTAGGAAACTAGTGGAAGGCTGGAGCATTTTCTGCATCAGCACTGAAAGCCCAGACACAGAGAAACTTCTAAGCCTTCATGATCCAAAGCAGCAAGAGGCTTTTAACTCTAAAGCTGTCACAGAGTCCTAGGCCACCAGAACCTGGGCCAGGACCTGAAGCTCTTTTAGCTTGGCTTACAGTGCTAGTCTGCATCCAAAGGAAACCTCACCCCAAAGAATCCCTGTCTATCATATTGAGCTCAATGATATTGAGACCCACTGAATTCGTGAACATTTTACAGTGTTTGCAATTAAAAATCTGAAAAATCTTGTTTGATAATCTCTTTTTTGAGTGCTTTCTTTTGCTAGTTAGATTCTTTCTAACTTTTCTTCCATTCTTTTTTTTTTGACAAATACTTTTTGAGCCCCACTGATATGACCAGGATGAGAAAATAGTGAATACGATGACAGGGTACCTGCTTTAGGAAGCTAATAATCTACCTGGAGGAAGGAGGGAACACCTAACATGCTCTCTGACACAGACTAAATTTTAATACATATTTATTGAATGAATGATTAAATACCATGATACAGAAAGGTGCTGTGAGTATGTGGGCAAAGTGTGGTCTTTCAACAAAGTGTCCTTGAGCGTTTATGCCTCTTTACTGTTGTTTCACTGGGGTTTTGTGAGAGAGCAGAGGTAAATAATGTGTTTTCACTTTGCTGTCTTTAACAAACAGCCTCCATTAAAATAAAAAAATACATACACACATATCTATTTTTCTACCTTCACGTGTTGATGTAAAAACTATGCTAATAATTTTCCTATAACTAAATGAATATTGTACCTGAGACTAAAACCAACAGAAGTACAGGGTGATATATTAATACATTGCTAGAGTCTGTTGCAAGTGGTTTTTGTATTTGTTTTCATGAGTGAGATCAGACTGTGGTTTTCTTTTTTTAAGCCGTATGTGTCAGGATTATGCTAGCATCATAAAACCATTTGGGAAGTTTTTATGTTCTCTGAAACGTTTTATATGACACGAGTATGTGTCCCTTGGGTTTGTATGCATTTATCTATGTAACCTTCTTGGCTTGGTGCTCCTCAGAAGGTATTTCATTGACAGCTTTTTACTGCTTTTGTGGCTATTGATCTGTTCAGTTTTATTTTTCTTCTTTAATCATTCATTTTTTTCTTTTTTTCCTGGAGAGTAATTTATGTCTTTGAGTGTTTAACATTTATTAGGATAAAATGGTGAATAGTGTTTTCTTATACCTTGAGATATCCTTGCCATATTTTTGTCTGTGTCCTTTTTATTGAGTTGTTTTATTATTTTATTTATCTTTAACAGACATGAGCTCTGGGTATAAAACATTTTCTTAATTCTCAAAGGGATGTCCTCAGACCACAGGTATCAGAACCACTGGGATGCTAGTTTAAAGTGGACAGTCCTGAACACTATCCCTGCAGGTGAGTCTATATACTTTTTTTTTTTTTGCGGTACGCGGGCCTCTCACTGTTGTGGCCTCTCCCGTTGCGGAGCACAGGCTCCGGACGCGCAGGCTCAGCGGCCATGGCTCACGGGCCCAGCCGCTCCGTGGCATGTGGGATCTTCCCGAACCAGGGCACGAACCCGTGTCCCCTGCATCGGCAGGCGGACTCTCAACCACTGCGCCAGCAGGGAAGCCCGGGTCTATATACTTTCTCCAAGTGATCTGTAGGTGCAGTAAATTTTGAGAACTACTGATCTAGAGGGTTTTCTTTTTCATACTTTTGCTTCATGACACTTACTCATGGTTGCACTAATCAGTTCTACAATGTTTTTTCTGTGTTCTAATGAATGTCTGATTTGATTTTTATGTTAGTTTTTTTCTTGTTATATTTCTAATTTCTGTAGTTGAATGCTTATTTACCTTTTTCTACTTTAAAGTGCTTAGAAATGAAAGCTTTTTGTTATAAATTTGCCTCTCACTAGTACTTGGCAACAAAGCATAGGTGTTAATTTTATCATTATTTTTTATTATTTTTATTTTTATTATTTAATAAAGTAATATTTAATTTACAGGTTTTTAATTTATACATCTTAAGGTAATTTATAGTTTCAATTCATTGTGATAAAGGAAAGACTTCCTTTTTCAAATGTGCTGATTTTTTTTCTGTTATAATACAGGATTAGTTTCAAAAGTACTCCATAACAATCAAAGGTGTACCTTTTATAGCATATAGAATTTAATATATATTTGTTAAAGCAACCTTATCAGTTCTAATATTCAGATTATCTGTATATCCATTTCTTTTGCCTGTGTAAATGGAAAAAGAAAGAGGTCCCTTAATATTTCCTTCCCTCCTATGTCTCTACATTTATTTTCTTTTATTATGTATTTTTAATACTTTAGTTTTTGCTATGTGAAACCTCTCTAATTTGTAAATTTTTCATTCACACCTCTGTAATTTGCAACTTTTTCATTTACATTTACCAACTTTTAGTAGGTAATGCTTACTGCACAGATTTTAGTCATGCTCAAATGCCCTATGTAAACCTTGTCAGTCTTTACGTTTGTTCAATAGGATCGATTATACATATGTATGTGTCTCCCTTCCTCCTTCTCGTCTTCCTCCGTCTGTACACACACACCCCTATTTACCCATCTGTGTGTATGTGTATCTTCATTTGTATTTTATCTTTTCATTCTAAGAAACTGTCTTTAAATATCAGAGTATAAGTCACATATATTGCCTTGACTAAATCTGTGTCTTTTTCTCTCATGTAGTTCAATGCTCTTGATGGATTATTTTTTAAGTTATTTGAGAGGAATGCTCATCTTTTTTAGTTTCCATAATACCTACCTTAAGTTTTTAAAGCACAGGAACATACATTTTTGTATTCATTATTAATATAAGAAAAGGTACATTGGTATCCTCTTTGAAAACTGGCGATATTTACTCAAATTTACTCTTTTACCACTCTTCTCCCTCTGTTTCTTTTTGGCATTTTATTCTTTTTATGTTTTCATGTATTTATATTTTTTCTTTAAAATTTTTTGTGTCTTTGCATTCTCTTTTTTTAAAAAAATTATTTATTTTATTTATTTTTGGCTGCGTGGGGTCTTCGTTGCTGTGCGCGGGCTTTCTCTGGTTGCCGCGAGTGGGGGCTCCTCTTCATTGCAGTGCGCGGGCTTCTTATTGTGGAGGCTTCTCTTGTTGCAGAGCACGGGCTCTAGGCACGTGGGCTTCAGTAGTTGCAGCACACAGGCTCAGTAGTTGTGGCTCGCGGGCTCTAGAGCACAGGCTCAGTAGTTGTAGCGCACGGGGCTTAGTTGCTCTGCAGCATGTGGGATCTTCCCAGACCAGGGATCAAACCCGCGTCCCCTGCATTGGCAGGTGGATTCTCAACCACTGTGCCACCAGGGAAGCCCTGCACTCTCTTTCATGACCACATTTACAATAGCTATTTTTTCATCTCTCTCTTGACTCTGTATGTGTATAAATACCACCTTTGTATACAAATATATAAGGGCCTTTGCATATCTGTCACTTTTTTTTTTTTTTTCTCATCACAAATGAACAACCTGTGTATGCTAATCTTGAGTTACGTACAGTGTTGCTTCCTTGGCTTCTGGGAAAGTTTGAAGCCAGTCTCTTTGTAGTTTAAACATTTTTCTGTCTTGTCTGGTATTGAATTTTCAGTTTCAATAAACTACTTCCTCAAGAAACCCAAACACCTTTAAATCCTGCTGCTTTCCCAGCCAGTCCTATATAAACTCTCATTCTAGACTCTCAGATCTGGTTCATAGAGACCGTGTTTTCTCAAGTGGTATTGAAAATACAAAGGTGAGTTTAAGAATTTGTTACCTGAAGTAATTGTTTCAGAAATAAGTTTTTCTTTATGTTTTAAAGTTACTTTGTATATATATTTTCCTGCTGCATTGTCTTTGCAAATGGAGAGGTCTGTTCAGAACCATAGTTTACCTCACTGTCCCGTCCTGTAGGATTTCCATGAGGCTCCTTCTCTGAGAACTTGTGCTGGGGAGCGAGGGGATAAAAATCAACACTATAGGATGAAGGTTTTAGAAGTTAAAGGAGAAGCAGAGAGGAAGGTGGAGCTCTACATAGTCCAGCAGGGGAATGCTGTGTCTCCTTCTTTCCCTCTGCTGTTTGCTGTGTCTATAGTGTCCGAATACACAGTTAGTATCTGTGTTTTTGCTTTGACCTCAGAGCCAGGTTTGAACTATGGCTGTGTCTAACTCCCTTTCTGGTACTTCAGCTCTTTATAGAAGGAAAGGCCCTGGGACACTTGTTTGGCTGTGTGAACAGTGGGCCTCCCAGCACAGCTGCTCTGCATTACATTGAACAGTGCGTGCCCCATCTGCCAGGTCCTGTCCACACTTCCAGCTCCCAACCCTGCAACTTAAGATGCATCGGTGGAATTCTGCAAAACCTGCTTTGTGTACTTCCTACAGTACTGGGTGGGTGGTTTTCTGGTGGTGTGGCCAGTTTTTTAGGTCTTTAATGTCTTTTTAATTAGGTTCCTTATGCGATATTTCCAGAAGAAATTCTGAAAGTCTCTGGCATCTTGATAGGGGTGCTTCCA
This sequence comes from Lipotes vexillifer, assembly GCF_000442215.2. Classification (NCBI taxonomy): domain Eukaryota; kingdom Metazoa; phylum Chordata; class Mammalia; order Artiodactyla; family Lipotidae; genus Lipotes; species Lipotes vexillifer. The sequence continues at coordinate 574,041 of NW_006788426.1, read as the reverse complement.
TAATTTATAGTGTGGATGCAGGATTTTCTACAGTGGTATATTTATTGGTCATTATGGTTGAGGTTCTGAGAGCCTAAAGTTTTTTTTTTTTTAGCATCTTTATTGGAGTATAATTGCTTTACAATGTTGTGTTAGTTTCTGCTTTATAACAAAGTGAATCAGCTATACATATACATATATCCTCATATCTCTTCCCTCTTGTGTCTCCCTCCCTCCCACCCTCCCTATCCCACCCCTCTAGGTGGTCGCTAAAGTTTTTTGTTTTTGTCTAGATCAGAACCAATCGAGAGCGAGTATGGGAATCAGGTGGGGATCACACTCTGCTTAATTACCGATAAAGCTCTTTGAATGAGGCATAGACTGTGACAATCTGAAGGACATACTTTTTCCTTAACAAGGCTTCCACACCCAGCCACAAGCAACATGGGCAATCAGAGACCTATTCTGCCTGGCTGCTGGGTGGCCTAGAGAACATACCAAAATATACAATCTCTGCAGGCAAGTAGATCCTAAAGCAGACCAAGGAAGGACTGACCCACCCATGCCCAGCTCCATCCACAGTTCACCCATCCATCAAGTCTCTCCATTTCTCTAAGGAGGACCAGTTGAGGGGCCACAAGAGTCTGGCAGTGTTACTCCAGTAGCAGCGAGATGTAGCTGTTAAGTAGCTAAGAGCAACTACTGAACAATTATTATGATGACCTAGAAGTTATATATGTTCAAGCCATTGTCTTCCCTAGATATTTCTGGAGGGTAAAAGTGAAAAGTGATGTAAGAATATTTATTTTTCATGGGCTAAGTTTTGTTTTCTTTAACGCAGTCCTTCTAAAATCTGAAGAACCAAGATGCCTGTATTCTGACTTTTTATTGAAAATTATCTGTTACCCCAAGTATAAAATTCTACTACTGGAGTTTAATTTTGTGTGTGGATGTGCATTCCATTAGCATTTAAGTATCTTTGAGTAATTTATTATCATACCCTTTATAAAATGCATAACTGCAAACCAGATTGTGACTTTTACTTCAGTTTGCCTGGGAAATAATAAACCTTCCAGTCTGTGAAATTTAGTATCCCATTTAATACATTATGACTGTAGTAAATGGTTGGGCAATTAAATTTCTTAAAGGTATGCATTTGATGAGTTGCTTTGCTTCTAGTAGCTCTTGGTCCATTGTTTATAAGGGTATCTGAAAGATTTAGGGTTTCAGATTTTCAGATACCTATTATGTTTCACTCTGTTACAGGATGTTGGAAGAACTGAGTGCTCTGTTTTAGTTCAGCAAGATTTTTCTGTCCGTTTGAGGGTTCAATAACTTTCCTCCATAGAGTATAGTCTACAAAAGAGGATATGTTATTCCTCAAAGCAAGGTAAATAAACACAACCACTGACCTTTAGAATAGCTACCCCTGAGCCTTCCCTTGAGCTAATTTTTTCATTTGTTCAAGAAAGGCCAAGGGGGAGATTGATTTGCCCTAAGCACTTAATCTAAATGGGCCCATCACTCTGCCCTACTTTAGGTGGAAACTTTATGGTTATCTAAAATTGCCTTATTAATTTGTTTTCTTGTTTATTATCTCTCTGCTCTATCAAAACCTAAATTTTCCTGTTCACTAAAGTATTCCTGGCTGGGTGCGCAATAAAGGGTTTGTTGAATGCAAGAAAGTGAATTTGCCTAGAGCTTATCCCGTAGGGCAGAGATCAGAAATCCATGGCAGGATCTTGCCAGAGGATATTTGTTTGATACATTCAAACTTTTTTTTTGTTTTATTTTGTTTTTTCCCCTTTTAATTGAATAAGTTAAACATTTATAAATTTGGTTTTAAATAAACACCTGAGTTTCTGGCTTCCCTTGCAAACTTGAAAGAGCTGGCAAGCCTGACCTCACATCACCACGTGGCATCACCAGCAGAACTGGGTAGTGACTGTCACATGTTAGACAGAGCACCTTTCTTTTTCTCTTAAACCTGCTTGGCCACTGAAGGCTTAGGAGTAGAGTACCCTTGCTTTCAAACCAGTCCTTAATTTCATTATAAATAAGGACAAGTAATGGTTTGGCTTAAATGCAATACTTTTGCATTTGACAACAATACAAATTATATTGACATGGGTAAGACAAAGATAAATAATTGAGTAGGACAGAGAGGTTATAAATAAATAATGAACAATAGAAAGTGATAAGCACTATTTTAGTGGAACTCCATTTCCTGCATTTAATTTGCATGAATTCAAACATCTAGAATGGCTGCAGAATAGAGAGAGGGAGGCTGGAAGGGAAGTAGGTAGTTAAGGAAGAAAGGTAGGTAAGCTTAAAAAGGGGAGTAGCAGTAGATACGGAAAGAGGAAGAGATGCTGTTGCATGGGTTCCTCTGTACTGCATTCACATTTGCACCAGAATACCTGTGATTCTCACGTTAGTTTCATTCACATTGTGTCTCTCCCTCTGCTGCTGTCAATTGGATATCTAAATGTGGATTGTTCTTACATTGCGGCTCTTAAATGTAAATCTGCTACTGCATTTGGTGTTTAACAAATCAGGAATGGTGTTGAACAATTGAGAATGTGTTTCCACCTTGGGAGAAAAACTGGCTTAGGAATTACTCGTCTTCTTTGTACGTGATTCTTAGTCATTTTGATTAAACTAAATTTTTGCCTTATTTGCTGACCTAACCCATGCAACTTCTCTCTGTATATTTAAATTGCTGTGGCATACCAGAGGAAAAAGGGCTGACTTCTAGGCTGCAGCATCTGGAAATATTTCGTAGAGGAGATACTGTTTGAGTGGAGACTTGAAAGATGGTGGAAATGTAACTCCATCTGGACTTGTGTTTCCAATACGGTAGCCACTGGCCGAATGTTCCAGTTAATTCAAGAAATAAGGAATTCAGTCCTCATTGCACTAGCCACATTTCCAGAGCTCCTTAAACTCTCTTGACTAGTGGCTTATACAGTGCAGAACATTTCCATTATTGCAGAACGTTCTACTGATGGTTCTGCTGTCTAGTGATGGTAGACAGAGGAAAGTAGCTTACATCATTGCAGGAGGTAGAAAATTTTGACTTCTGTTAAGGTGAACAGTGAATAATTAATTTAGAGTATTTTCTGTCCCCACCCTCCCTACCCTCAAATAAATTGAATTCTTTTTCCCCTGGAATCAAAAGCTAAGCCAAATAATGCTAATTCCCCAAGAAATTGTGGAATTTTATAAGTATTCAAATTCCCTGCTGGGTCTTTGTTTTCATTAATCATCTGTTGAATTATTCAGCTGTTGAAAGTGATGCTGGGCTAGGTGAGGATATTTCTTTCCTAGGTGTGAAACAAAGAGGCAGGTTAATTACTGATTACCTTAGAAAATTGTCCTTGTATTTCTTTATTGACATAGGTTTGAAAGAAGGTGGTTTTTTGTTTTGTTTTAAATGTAGTTTGGATTTTGATGTATGTGTAGATTATAGTTTTTCTTCATATCATTTATATGCCACGTGGTTTTTTTTTTGATGCAAAAATTGAGCCCAAGTGAAAATGTTATATGTTGCTTGGTTGTTTCTAAACTCTCTCCCACCTGCTTCTCCCCACAGTTATTCCTGAGTTAGTTATATTGGTTGTCACCAGGGACTACCAGCTTCTGTGTCTTTTTGGCAGTTTTAGAGTCTTGTTTCAAATTATATACAGTCCAAAGCTTGGCAGTGATCTGTTACTGCTCGACCTAAAGTTCTTTTGATTGTATTGCAGTTTGTGATAAAATATCTGTTGATTTGTGATAAATAATGAATATTGTTTGGACTGTTGGAGTTTCCTAGGTAGTGGTTGATGTGCGGAGGACAAAAGAAAACTTTTCTAGCATGTAATTTATCCACAGCAAAATGAGAAGGGATATTTCTTTAGCCAGGACATTGATGCTTGAGCCCTGAAGTGGCCCCTGGAGACCTTTTTGTTTTCTTTTTCCATTTTCTTAAAGTAGATGTTACCTTTTCTTTTTCCCAGGCAATTTCAGAGATGAGAATTTTAGGGAAGATGTTTCTGTGTCAGAATGAAGAGTAATCCCTTGTTGTGCTGTTATACGTAAATGTATTTTTTAAGTGTGAGAATTGCAGTTTTTTAGAATTGGTATTGCCCTGCCAATGGTTAGGAAGAATATTTCTTTCATCCATGATATCTTTACCTTTTTCCTCTATTATTTTACCTAAAAATGAAGAGACATGAAGAGAACAGTTGATATAGTCATCAGTTTATAGATTGAAGGTGCTATTTTATTTTATTTATTTTTTAAAAGATCAATTTATTTATTTTTTATACATTTATTTATTTAATTTTGGCTGTGTTGGGTCTTCACCGCTGTGCGCAGGCTTTCTCTAGTTGTGGCAAGCGGGGACTACTCTTTGTTGTGGTGCGTGGGCTTCTCATTACGGTGGCTTCTCTTGTTGCGGAGCACGGGCTCTAGGTGTGCGGGCTCAGTAGTTGTGGTGCACGGGCTTAGTTGCTCCGCAGCATGTGGGGTCTTCCCTGACCAGGGATCGAACCTGTGTCTCCTGCATTGGCAGGCGGATTCTTAGCCACCGTGCCACCAGGGAAATCCCAAAGCTGCTATCTTTAAAATAAGCTGAAGTAACAGTGACCTCAGGGTGATAGAAATTTATTTTGCTCTCACATAAAAATTCCTATCGAAGGCTGATAGAACTCCTTCCATCCTCAAGACTGGGCTTTTATCTCATTTCTTAGATGGCTGCCATGCCCTCTAGCACTGTGTCTCCACTCAAGGCAGTGCTGGGGAAGAGGAAGTGGGTGGCACCACTTTCCTCCAAAGGCAGGACCTGGAAATTGTCCTTATCAATTCTACTGGGTCCCCTTTGCTAGAAATTGATCACATGGGCACAGCTAGCTACCAGGGAGGTTTGAGAAATAGTCTTTGAGTCTTCATGTCCTTGGCCCAAACCGGGTGTTCTGTTGTAAAGCATTAAGGGGAAATATATCAGTAACAGCATGGTGCTTCTGCCACAAACCCTCTACTTGATTTCCATTCAACTTCCAAATAAACTGTGAATATTGCGATTGGTAAGATTGACCCCAAAATGCCATTAATAAATAGGATTTTATTTTAGGGTTGATTTTGCTACTAATGAAAATATTAATTTAACCATAAGGAAAAAAATTAAAGCGGGACTGCCTATTTTTTAGGGCCTGAACTGAATAGTTAGAAACAGGATTCCCATACTCAGGAGCCATGGGTGAGGGCCCAGAAGAGTAAACCTTGTGAGAGGTGCAAATGAAGGGAAACTTAAGAGAGAACTTGAGCTGTGATTATAGCTGATTTTAGGTCTCATGAAGTACATGGAGTTCTAGGTAACTAATAATGGTCACTGAACTCTTTCGCAATCTCAAAAAGAAAAATATTTTTACTGGAGAATAAAAATGTTCTGCTTGAGGCCAGCCTTAGTCTCTAGTAGCAGTAAAAGCCTGTGATGTATAATGATGCTCATATTTCTCCCTTTTTTAATAACACTGTGGTAGGGAATGTAAATGTACCAAGTCATATCTAGTAGAAGGAGACAAAACTCAGCCCGTTTTGCTTTTATGCTTGATTGATTTTTCTCTGACACATTTATAATCTTTCAGTTTCTTTAGTCTCAAGTTGAGGGCTTGGCAGATTTTTCTTTGAGAGGATCGTATTCTTTCCTTTTAAGAGGAAACATAATTTAGGAAAAAACTGGAAATGGGTTGTCTGTATGTGTGTGTTAAACCCTGTTTCTGGTTTTACCAAGAAAATTAAGTATGTGTATGTATAGAGTATCCCATTGAATTGAACCAACGTTTATTGAGTTTCCAGTGATATATATATAAATATCAATATTAGCTAATGTATGTTAGGAATGTCTTGGCTTACTCATGTTAGCCTTTCCTATAGTACCTGTTTTATGTTTAGATTTTTTTTTTTAACATATATATGCTAAACATAACATAGCACGGAGCAAAGAGAGGAAAGGGCCAGTGTAGGCCTTCTTGATGGTTCCTGGGCATTACCAGGTGTGGTTGATACAAGTCCCCAGGGAATGCTAGCGTCCTGTTTCCACTCTGGGTGTATCCTAGTTTTGAGGTCACCTGGACATTTTATTTTTGTTTGTTTCCTGCTGGGGATTTAGTGTAGATACTAAAATCTGTGGCACAAAGGTGCGTCATGTAAAATAAGCTTTGAAAAGTATGCCTAAAACTGTCTGAAAGTAGGAGCCAGCCAGCATGCTTTGATCTCTTGGTTCCCTCTTCCTGTGTGTGACACAGCTCCAGGGGTGCCATATTCATAGTGTGAATGGTGCCCCTTAGGGTTGTGTAACAGGGCGTCTTCTGTCAAAGCCTTGAAATTGTTGTGTTCATTGTAGTATCTTCTAGCTAGAAAGACTTTATCATTTATTGTCTAAGCTAGATTTTGAGAGTGAAAGGGGGCATAATTTAATAACTACAGCAGAATAGCAAACACAGACTCAGATTCTTCTAGAAAACCAGGCACTCACGGTTCTCCTGTTTGTAACAATCAGTATATACCACTTGGTTGGTTATTAAAATAGGTTAAATAAGCTGTTCTGTTTGAAACATTTCTGTTGACATAATAAGGCAGTGAAACAAAGGAATCAAAGTGAAATATCCTAAGAATGCGTTCCTTTTTCCATACTGTGTAATGTCTAAAAGAAATCTTTAGAGGGTGCATTTATTTTTTTGTTTTGTGGCCATCTTTACAAAGGATGCAGGAAGTTCCACTCCTTTATGTGTTTAAGTCCAAGTTTCTCCAGCTGCTAAACTGTTAAATTCATAGTGAATCCTGGTGAGGTTTTCCCAATAAAATGTACTGGAGGCTATTATTTAAAACGTCTTTCTCAAATTCTTTAAATCTGATGTTGACTCGCCCACAAACTGCCAGTTGCAGACTTATATACTATCTCATTCCAAATGCTTTTTCTTGGCTTTGCATCTCTTTAGGTACTGGTTCCCCAGCTGAATGTTTCGCTCTTGCAGATTCCTCTCTTCACTGTCTCCAAAATTGTTGATGTTCATACTATTTTCATTGTTTTTCAATAGAAAAGCTTAGCTATTTTCTCCCTTTCCAGATCCTTCCCATTCTCCAAATGGTCCCTTGTATCAGGGTCCCTTTCCTCTGTCTGCTTTCTCTATGGGGTTGTACCATGTTGAGAAAGTGAAGTGAGAATGAGTTATATTAGTGTTCTAGAATCATGTCCCAGATCCATCCTAAAAAGAGTTGTATAACCTTTTGACTCATTTTTACTTTCAGTAAGTTGGGTATAATATAAAATCACTCCTTCATTCAGTTACAAGGATTAGATTTGGTAATATATGGAAATTACTGTGTACATTGTAAAATAGTATATACAACATCTTCATCATTCTTATTCCCATCCCTTGTTTTTTGGTCACACTTGTTAGTGTCTACTAATTATTTTACGTAGAAGAATCTTACTGCCCCGATGATATTTTACATAGTTTAAAGGCAGAGGTGGTATCTTACAACGTTTCATTATCTCTCAGCCATGCCTAGGGAGCTGTGATGGGCACGTTATTAAATACTGAGCATATTCTAGGTCTGTCCAGTCTTCTCTCTTCTTCAGCTTCGTCTTTCTGAAGAAGTTTGAAATAAGGCTTGCTAAGTATTAAACTGGAGAGTTCCTTTTGTTGTGGTTGTCAGTCACTTAAGAATTCTTATACTTCCGGCTTCCCTGGTGGCGCAGTGGTTGAGAGTCCGCCTGCCGATGCAGGGCACACGGGTTCGTGCCCCGGTCCGGGAAGATCTCACA